>NW_023602073.1:29769358-30083655 GCF_014898055.3 Talpa occidentalis | reverse complement strand
GCGTGGGTTCTCCACGACGGTGGGGCACAAGGCAGACACAGCACCCCAAAGCCGTTGAGGTTTACCCTACCATTCCTCGCTCTGTTCCCTGTCCCACGGGGTGAGGGGTTGAAAAACAGCCCCCAAGGACAATAGGAGAGATCTCTGGCGCCACCTAGCGACCAGAAAAAAGTCATTAACACCCATAGAACAGGGAATTTCTTAAGAAAAGACTTCTTGAAAAGGGCAGAAGGCTTCTGGAGGACCCAGTGGCTAGCTGGGAAGTTAGCCCACGCCAGGCTCTTCCGACCAGCAGTCTGGGCCCACAGAGGGAGCAGGCACCACTCCAGGGCAGACCGGCACGCAGAAGAGTGTGCCTGAGACCGGATGCGCAGGGACTGCGTCCCACTTCGCCATTTTAGAACAGGGACATTTCTTCAGTAAAGACTGCCTAAACCCAGCAGAAAGCTCCCCCAGAAGCCAGAGATGGTTCCTGGAGGAGCCAGAGGGGAGCGGAGAAGTTCACCCAAGATGCTGGCCAGTCGAGCAACACAGTGTCCCAATGCATATGACAAATTAGAAAACAGACAGTAGGGTAGAAGAACCACACGCAACCTAACAACTCCTCAGGAAAAAAGTACACCACAAAAGAAAACCCTCCAGATTGCAATGACAGTAACTTGGAAGAACTTCTGAGCCTTCCAGAAAGAGAATTTAAAATTGCCATGATTAAAAAAGTGACAGAAGTCATAAAGGAAAACTATGATCAGAAGAAGGAAATTGAGTCCCTAAAGAGGGAAAACAATGGTCAGAAGAATGAAATTGAGTCCCTAAAGAGGGAAGTAAAAGAAATGCAGGAGATCAAAGAATTAATGGAGGAACTAAAGAACTCTGGGAAAAGCAATGAAAGCAGAATAGATGAAATCAAGAACGAATAAGTACTCTTGAAGACACAGAAATAAAAAACCAAAACAGAAAAAGAAAGAGAAGTACGAAGGAAAAAACGAAGAAGACTTCGGGAACTATCTGACTCCATGAGGAAAGGAAATATAAGAGTTATAGGAATCCCAGAAGGAGAGGAGAGAGATGTAGGAACAGAGAAAATATTCAGGAGATAATTGAAGAGAACTTCCAAATGCGAAGAAGGAGCTGAAAATTGATATACAAGAAGCAAGAAGAACACCAAACTTCCACGACGAAAGGAAAAACACAGCAAGACACATAATAGTAAAGCTCCCAAGAATCCAGGACAAGGAAAACAATGAAGCTGACAAGAGGGAAGAAACAGATAACATTCAAAGGAAACCAATCAGGCTGACATCAGACTTCTCTGAAGAAACACTAGGGCAAGGAGAGAGTGGAGGGACATAGTCAACAGACTCCAAGAAAACTGATGCCAACCAAGAATATTCTATCCCGCAAAGCTCTCCTTCCTCTATGAAGAAAGAATAAGGACCTTCCCAGACAAAGAGAAACTCTGGAATTTCATTACGACTAAACCCCACTCCAAAAAATACTAGGAATCCTAAAGCCAGAACCTCAGAGGGACGAATAACAATGAAAGAAGACCAAAAAAAAAAAGTTATTAAAAGAACAAATAAATAAAATCAAAGGAAGACAAACACAATGGCAAATACAGATGCTAACATATCAATATTAACTCAAAATGTAAATGGACTAAACTCTTCAATAAAAGACACAGAGTTGTAGCCTGGACTAAGAAACAAACCCAACCTTTTGCTGTCTCTAGGAAACACATTTAGCTACAAAAGATAAAAATAGACTCAAAGTTAAAGGATGGAAAACAATCCTACAAGCAAATGGACCAAAAAAGAAAGCAGGAACAGCTATACTTATATCAGATAAAACAGACTTCAAACTCAAAAAAATAAAAAGAGACCCAATGGTCACTACATTATGATCAAGGGGACAATACTTCAAGAAGAAATAACACTCATTAACATATACTCACCAAACGAAGGAGCACCAAAATATATCAGACAACTGTTGTCCTCTCTGAAAACAGACATCAGAGAAAACACATACATAGTGGGAGACTTCAACAGACCACTATCAACAATGGATAGATCAACAAGACAAAAAATAAGTAAAGAAACTAAAGCTCTAAATAAGGACCTAGAGCATTTGGGCTTAACAGACATCTATAGAACACTAAACCCAAAAAAACCGGAGTACACAATTTTCTCAAGCGCACATAGATCATTCTCCAGGATCGATCACATACTGGGGCACAAGACAAACATCAACAGATACACCAAGATTGAAATCATACCAACCATCTTTTCTGACCATGAAGGCATCAAACTAGAAATAAACCATAAAAGGAAGGCAGGGAACTTCCTACCTCATGGAGATTAAAAACCACACTACTGGAAGACCACTGGACTAATGAGGAGATCAAAGAAGAAATTAAAAAATTCTTTTAATTGAATGACAAGGAGGACACAATATCCTAAATGTATGGGATGCAGCAAAAGCAGTAATAAGAAGAAAATATAGCAATAGAAGCTCACATCAAGAAACAAGAAAGAACTCAAAGAAACAACCTAATCTCGAAGCTCAAAGATCTAGAAAAAGAACAACAAAAAAACCCCAAAACCAGTAGAAGAAAAGAAATAATAAAACCAAAGCAGAAATAAATGAAATTGAAACTAAAAAAACAATCCAAAAGATCAATGAAACAAAGAGCTGGTTCTTTGAAAAATCAATAAAATAGACAAGCCCTAGCCAGGCTCACAAAAGGAAAAAAGGGAGAAAGCACAAATAAACAGGATCATAAATGAAAGAGGAGAAATCACAACGGACACAGCAGAAATCAAAAGAATAATCAGTAACTACTATGAACAGTTATATGGAAACAAGTTCAACAATCTAGATGAGATGGACAAATTCCTACAACTCTACAATCACCCAAAGGTAGATAAAGAAGAAATAGAACACCTAAACAGACCAATTACAAGCAGGGAAATTGAAATGGTAATCAAAAACCTCCCCAAAAACAAAAGCCAGGACCTGATGGATTTACAAATGAATTCTACAAACATTCAGAGACGAATTTGCCTATCCTTCACAAACTCTTCAAAAATTGAGAAGGAAGGAAATACCAAACACGTTCTATGAAGCCAACATTACACTAATACCAAAACGAACAAGGACAACACAAAAAAGGAAAACTACAGGCCAATCTCCCTAATGAACACTGATGCAAAAATCCTCAATAAAATTTTAGCTATCAGAATCCAACAATGTATCCATAAGATAATTCACCACGACCAAGTAGGATTCATTCCAGGGACACAAGGATGGTTTAACATCTGAAAATCAATCAACGTTATCCAACACATCAACAAAAAGAAATATAAAACCATATGATAATATCAATAGATGCTGAGAAAGCTTTCGACAAAGTGCAACACCCATTCATGATAAAAGCCCTTGAAATTCTTGGGATACAAGGAACATACCTCAACATCATAAAGGCCATCTATGACAAGCCAACAGCCAGTATCATTCTCAATGGTGAAAAGCTGAAAGCAATTCCATTAAGATCTGGAACAAGACAAGGATGTCCACTCTCACCACTGCTTTTCAATATAATACTGGAAGTCCTAGCCAGAGCAATAAGACAAGAGAAAGACATCAAGGAATCCAATAGGAAAAGAAGAAGTCAAACTATCACTATTTGCATGATATGATAATATACGTAGAGAACCCAAAAACTCCACAGAAAAACTAATTCAACTCATCAATCAGTTCAGTAAAGTGGCAGGATACAAAATCGACACGCAAAAGTCAGTAGCCTTCCTATACACTACAATAAATCTGAAGAAGAAGAAATCAAAAACCATCCTTTTATTATTGAAACAAAAAAATCAAATATTGGGAATAAATCTAACAAAAGAGGTAAAGGACCTATACAAAGAAAACTATAAAACACTGTTAAAAGAAATAGAAGAAGACACAAAGAAATGGAAAGACATCCCCTGCTCATGGATTGGAAGAATAAACATTATTAAAATGGCCATCCTACCAAAAGCAATATCCAGATTCAATGCTATTCCAATCAAAATTTCAATGTCATTCTTCAAAGAAATAGAACAATATTCATGAAATTCATATGGAATCACCAAAAACCCCGAATAGCCAAAGCTCTCCTGAAAAAAAAAGAAGGGAATGGAGGCATCACACCCCAGACTTCAAACTCTACTACAAAGCCATAATCATCAAAACTGCATGGTATTGGAACAAGAACAGACACACAGACCAATGGAATTGAATAGAAAATCCAGAAATAAACCCACAGATTTATGGTCAACCAATCTTTGACAAAGGAGCAAAGACTATGCATTGGAGCAAAGAAAGTTTGTTCAATAAATGGTGCTGGGAAAAATGGGTTGCTACATGCAAAAGAATGAAGCTTGACACTACCTCACACCATACACACAAAAACAACTCAATGGATTAAAGAACTAGACATAAGACCTGAAACCATAAAATACATAGAAGGAAATATAGGCGAAAAACTACGTGATTTGCACATCAAAGACATCTTTACAGACACATCACCCAAAGCAGTGATAGTGAAGGCAAAGATCAACAGCTGGGATTACATCAAATTAAAGAGCTTCTGCACAGCAAAAGAGACAATAACAAAAACAAAGAGAACCCCACCAACTGGGAGAACATTTTTGCACCCAACACTAATGATAAAGGACTGATCACAAAAATCTGCAAAGAGCTGATGAGACTCAACAACAACAAAGAAAATAATCCAGTTAAAAAATGGGCAGAAGAGCTAAAAAGAACTTCTCTGAAGAGGAAATGCAAATGGCCAACAGGCATATGAAAAAATGTTCAACATCACTTGTCATCAGGGAAATGCAAATCAAAACTACCATGAGATACCATCTTACACCAGTGAGAATGGCACATATTAAAAAAACTAGCAACAAAAATGTTGGCAAGGGTGTGGAGAAAAAGGAACTCTTCTGCACTGTGGTGGGAGTGCAAACTGGTCCAACCACTATGGAGAGCTGTGTGGAGATTTCTGGACCTACTAAACATAGAGCTTCCATATGATCCAGCAATTCACTCCTAGGTATCTACCCAAAGGACACAGAAACATCAATTCCAAGAACACCTGCACCCCTATGTTTATAGCAGCACTGTTTACAATAGCTAAGCTTTGGAAACAACCCAAAGGCCCAAAAATAGATGACTGGATCAAGAAGAGGTGGTACATATACACCATGGAATATTACTCAGCATTCAAAAAGATAAGCACATGCAATTTGCAGCAACATGGATGGCGCTGGAAGGGATCATGCTCAGCGAAATTAGCCAAAAAGAAAAAGAAAAATACCGGATGGTCTCACTCATAGCATGAATCTAGAAAACTTAAATAAGGGACCAGGAAATTGAATAACTATAAGAAAGTGAAAATCAGAATCAACAAAAAACTATGAAACAGAGACACTTTTTGGGGGGTGGGGGGCGGGAGGGGAGGGATTGGGTCAGAATGGGGGGGTTGCAATTGTATGGGGAATATAAAAATAAAATTTATTATTTAAAAAATAAAAAAAAAAAAAAAAGAAAATTTGCCAATGCCCTTTACTGTCTAGGGTTGTTCTTACTTCAGAGTAATGACTTTTTGTGAAATAGTGATACAGGTTCTAGAAGATTCTACTCTTTATTCTGATACTTATATTTACTGTACAGTTGTCCCTCTATATCTGAGGGGATTGGTCCAGAAATCCTGCAGATATCCAAATCCAAGGATGCTCAAATTCTTATATAAAGCTGCAGAGTATTTGCATAAACCACACCATCAACCTGTGCACTTAAATCATCTCTAGATTATTTTAATACTGTGTACAGTGTAAATTCTTTGTAAAATTTGTTATTCCATATTGCTTAAGGAGTAATGAAATAGAGACCTCCCTGTGGCCTAGGTCTCAGCAATATCACCACTACTGCCTGAGTTCAATCCAGGTACTAACCCACATGGCGCAGCAGACCTTTCTTGTCTCACCCTCTGCTTCCCTCAGCAGTGTATTTCAGTTAATTCACCTGTTCTGTTCTCCACTCTGTCTCTGGTGAATTCTCTTACCCTTCCCTCCCTGCCCCACACCGCTGGCCTACACCCCAGCTCTTCTATGCAAAAAAAAATAAATTAAAAATTAAAAAAATTATATATTTTACATCATTCTTCCTTTTTGTACAATGCATGCTTACTCCTCTCAGGTGTAGTCCCCATAAAATTCCCACCACCACTTCACCCCTGCACCATCACCATAGTCCCTTGTGCTCTTCCTCCCTGTTTTGATCCCTCTCCTTCCCTTCTCCTGCAGAGTGCCTCTGATTTATAGTTGCCTGTTCATTTTGTTTTTTAATTACTATAATTAACAAAATAAATGAAATTTTAAAAAGAGTAGTAATGAAATAAAAAAAGTCTGTACCTGTTCAGCGTGGACACAACCACTGGGACCTGACTACATAGTGTGCATTTTCCCTCTTTGGTTGGTTGAATCCAAGGATGCAGAAACCAAGCTAGTGAGGGCTGGCTGTGATTAGTTAACAGAGCCAGCCTGTCTTGTTATAGACAGATGTTTCCTGCTTTTCTCTAATACTGCTGAAGGCTGCTGCTATAGGTTATCATCTACCCCAAAACTGGATCTTCTGAGAGAAACAAAGAATAATCTTAGAGCCTCTGTAAAAATGAATCAAGAATTAGTTAATCTTGATTCTTGACACCACAGAATAAAATCATCAGCTCAAATGTAGACATTTAAGCTGACGTTGCCACCTACTGATACCTGTCTCAGGGGACTTAAAAATTGGAATTTATAGTACTGTTTGAGCACAGAAGCAGATGATTTTATTAAAGGAATCTATTAGTCCCAGACCCATGGATTAAGAAATAAGACTGAATGAAACTGTTACCCGATATTTAATTATGAGGATTTGTTTCACATTATTGTTTTAAATGTTCTGTTTTCTGATGAGAATATGCAAAAACCATTTTATTTTCTTCTTAATTTATCTACCTGTAATCCTCAAATTTGGCCCAAGCTTGTGGGAACTGAAACCAAATATTCTTTTAATGGTGTATTATTTTAATGGGACCTTGGAATCAGGGGAAATTGTACCATAGTTACTTAATATGTTGTTGCTTAATTCATAAGTAACAAAGTATAAATTCACAGGAGACATTAAGGAAGATGGTGACCTTCTTACAGTGAGTCCACATTCACATCATTGTTGAGTTCTTAGAAACTGTGACTTCAAACAAAACGATGTATAGGGAAAGCAGGCCCTTGAATAATGTAGATTCATTTCTTTGTTTCATTATAATATAGTCTTTGGTGAGAAACCTCCCCCCCCCAAAAAAAAAAAACAACTGATGTAATTGGAATTTTGAGCAATACTTTCATAATTTTTTAAATTTAGAGAAATATCAGTATCCTTTTTAAAGCAATTAAGCAAAATCTTGTTTTCATAATGACACCACATGAACTTTGGGCACTGCAGAGAAAATGAGATTGCGTTGTCCAACTACAGGTGCTGCAAGAAAAACTCTGAGGGACTGAGTTGAGGGTGGGTTCTTGCAATAAATGATCTGATGAATGCAATAAAGATATTTATGAACACATTAGAAGTGATTAAAACTACAATTTTATGAACTAAAAACCTTCCAGCAAGATGTGAACTAGCTAGTCTTAATATCATAAGACATTTGTTAACTACTCAAGGAGGTCTTTCCATCTTAATCCTAAAAAATGTCCAATGAAAGAGATGATCAAATGAATGATTCTGAAATAGAAAAATTCTATTTGGTCAACAGTGTACCTTAAGTGCAGGGACTGTAAAGAAAAAATGTTCAAAAATTCTAAATAAGGCAAAATTGTGCTTGCTGATTTAATACCACACTTGAATATTTTCACATAATCCTGCCAAATCAAAATCTGAGAGTACGGAGCCAGGCCTGCACTATTGGGGTAATCTGTGGACAATTGATAAGGTATGATGGTTTTGCTTTTTCTCTGATAAAGATGATAACACCAAGGTTATAATTTTATTGCCTTGTAGTACATTAACCATTCTGACTCTCTAAAACAACAGTTTTTCCTGATTAACTATATACATCTGTGTTTGGCAAATACTCTTTGAAGCTAGTCTTTGTATTCTCCCTGGTTCCCTCATAAATGAATATGGTAAAACTTTGGAAGTCTAACACCTTTCTCTCAGTGGACCAGTTGGAACAACAGCTGGGAGATTTCTTATAAACAGATTAAATCTCCCTGGCCCCACAGGTCTGAAAAACCACATCACTGCTGCTGCCCAACGGCTTCTAGATATGGCTGTTTGCTTGGCAGTTAGGACTGGGACTTTACTGAAACCACCACCACTGAAGACTCCAAACCACTTCTCTCCCAGAAACTTCCCCCTTTTGCATCACTTCTTCGCCCAAAGTCAGTTGCTTCTACTGTCACCTGTGCCAGCAAAATGAATGCAGCGTGGATCACCATTTCCTCCAGCTAGTTGTTTTTTTTAAGATTTACTTATTTATACAAGAACCGGGGTACAGGCCAGATGTGCGGGAGGGTGAGAGGATTCACCAGAGACAGAGAGGGGAGCAGACCAGACAGATTGACTGAAATACACTGCTGAGGGGAGCAGTGGGTGAGACAGGAGAGGTCTACTGCACATGTAGGTAGCTCCCTGGCCGGCCAGCATCGAACCCGCGCTGCAGAGGCTGTGGATAGCTTCACAGTGCTGAGGTCAGCCGCCTGTGCCACTAGGGAGGCCCTCCTCCAACTAGTTTTGATTTGAAGTTGCAGGTGGCTGAATTTGATTGGCTGGGTTGGGTAGGTAGGGGGGACTTCATATTTTGCCCTGCTTTGAAGATGGAGCACAGGAAGTGAGTATTCTGAATTTATTGCAGGGAGGCAGGGCTTGTAGCGCAGGGCATATTTTACAGTGTCCTAAAGATGCCTAGATCCTATTGACTGCTAGAAAACATACCAGTGTCCATACAGGGAAAGTGGATGCTGTGTGGGTGACTGCCCTAAGTGCTTTTGCTCATTGGTCACATTAATGGTTTTTTTTTAAATTTTTAAAAAAGACTTATTTTATTTATTTATGCATGCAAGAACTGGGGTGTAGGCCAGAGGTGTGGGGGGTGAGAGGACTCATCAAAGACAGAGTGGGGAGCAGAACAGTCGCTTGACTGGAATACACTGCTGAGGAGAGCAGAGGTTCTTAAATGCCCATTAACCCACAGACTCACAAGAGATATTGAGATGATTGTTTTATTTTAAGTTGCTAAGTTTAGGGGTGATTGTTAACTCAAACATATTTTGTTTATTTTTTAAAAAGGATTTATTTATTTATCATGAAAGAACTGGGGTGTAGGCCAGAGTGAGGGGATGGGAGGGGGATGACAGGATTCACCAGAGGCAGAATGGGGAGCAGAACAGGCAGACAGACTGAAATACACTGCTGAGGCGAGCAGCAGGTGGGCAAAGCAAGAGAGGTCTACTGAGCCATGTGGGTCACCTCCCTGGCTAGGGATCTAATGTGCTGCAGAGGCTGTGGACAGCTTTATGGTGCTAAGACTTAACCCCTTGCACCACTAGGGAGACCCCACTCAATATTGTTTCTATGAAATTTATCAATGTTATATTATGGATAGCTCATTAATATGCATTGCTTATACAGTTCTCCATTGTATGAATATATGACGCTACTTATGCATTTACTATTAGAAAACTATTTTGTTAACTGTTTGAGCTATACCATGTGAGTTTCGGAACCAGGGCATTTCTCCTACATAATAAACACAATACCATTATGACACAAACCATAAAATTGATACAATATTATTAAATTCACAAACCATATTCTAATTTCTTTTATTGTCCTCCATAATGCCTATGATATACATTTGGTCATTCAGATGGCCAAAATATATTTTTCAGATTATTCGTTCTTTATCCACAGTTGTTCACAGTTCTCAAAAGTCTAGAATTTGCTAAGTGTTGAGAGTGATAGAGATGTCTTTGTGGTGTAGATGCGGTCACTTTTGGCTGCACCTGAGGATGCGGGCCTGTTGTCAGCAGAACCAGCAATAGCATTGATGAGAGGGCTGGAAAGTCCAGTCTCACCCCAGGCCTTTGGAGAAGGAGTGAATGTTTGGTGACTGTGTTCAACTGCCTTTATCAACCAATTCTAAGTAATGAAGCTTCCATAACACCCCCGGAGGATGGAACTCAGAGAGCTTCCGGTGGTGAGCACATGGAGATTTGGGGAGAATCGGGCACCTGTAGAGGGCATGGAAACTGTGTCCTTTCCCCATAACTTGCCTGATGCATCTCTTCCATTCAGCTTTTCTTGAGTTACATTCCTTTGTAATAAAGCAGTGATCTGGTGGACCTCCCCGGTGGCGCAGCGGTTAAGCGCTGGGTTGCGAAGCTGCCCGCAGCCTCTGCAGCGCCGGTTCGATCCCCGGCAGCTCCCCGGCCACCAGAGGAGGGTCCCACATGGCGCGCAGACCTCTCCTGCCGCCCGCTGCTCCCCTCAGCAGTGTACTTCAGTCCTTCTGCCTGCTCTGCTCCCCGCTCTGGCTCTGGTGAATTCTCTCACCCTTCCGCGCTTCTGACTGTACCCAGTGCTTGTATAAATAAATAAATAAATCTTTTAAAAAAATAAAAATAAATAAATAAACTAGTGATCTAGTGAGGAAACAGGTTTCCTGAGTTCTGTGAGCTGCTCCAGCAAATTAATTCAACCAGAAAAGGGTGCTATGGGAATCTTTGATTTATACTCAGAAGAGCAGGTAACAAGCTGGGTTTGCAACTTGCACCTGAAGTCCAAGGAGGGGGTCATGGAACCTTCGATATGTAGTCTGCTGACCAGAAACAGGTACAGCCTCAACTCCTGACTGGTGTCTGAAGTGTAGGGTGGCTTTAGGAGACTGTGCCTTTTACCTGTGGAATCTGACCCTATTTCCAGGTAGATAGTGTCAGAATTGAGCTGAGTTGAATTTTGGTCTCCCTGCTGTGTGGGTGGGGGCCCTCTCCCCTCCACAATGGAGACTGGTTTCAAGACATCAATTTCAAAGCCCGGTAATAAATGCCCATTATTAAGCTGCTGTTTATTGTCTTTTGTTACACAAAAGCGGTGTGACACACGCAGCGGGTCTGATCATACATGCAATGTGCTGCTTCTTCTAGCACAGGTGTTCAGGGGGATTTGGTGGCTCATGGAGCTCAGATTCCTATGTGTCTGCTCATGTGCCCCCATTTCATATATCAGGGTCCCAATCCACCCCAACCAGTGGCCTTACCTTAGCATAAGAGACCCTGTAGGGTCATATAATTAATAACTCAACAACCTCATGACCTTTATCATCATAACTTAGGCTTGGCCCTTGTCTTTATCTGTGCTGGGTTAGGGGAGAAAAGCTATCCTTTAAAATGGCTATGATGGCTTTTTAAAATTTTGCATTCATGTCTTGAGTTTGGATGAAAAGTTTTTCATTTTTTTCTCTTGTATGCACTCTAGGATAGTCTGAAGTCGTTCAGACCCAGTGGCACAACCCTTAACTGAATTACCAGCATTTGTCTGGCAACTATCCTAAAGTAAAACCTGTGTCCTGTTTCCTTAGGTGAAAGGTCAACCTGATGCTTTATTGATTTAACTGTCTAATTCCATTTCCTTCCTCAACACGCCTGCCACATTTATCTTGGGTGTTTCACTTGAGTCACCTGATGGTTAATTTTATGTGTCAACCTTGTTAGGCTATGGTGCCCTGATATTTAGATTCCTGTCTACATGTTTCTGTGAAGGAATATTTTATCTTTTAAAATTTTATTTTATATATTTTTTGCATCATTCATTTTTGTACAATGTATGCATTTTCATCTCGATTATAGTCCTTGTGAAATTCCCACCACCATTTCACCTGTGTACCATCACCATAGTCCCCTGTGCTCTTCCTGTCCTTGTTTTGATGCTACTCCCTTCTCCTCTCCTACAGAATAGCTGCCTGTTGATTTTGAGATTTACTTTACTATAATTACGTTTTTTTTCCCCCGATCCCTTATTTGGATCCTCTACATTCCTCCTATAAGTGAAACCATACAGTGTTTTTCTTTTTCTTTCTGGCTTATTTCACTGAGCATGATCCTTGAAGGATTATTTTAGATGAGATTAACATGTGACTCAGTAGACTGGAGTAAAAACAGATTATGTGGGTGGGCTTGCAAATCAGTTGAAGACCTTAAGGGAAAATGACTGAGTGTCCTGAGACAGGGGGAATGCTGCCTCCAGTCTATCCTTGAACTCGGCTACAACTCAGTTCTTCCCTGGGTCTCCAGCCTACCCTGCAGATTTTGGACTTGCCAGCCCCCATAATCACACGAATCAATTCCTTAAAAAAAAAGAATCAAAAACCTTTCTACATTCTATTTCTCTAGAGAACCCTGATTAATACATTTTCTAGAGTAAGCTGTTTTCTAAAGAAATCCACTCTCTTTTATGTCAACACAGTTTAGATAAAAATTGAATCTCCAGGGCCTCCCCTGGTGGCGCAGCGGTTGAGTGCTGGGTTGCGAAGCTGCTCGCAGCCTCTGCAGCACCAGTTCTATACCTGGCCACTGGCCAGCGTCCCACATGGCGCACAGACCTCTCCTGCCGACAGCTGCTCCCTTCAGCGGTGTATTTCAGTCATTCTGCCTGTTCTGTTACTGCTCTGGCTCTGGTGAATTCTCTCACCCTCCCGCGCTTCCTACTGTACCCAGTGCTTGTATAAATAAATAAATAAATCTTTCAAAAAAAAAATTAATCTCCATACTTCATCTCTTGGGTTTGGAGAGTATTATTACATATACACAAAGAGCTCTGTCGTAAATGGTGTTTGGTAAAGTTGAATATTGTTGAATCAACATCCAAAGCTTCTGAATAAGTCCAATGAAATTAAATATTTTTCTTCTTATAATGTATGCCCATAACCAGCAGAGTTAAGAATTTCGTAAGGAGAACCAAAGATAATCCATCTATTTCTGGTTTGTTATATAAAATACAACATGTTTAAACTTGTACTCCCATGTTTATTACAGTACTATTTACAATAGCTAAGATTTGGAAACAACCTAAATGCCCCCAAACCGATGATTGGATCAAAAAATGTGATATATATACATAATGGAATACTAATCAGCAATCAAAAAGATAAACTCATGCTTTTTGCAGCAACATGGATGGAGCTGAAAGGGATTATGCTCAGTGAAATAAGTGAGAAGGAAAAAGAAAAATATTGGATGATATCACTTGTAGGATATAGGAAACCGAACAAAAGCCTCAAAAAATAAAATAAATGGCCTCCCTGGTGGTGCAAGGGGTTAAGTCTCAGCACTATGAAGCTATCCCCAGCCATTGTAGCATGAGTTGGATCACCTGCCAGGGAGTTACCCACATGGCTCAGCAGACCTCTCCTATCTCACCCACTACTCCCCTCAGCAGTGTATTTCAGTGGATCTGCCTGTTCTGCTCCCATTCTGTCTCTGGTGAATCCTTTCATCCCATGCACCTCTGGCCTGTACCCCAGTTCTTGTACGCATAAATAAATAAATCTTAAATAAACAAACAAACAAAAAACCAAAGGGTCTAAAAAAAGACAAAACTTATAGGCACTATAGATCTGAGGCTTAAAAAAGAGGATGGGGAGGAAAAGGGATCAAAACAGGGGTGGGAAGAGCACAAGGGACAGGGACAGTGGTGATGGTTCCCAGGTGGTGTTAGTGGGATATTTACCGGGTCTACGCCTGAGGGCAGAAATCAAATACTGTACAAAAATGAACAGCAATGTAAAAAAATCAAAAAATCAGAAAATATCTAGAATAAAGAGAGATGCTGCAAATATAGGGAGGGATCAACATATTCTTAATTTCTACCCTCCTTCCTAAATCTTGATCTTCAAACATTAACTATATTCCCTATTTAGTTGGACTGAAAAAATGGAAAATTGTCTAATACTTGTCATGAAAATACAGAAAAAAACTGCTTTCAAAGCTACAATTTTCTTTATCATTGACTTAACAAAGCTTAGACACGAATGGTAGAATTAATCATATTTTCAGTTCACAGTATATCGTCAGCATTTACCCCTGGTGGTTTTAGACAGTGCAAATATCCTCTCCTATTCTGTTATTTGTTTATAAAAATTGCCTATGGTCCTCATTTGTCTTTTTTCCCCAAGGTGCCAACATTCTGAATATAATTATTCATGCTTGTATTTGTAGGTGGAAATTTTTTTCCATGCTCAAAGTTTTGTTAAAGGCAAGTTGTTACAAATCAATAAAATAATAGCTTCAATTACTATCTATTGTAAACAGATTAAAAAAAAATAACCAGATGGTCCTACTGTGGTATATGCAAGACACTGAATTGTTTTCTGTTATAAAACTGTTATGAAGACCATTGCTTTAATTTCTTTGTTGTATTTTTTCTTGAAATACAATATTTTATTGTCATGTTGCCTGCATGTATCTTACCAGTTTAGGTTTGTAGCATACAAGAATTGCAGAAAATTTTTTTTCTATAAAAAGAGGGCTTATTTTCTGTGTGTGATCATATATATTACAAATAAAAAATTAAGGTACAAGGTTGGTGTGTGTGTGTGTGAGAGAGAGAGAGGAAGAGGGAGAGGGAGAGAGAGCGAGAGAGTGAGAGAGAAGCGCTCAAGACTAGGAAAAGCTTATAATCTGCTGACATCAAAATCATATATGATTGTTATTATTACTGTCTTAGCTAACAGTATGTATTCAATAGATCATTGGGTTGGTTGTTCAAAGAGCATATGAACAGAATTCACTGTCTTCATCTGAAAAAAAAAAAAAAACCTTTAATTTTGATGTAACAGGATAATAAAACATTTTCCAATATGGGTTTGGTGGTTTTATAGAAAGAATTTCTTTCTTATCCTGGTCACAAAGATAATTTTTATGTTTTATTCTATTAAATTTGAAGTTTCACATTTGTCTTTTGTGTCTTCAACTCACCTGCTACTGTATGTGGCATGAAGTCAGGAGCCAATGCAATTTTTAAAATATAGTGAGCCATTTTTTTCTAGTAGCACCTGTTAAATAATCCATATTTCCCCTATTAATTTATAGTGACATCTTTATTGTATATTAATTTCTTACTTTGGAATTCTGTTCCCATGTCAATTTATCTTTTTTTCAAATAACTATTAGATTCAGAGTATGTCTTTTTCATAATTATGGTTCCATACACTCCCTAAGTGTTTCTTAAGACAAATGTCCCTTTTATATTGTTCTCTTAAAGGTTTGCTTAGCTACTTGAGGACCTTCATAATATCACATGTCTTTTAGAATAAATTTATAAAATACCTTAAAAGGTCAAGTGACATTTCATTTGTGATTACTTTCAATTTAAAGATTAATTTAGGGAGCAATTGATATCTTCATAAGATTATAATCCCCTCCAAGAACACAAATTACTCTCCATTATCTCAAATCATATTCAATAACTCTTTTTTAGAATTTTGCATTTTTATGAATTCTTAATTAACTTAATCATAAGATACCTTATGAATTATTGGCTACTATAAATGATATCTAATTTTTATTGGATTTCTTATTGAATATTCTAGTGTAGAGAAATGCTCTTCATCTTTCTAATAGTTCTTAAAGTTGAAACATTGATCAATTATATTTTATTTAAAAAGTTTGTTTTTTTTCCAAGTAGATTATCATATTGTTATAGGGCAGGAAGAGGGACACCCCAAACCCCGCAAACCTGCCTATTCTATATAGGGTTCTGCCATCCGCCGCATCAACACAAAACATGAGACTTTACTGGGAAGGAACTTTAATACAATTAGGAAACAATACAGGAAAGGCAAAGAATCTAGTTTCTAAATCAAGCACCCAAAGCTACCCAACCCCTCGTGGGTAAAAGTCCATCCAAATGGGATTGGCCCAGAGCAAGGCCCCAAAGCCTGCCACAAGTCTAAAGCATCTTCCAGTGGGGATCCACAGAAAAGGGTCCGAAACAACCAGACAAGCCCGAAGGAAAAGGGCAAAATCAACATCAAGATAAAAGCTGCCATGGTCACCTCCCCACGGGTCTCACCCACATCTGTGTCACCCTGTCCACGACCAAAAGACAAGCGCAGTTTCTTCACATGTCTCTTGGCTCCATGCGCCTCCTCCCGGTCTCCTTCTGGCTCCATCCTGCTTCCTTCCTTCCTCAGTCTCCTCTGCAGCTTCTTTCTCTCTGCTCACTCCACTCTCCATTTGGGTGGGGCAGGGAACCTGGAACCTCCCCCTTTCCTGGGACCACCCTGTTACAATCCCCCCTTTTAATTTTTATTCCACCATATCTATGGTGGCACAATCTCAGTGTGTAGCCTTAGGAGACAGTCTTTTTTCGGGGTTACAATGTATGTAAGAGAAGCAGCAATTAGCAGCATTGTCCATGAATGTCCAGTATGACATTTTTCCATTCTGAAAAATAGTCCATTATGCAAGCCAAAAAAAATCTGGAGCATTAGCTAAAACAAGACAGCAAATACATGAAAATCACAGGAAAAAAATCTTAAATGGTTCAACAGATGTAAAACACAAAATTTCTCAACCTTGATCCCAAACTTTAACAGCATAGCAAAAGTTTGCAAACTAAATCTACTTTTAAACCATTTTTCCTATTTTTTTGCATAAAATCACAGGGCAAAAATAACTAACAGCAATTTTTAGCTGGCTTTGTTGGAATACTCCATATAGGATCAGAGTGAACCGTTGGCATCGGGTCGATGTAGGCTTCAGGAACAAAGTTGGTCTCATCAGACTCCAACTGGGCTTTCCTCTTCTCAAGGGTGCCAGGGCTTTTCGTTGGCTGGGCTGTCCAGTCCTGCCAATGGAGGCAAGCTTCCTCACCTTCTTGGAGGTCTCTGGAACCCTATGAACAAAGCGAAGAACTCCACACAAAGCCACACAATGAAACTTATGTCCAATTTTTACAGTTTAAGCAAACAAAATCCCTATGGAAGTTATGCAAAAACAGACTCTGAGATAAGTAGTAAAAGATTACTACCACTGTGTTGGTATCAAGGGGAGAGAAATGCAAACACAAATTAGCTTTGCTGGGAAAAAAATTGCAACCTTGCTGCAGATTCTGGTCACAAAAACAAGAAAACTTTGTGGATTCAGAACAAATGCAAAAAAAAATTACCAGTATTATGTCAAAGAAAACTTAGTAAATATCAGGTGTATTTCCAGGTCCATTCAGTCCTTAGTAGGAAAATTTTACTCTCAACAGTTCCATCAATAAGAATCTTTTGAGACCTTTTTTCCCTATATGTCCAGAAACAGTTTCTGTAGATAATAAACAATTGAAGTATACAATATCACAAGGTGACAATCACCATTGACAATTTATATTCATATCAGGTCAAGGTGATACTCGTTTTCCCAAGTGACAATGCTTCCCTTCTAGTTTTACTCCACTAGGTAAGCCAAATAGAACAAATTCATCTAATGCCTTTCCCAGGAGGAAAGGGAGAAACTTTGTGGAGTGTCTCAGGAGTTCTACTGAGGTTCCACAAAATTTCCTTGCATCTGCCAAATAACAGGCTACCAAATTTGCACTTGAATTTAGATTTCTGGGAAGCTTTGCCATAAATATCAGAAAAACAACAGAAACAACAATATTCAATATCTATGAAGGCACTGGCTTAGTTCAGTAGCACAATGTTGACAATCAAACCATAACCTTTAGTTTTTCTCATAACTGGAGACTTTTTTTTCCCAACATCTATGGGCACCATGTATATCAATTTTTTAACTTCTAGAGGCCAAGACAGACACAAGGATATACAGATATACCACATGTAGACAAAGACAGTGTTTTTAGTTATGCCACGTGGAATATTTTATGTAACTGTAGTTTTACTCCATAGGCTCAGAAAAAATGTCAAAGTCCAAAAAAAAAAAAAAATGTGGAGTGTTGCTGGCAGAAAAGTTTTCAGATGTCATCCTACAAACCTAAGACTTTGAAAATAGGAGGGAAAAGTTTATTAATCATAAGAGTTACATGACCTTGTTTATCTCTTTAGGGTTTTTAGTGTTTAAGCCTTTTTATTGGAAGGCAATCCTGGGATATCCTGTACAGCAGCTGAAAGAGCAAAAGTAATGTTAGGGGGAAAAGGATGTCCTAAAGCTAATTCCATACAGGCTTTGTGGACTCCACCCCCACCCCAGGCCAAAGCCAAAGACACTGGGAACTCCAAATCCCATCACCACCAAAGGGAAGGTGGCTGGGACCTGAGGGTGGGTTAAGCAGCCAGGTTGGTATAAAGGCAGACACGTGGGCTTTGGGGGGGGGTCCCCCATTTTGGCCCCCCGCCAGCTAGCAGCGTCTGGCCAGCTCTGAGAGTGACTTTGGGTTTCCAGGTCGGCGGATCGAGTAGGACGCATTAAAGACTTTATTTCCCTATTTTCTCCCTGAGTTGTACATTTTTCTTATTTCCTTTTCCCTCGTAAATAAACCTTTTATTAACCTTTTGTGTATGCCTGTAGTGGAGTATTAATAAGTCCTTTTTAAGCGCGCAGGTGAGGACCCACAGCCAGGCAACCCGTTCAATATCGGGGCCGCCCTATAACAGCAACAGTTAACTTTTAAGCAAAAGGAGTCATCTCTTGTTAGCCACCAAGCAGGCACTCCTTGGGTTTCCTGGAACAGAACCTGAAAAAGCAAAATCAAAATATCAGTAATTAACTTTCAATTAAAAGGAGTCATCTCCTTACTTCTGTTAGCCACTCTGGGACAGAAGCTGAAAGAGCAGATTCAACATCTAAGCACAGATTACACCTCCCCCACACTAGGGAGGGACAACAAAACACAGGTATGAAAACCTGGTACATTTACGTGATGCACCCTAAAGAGTGCTTTCCACAACAGACCTTCCTCAGAAGGAAGCAGAAACTTAGAATCTTGTCTTACACCAGCAATTGAACAAATCCAGGATTCAAAATGGCAAACATGCCCAAAACAAATTGTGTAGACAAGATTCACAACAGCAAATCCTTTCAGACTCAGACAAAATCTTGTTAATTTTTCTGATCCAGACTTTGCAAAAATTCAAGTTATCTCCAAGAATCCATCAAGGCTACCAGCAATTACCAGTTACTGCTTAAGGCTACTCTCTCCTTAACACCCAGGCATACATTTGCTAATTTAAACACCACTGCTCCACAATTGGCTTGCAAAATCCATCAGGCAGAGGTCAGGAGGTAGACAAAGACAAAGCAACATCACTGAAGAATCATTATTGCCTTTAGAAATGCTAATGAGACAGCAGAGATTACAAAAAGAAAGGAAAAAAAAAAGTTCCAAAGTCCTAGCAACAAGAACCTCTGAATTTTACAAGAGCCTACCAAGTGGCCTCAGACGCCATCTTTGATCTGGCCACATGGTCCAACGTACTGCCTAATCTTTTGAGTAAAACTGTTGCACAGAACAATTTCCACAAAATCAAATGTCTTAGCAAGTCACTACAAACAAATTACATACAGACACGCAGATCTTCACAAAGCCCAAGCCAGTTTTTCAACAGCAAATCTACATATGAAACAAACACACCAGAGAAATCAAAAATCACATCTGCGCTTATGGTAGCCAGTGCCATAGGGAAGCCCAATTTCCCCATGGGGCTGACAAACCACGGATAGCTCTGTCCTAAATCACATTGGGCACCAAATCTGTTATAGGGCAGGGAGAGGGGCAGCCCAAACCCCGCAAACCTGCCTATTTTATTTATTTATTTTTTAATTTATTTTTATTTATTTATACAAGCATTGGGCACAGTCAGAAGCGCAGGAGGGTGAGAGAATTCACCAGAGCCAGAGCGGGGAGCAGAGCAGGCAGAATGACCGAAGCACACCGCCGAGGGGAGCAGCGGGCGCCATGTGGACCCTCCTCCGGTGGCCGGGGAGCAGCCGGGGATCGAACCGGTGCTGCAGAGGCTGCGGGCAGCTTCGCAACCCAGCGCTCAACCGCTGCGCCACCGGGGAGGCCCAAACCTGCCTATTTTAAATGGGTTCTGCCATCTGCTGCATCAATACAAAACATATGAGACTTTAACAGGAAGGAACTTTAATACAACTAGGAAACAATACAGGAAAGGCAAAGAATCTAGTTTCTAAATCAAGCATCCAAAGTTACCCGACCCCTCGTGGGTAAAAGTCCATCCATATGGGATTGGCCCAGAGCAAGGCCCCAAAGCCTGCCACAAGTCTAAAGCATCTTCCAGTGGGGACCCACAGAAAAGGGTCTGAAACAACCAGACAAGCCTGGAAGGAAAAGAGCAAAATCAAAATCAAGATAAAAGCTGCCATTTTCACCTCCCCAGGGTCTCACCCACATCTATGCCACCCAGTCTGTTAGGGGGAAATGATGTCCTGAGTTAATTCCATACAGGCTTTGTGGACCCCACCCCCAAGTCCACGACCAAAAGACAAGCGCAGTTTCTTCACATGTCTCTTGGCTCCATGCACCTCCTCCAGGTCTCCTTCTGGCTCCATCCTGCTTCCTTCCTTCCTCAGTCTCCTCTGCAGCTTCTCTCTCTCTGCTCACTCCACCCTCCATTTCGGTGGGGCAGGGAACCTGGAACCTCCCCTTTCCTGGGGACCACCCTGTTACAATATGATCTACAAATAAACAATATTTTCATCCAGTCCTTTCATTTCTCTTTCCTCCTTTGTGCATTAGCCTGAACTCCAGTGCTATGTTACCTAGTAATTAGAGTAAGCCTTCCTATCTTGGGCACCTAAGATTTTTCTATTATATATACGGCTTGTTATACATATTTTTGAATTTAACTGTATCAAGATAAAACAATTTTATTTGATTCCTAGTTCCTTAGCTGTTTTTCAAAAATTATAGATTAATATTTAACTTTATAAAAATACCTATTGGTTGAGAGAAACAGATTTTGTTTAGTTGACAAATATTGTGAATTATTGTAATGTATTTTATTATACTGAAACACTGTTGCATTCTAAAAATTTCCCATTTGACCTTCGTGTAATAATATTAATTTTAATACTGTTGAATTCAGTTTATATGTAATTATTTTTTAGTTTCATGTGTCATCAAGGTCAAATGAGTCTATTTTTTCTCCTGAGTTCTCTATACCTCAAATTGGAATGAAATTATGCTAGACTCATAAAATTAGCTGAGCAGCTTTAAATTTTCTATTTTCTGAAAAAAAAAGGACCTAAGATAAGTTCCTTGAATGTTTGGAGGAATTCACTTGTGAAACCATCTGGGCTTTTAAATTTTATTATTTTATCAGAAGTCATTTACAACTTTTACATTTTTTTCAATATTTATTGGTATAGTCAAATTTTATATTTTTCCTTGTGTTAATGTTAGGGGGAAATGATGTCCTGAGTTAATCCCATACAGGCTTTGTGGACTCCACCCCCACTCCAGACTAAAGCCATCAAGACATTGGGAAAGACAAATCCCATCACCACCAAGGGAGGGTGGCTGGGACCTGAGGGTGGAGTTGGGCAGCCAGGTTGGATATAAAAACCAAACACGTGGGTTGGGGCTCTCTGGCTCGAAATAGCTCGCCTCCTGGCTTCACCGCTACTGGCTGGCGGCCAACTCTGAGGGCGCCATTTTGGGATTCCTGATCGGCGGATAGGGTAGGACTCATTTAAAACTTTGTCTCCCACTTTTCTCCCAGAGCTGTACATTTCCTCATTTCCCCTTCCCTTGTAAATAAACCTTTTATTAACCTTTCACGTGTGCCTGCAGTAGAGCATTGATAAGTCCTTTTAAGCGCGCGGGTGAGGACCCACAGTCAGGCACCCCGTTTTGTATCGGGGTTGCTCTACAACAGTTTGGCGCCCAGCGTGGTTTCCAAGTTACACCCGCGGTTGACCAGCCCAAAGTAACATTCCTTGCGTTGGTCACCATAAGCACACTAGTTCTGCAGGACTCGTGAAAAGTCTGTTTTTTCCCTGTGCGTACAGCCCTTGTGGGTGCATTGTTGACTCAAATATGGCCTCAACCATGAGCCTATACAGTTTCATCCCTAGCCTGAGTTCTTTCAGTTTCCTTCCAGCCTTGAATTTGAGTAGCCTTCTTCCATTAAATATCACCACCAGTTTCATTAATATAAATAATTTGATGAAGTCTGGTGTATGGCACGTGATTTTACTATTGTGTACATACATGGGTGGTTTACAAGCCATCCCTTTACAGACTGTGCTTCTGGGTGGTTTTTTGGTAATATGTGTAAGCGCCATTTGCTACATTCTTGTTTCTGTGAGAGGTAAATGTTCTACTTCACATACTGAGAATGTGCAACAACACATTCAGGCTCTAAACTTAGCCATGCAACAACAAATTCAGGCTTTTAACGTGGCCATACAACAACAAAATCAGGCCTTTGATTTAACTATTAAGTGCATGAGGGATGAGAACTGTAACCTCTTTGATTCAGTTTATAAAAGCATACAAGATCAAGCCTTTAAAAGTATGCAGGACAGGATAGAGGCCGCCCTCCATAAATTGGATATGGCGGAGGCTCGGTTTATGGCACAGAGAAAGGATAGACCTTCCCCTTTCCATGAGGACTGCCAGCGAGCAGAGTTAGAGGAGGAGGAGCATCATATTTTAAATACTTTAAATACATCAGGACAAAATCCTCTTCCACGTGACAAGGCCCCTCCCGTGCAGACCCCTGAGGCTGCACAGCCTCCCTGCCCTCTGGGGAGGACACTAAATTGGCGTCTCCTCCCCACACTAGACTGGGCACCCACTTTGGCAGGAAGGATCACCCTGAGGCAGGACAGATTCCCCTTCCCCAGATGCCAATGGGTGGCTTAAATGAACATGGGAGACCTGCTGGGTACTTTTGGTCACACCATCCGTTCAGTACCGCGGACCTCCTAAATTGGAGGAGCTCTGTTCCCTCGTACCGGCAGGCTCCCAAGAGGATGGCAAACTTGTTTGCCTCTATCTTTGTCTCCCACCGCCCTAACTGGGCAGATATACAGTCCATGCTCCATACTTTATTAACTTTGGATGAGCAGAGGATGGTATTCAGGAAAGCCAGGGAGGAGGCTGACCGTCTCCACCAACAGGATAGGCAGTCCCCAGAGCCAGAGGTTATTGTCCCAGAGAGAGATCCTGGATGGGACCCTAACAATGGAGGAACGGCGATGTTGGATCTCTATAAAAAATGCTTATTGGTAGGACTGAAGCAGGGGATCCCCAAACAAAAAAACTTTAACAAAATATTGCAACTCGAGCAAGGAGCTAATGAGGATCCGTTAGAGTTCCTTGAGAGGATTATTCAAACTTACACTAACCACACAGATATAAACCCAGATGCCCCAGAAAATGCTCGTCTGATCACTATGGCTTTCATTACCCATAGTGCCCCAGACATAAAGAAAAAGTTAGCTAAGGTGGACGGCGTCACTGAGATGAGTCCATCCCAGGTAGTGGACCTGGAATTCAGGGTTTATAATAATAGAGAGGACAGGAGACCGAAACCTGCGACTGTTTTCTTACAAAGAGAACACAGAACAGGGTTTCAGGGAAACAATAATGGACAGAGATGTGAACCCCTAGGAAGAAATCAGTGTGCTTTCTGTAGGGAAGAGGGACATTGGAAGTACAGTTGTCCCAGGTTACAGGGAAGCGGCAGACGCAATAATTATGGAAGGCAGGACAGAAGACAGAGAACCCCAAGATATGATGATTCACGTAGGGGTTACAGGAGGGAATATAGAAGGAGTACACAGAACTAGGAACCAAGGAGAGAGGAAAGAAGACAAATGTTAGCACAGAGTGGAGGCTCAGATGATGACAGGGAATACAGACAGAAGGAATCGAGAGCCCAGCACAGAGGAAAGGAGACAAATGACAGCACAGGGTAGAGCCTCAGGTGAAGATAGGAGGGAATACAGACAGAGTAGAAGGAATCTAGAACCATGTGCAGAGGAGAGGAGACAAATGATAGTTCATGGAGAAAGTTCAGATGCAGAATAGGGGTACCTGGGGGCTCCACTAGATCTAAAGAAGCCCATTAGAATAACCCCCTCAGAGCCCCGGGTAACACTCGCTGTGGGGGATCATCTCATTGATTTCTTGGTGGACACTGGAGCGACATACTCAGTTTTGAACTCAAAATTAACTAAAATGAGCAAAGAGACTGCAGCAGTCACTGGGATTACAGGAGGGCCACAACAGAAAGCCTTCCTGCAACCTTTGGAGTGCCGGCTAGGCACCACACAGCTCCAGCATAGCTTCCTATACATGGAAGAGTGTCCAATCCCTCTACTTGGTCGCGATCTTTTAAGTAAGCTCAACGCACTAATTATATTCTCACCAAAACATCAGAGGCTTCACCTACAGGTGCCTCCAGAGCATGCTCTGCGGTTCCAGATGTTGCTTACTCAAGATGTTCTACCGAAAGGTGAAATTTTACCTCCAGAAATTGTTGAAAGAGTAAGTAAATGGGTATGGGCTGATGGAACCCCAGGACGTGCGAAAAGTGCTGAGCCTGTAAAAATAGAAGTGATAGAGGGGAGCAAATCCCCAAGGAGGAAGTAATACCCTTTAAAGGAGGAGGACTTGGGGGGAATTGAGCCAGTATTGAAAAGGTTCCTTCAATCTGGACTCATTCGGCCCTGTCGCTCACCGTACAACACCCCGATTCTGCCAGTGAAGGATCCCCATACAGGCGAGTACCATTTTGTCCAAGATTTAAGGGGCATTAATGACATTGTTCGGGATTTACATCCCACTGTGCATAATCCCTACACCTTATTAACTGCCATACCTGGTGACTTGGGGTGGTTTTCGGTATTAGACCTGAAGGATGCCTTTTTCTGTATCCCAATAGATGTCCAGGATCAACCGCTTTTTGCCTTCGAGTGGCAAGACCCTAAGTCCAAGAGCACTCTCCAGTATTGCTGGACTGTGCTTCCACAGGGGTTTAAGAACTCCCCAACTATTTTTGGGGAAATACTGGCCAGGGATCTCAGGAAGGTTCAATTAAACCAGGGCGTCTTGTTGCAATACATAGATGATTTATTGATTGCAAGTCCAGACTACAAATCTTGTCTGGAAAATACCATAGAGGTACTGAACCACCTGGCAGAATGTGGCTATAAGGTGTCACCCCAAAAGGCACAGATCTGTAAACAAACGGTGACGTATTTGGGGTTTGAAATTAGGAAAGGCTGACGGAGCTTGATGACAGAAAGGAAACAAGTAATTTCAGCCCTTAAAGTCCCCAGCAACTGGCGACAGTTGCGCGGATTTTTGGGTATGCTGGGTTTTGCAGGATTTGGATTCCTAACTTTGGATTAATAGCAAAACCCTTGTATGATGCTTCTCAAAGGCCTGGACTCTGAACCTTTGTCTTGGACCTCAGAATGTCAAAAGGCCTGTGAAGAAATAAAAGTAAAGTTGATTTCAGCACCAGCATTAGGGCTTCCAGATCTTAGGAAGCCATTCAAACTTTATGTACATGAGAGACAGGGTGTTGGCCTTGGAGTACTAATCCAATTGTTGGGACCAGAAATGCAGCCCGTTGCATATATGTCCAAACAATTGGACCACACCACTAAGGAATGGCCTCCATGTTTGTGTGCTGTAGCTGCCACTTGTGACCTCCTACACGAGGCGGAGTTTACATTGGGTCAGCCCATCACTGTGTGTGTGCCACATCAGGTCTTGACATTGCTGGAGCAGAAGGGTGGACTTTGGTTGACTGCCTTGGTCCATGAAGCTGCTGCCATCTGTAAATAGCTCCCACTCTGGGTCTGGCAGAGGCTGGTCAGTCAGATCTGGTCGGTTGGCATACACTGTGTCTATGGTTTCTAAACAGTTGTGGATTAAAGTGTCATCCTCAGGTCCATCTGCATTGCTTGGAAGCAGTGTGGCAGGATTCAGGGAGTTAGAAACCTGCAGCTTCACATTAGGATTGTCTAACAGAGCTGCTTGATATTTTCCGATTCGCCTGGCAGATTAGCTTTGTTGAATCCACTCCCACTCCAGACCAAAGCCATCAGGACAGTGGGAAAGACAAATCTTGTCACCACCAAAAGGGAAGGTGGCTGGGGCCTGAGGGTGGAGTTAAGCAGCCAGGTTGGATATAAAAACCAAACACGTGGGCCTTGGGCTGACTCGCTGTTGCTCGCCTCCTGGCTTCACAGCTCCTGGCTTGCAGCCAGCTCTCAGAGTGCCATTTGGGATTCCAGATCCGTGGATCGGGTAGGACTCATTTAAAACTTTGTCTCCCACTTTTCTTCCTGAGCTGTACATTTCCTCATTTCCCCTTCCCTTGTAAATAAACCTTTTATTAAAGTTTCGTGTGTGCCTGCAGTAGAGCATTGATAAGTCCTTTTAAGCACGTGGGTGAGGACCCACAGTCAGGCACCCCGTATTGTATCGGGGCTGCCCTATAACAAAACCATGTACCTAATTTCATTTCCTTTGCTTTCACTATCCTGTAGTTCAGAGCCAATTGTTTTTTACCTAACTATAATCAGCTGATAAATACGTGTCCTGTTAAACTGACTCTTTTGGGGGAAAAAAAAACCACAAAAGTCCTGACTGATAGCATTGCTGGTTTCTCTAATATACATAATCCTCCATGACAATATTAAGCTACAAATGGTCAACAAATGACTTGCAAAATTCCTGAATATTTTACAACCTAGTGTTTTAGTGTTAGCGTAAGACAGTTGCAGCACACCATTAAAATATATATTCATGTTGTATATTGTTAGCTATGTATTAGTTTTACCTCTTGGCTTCATTTATTTTCTTTATTTTCTCTTTGCCCCAATTTCACCTTGTTCTTCTTTTTTTTTTTTAAAGTGTGTCTGTCCCTTTAAGGTGTTATATACCCTTTTTGAAATGAGGAGCATAGGATAAAATTCTTCGGCAAGAAAGAAAAGGACAGCTTTTGGATTTCAAAAATTTGAAATCTTTCCTCGGTCCTCAGTCTTTGTTGTGTTTTTTTTTGGGCACATTGCTCACTTGTGCAGCTCAGGCACCACCAGGACTCAAGGGGGTCATACCTAGATTGGGGGATTCCCTTCACTAGCTGGGGATTCCCTTGTTTAGCTATGCTCTGGGGAGATTCCCTGCCTTCTCCCCATAGGACCCCTTTTCTTGGTTCCTCTGGTCAGAAACTTGATGCTTCTCTTAGAGATTAAGCACTTGGTGCTGAGGCTGTCCAGCTCTGCACCCCAGGCCTGATGGTGGGGCTAAGCCCTGACAGGAGAGAGGGGAAAAATGGCAAATCAGGTCTGGGAGGGTTGTCTCCCCAAGTTCTGACCCTTCACAATCCACCTGCTGGTTTCTTTTCCCAGTTTCTTTTCCGGGTTCTCAGTACTTGGTAATTATCACCCGCCAGTCTCAGGGTGTGATCATAAACTGTAATTTTAAATTTCAAAATAAATTAAATATCATGGCTCAAAAGGACCCAAGTATCTAGAAGTTTTTTAGATTCCACCCACCACCCCCCGGCACCTTCCCCCAAACCAAACATCCTCTCTAGGGCCTAGGGTTGTTTTTGGAGTATTCTGAATTTGTGTATTAGCCTGAGATGGAGAAAGAAAAGCAGACAGAAGCTTCCTGGGGGGCCCTGCCATTATTTTATTAAAGGTGTGCTCACTTATTAGCAAACTGGCACTGAATGTCGGAATTTCAAACCACCACAGAAGTCATTTAACACCTCCACTTGATAGAGGAGGAAGTGAGACCCACAGAAAGGGGGTGATTTGTCCTGCTGATTGAGATGCACATGGCAAAGATGGCCTGGGAAGTGGCTTGTTTAATACACTTAAGACATCCACCCTCTACATGCCAACTAATGTGCTGAGCTAACTATTGCAGGTTTCAAAAAGGAGATGATGCATGAAGTTGAGGGCATAGAAAGTTTATATAACAGGAGAGAAGGAGCATATGGTAAAACTAAACCCCAGAGCTATTTTTGAACTTGAAATTTGGTCTAGTGACTTACTCTTTCCTTTATAGAAGTAGTAATAGTACTGATGTAAGTACTAACAGATAAAGTTTGGGTTCTAAGAGACAAAGTTTATAAGCATTTAGTTAATGCCTGGTTCAATAAATGTAGCTTTTTTTTGGATTATTGTTATTATTCTTTGTTCTTAAATTGCTTTAAGAAATTGAAATTCACAAGTGCACCCAGAATGTTTACGCATTTGCCATGCTTTGATCTCCAGTGTGAATGAATGCTTGATGAACGGAACTCTTTTACAAAAGCATTTGTTGGAGCCCTCAGCCCATTCATGTGACTACCCACCTATCAGTCCAGCTTTAAGGGAATGACTCCCTACTCCTCACTTTGCACCCTCACCCTTGGGGGTCAGAATGAGAACTTTATCATTTCTGATATTTCAGAATCACTCCATACATGTCACAGTATGTATAGGATTCTTTCTAGTATGCCCACCCCCTCCTCTGAGAAAGGTGTTTTAGGTCTGGGGGCAAAGGAATAAAAGGGGTGTGCTGACCTCTGGGAGGCAAGATGCTCTTTCCCCAGGCTTCCTCTCCCTGAGCACTTGTCTCCCTTTGACCAGACCAGGTTGTGTTCTCAGATTCTTTATTACAAAATAAGGAAGGGAAGTCTGAGGAGATTCACTCATCATAGAATTTTGGCAGCTCATTGCCCAAGATTACTTGATGATCCACACCAGGAGCTGTAATGGTGACCAGGTAGATGACACCCCCGCTCGAGCCATCCCGGTTCATGGCCAGAGCGGTAGCTGCAAAGGGTTTCAGGTTGGAGGGTAGGAGAGAGTGGCTTAGCTTCAACAATCTTTCCCTTCCCTTCTGGCCCATACACCTACTTCCATCTCAGAACCCACAACCCATTTCCTGGAGGTAATTAATGGTGTGTGGGAAAATCAGCTTTTAGAAAATGCCTTCATGTGTAGCATCTCCCGATGTCCATGGCCTCAGTACCCCCACCCCCAGGATCTATTTACGTTAGAAACAGCTTAACAATAGCTCACAAATTCTTGGATAAATGACAATCAACTCTTGAGCTGGCCCAATCCAGCCCCAGCATACCACTGATTGTTAGGGTAACCATGGCCCTAACTGCTGTACTCAGAACAGTTCTGGTTCATGCCTCTTGTCTTGATGTCCCATCCAATTGTTCTGCTCCCTTTCACTCACAAAAGCATCCCAGTCTGGACGTTAAAGGAAATGGTCACCCATGTACTCGTCTCCTTGCGCCTCACACTCTGCTTCCCAGGTACCATTCCACCTGCTTTGTTACCATTTGTGGTGAAGTGTCTGCACTCCTCAGGGGACATGCCTGGTTTATACGCCGCGTCCACATAATCGTGGATGTAGGTGCTGCCAGAGCCACCAGTGGCAAAGGGCTGTCATGACAGCATTCCGTCCAGGGTTCCGTACACCTGGGGAAACGTCACAGGTCAGACTTTATTTTATTTTTTTAAATATGTTTTTTTTTGTTTGTTTTTTTGTTTTTCCAAAGATTTATTTATTTATTATTTATACAGCACTGGGTACAGTCAGAAGCGCGGGAGGGTGAGAGAATTCACCAGAGCCAGAGCGGGGAGCAGAGCAGGCAGAAGGACCGAAGTACACTGCTGAGGGGAGCAGCGGGCGGCAGGAGAGGTCTGCGCGCCATGTGGGACCTTCCTCCGGTGGCCGGGGAGCAGCCGGGGATGGAACTGGCGCCGCAGAGGCTGTGGGCAGCTTCACAACCCAGCGCTCAACTGCTGCACCACCGGGGAGGCCCAGGTCAGACTTTAGAGCAGCGGATGTCAGAAGTAAAACTTGAATTTAGGAAAAGAAGATAATTGTTATCAGAGGGAATAGGGGAGACCGTGGAGGATTGGGGATGGAGGCAGATGAGGTAAGGGCACAGGTGGTTTGGTGAGGGGAAAAGTCTTTCATATTAAAAGAAAAAATCTCCTTGACCTGCAGAAGGCCAAGTAGACAAAGCATGTGACAAAAGTAGAAAATGATGAAGTGCTAAAAACAGAGACAGTCAGAAGAGTTCAGAGAAACTGATTTGTGTTTACATTAGACATGAGACAGACTTAGCAGTTTAAGGGCAAATAATATTTAGAAAGAGGCAGAGGAAGTGATTCGTAGAAGTAAAACGAAATAATATAAATTAGGCACTGCTATTGAGTGACTGTGTCACGCTAAAGAGAAAATAATTATATTTTGCCTAAGTAGAATAAAGGCTGCATGTTGAAAGTGAGAGGATATAGGGTTAAAAAGATTGTTTATAGAAATTTGGTAGATCAAGAAAGTAAGAAAGAGTAAAGTTTTGGTTTACTATTTAAGACAGTGGAGCACCACTACTGAGTCTTGAGCAAATATAAAGCCGTATTTTGAAAATTCCACTTAATAGTCATAGATTATAATAATGAAGAAGAAAAAAAATCTGTCCTTCCCACCGAGACAAGCAGGTGGTCGCCACATTCTGCAGTGAAGCCCAGTACCCCATACCCCATACACTATGCTTTTTAGAGGCAGTCTTTGGAACTCATTGCAAGAACAACATATGACCTTCACTCCCTTCTGTAGGGGGGGGGGAACACCAAAGGAAGGAGGGCATGTATGGGGAGAGACTCACCTGACACCCTTCCCGTTGGTCCCAGCCAGCTACCAAGAGATGCACAGACAGGTCCTCCTGATACTTTTAGGGAATGTTCTTTTTTTTAAACTTTTTTTAAGATTTATTTATTTATACAAGCACTGGGTACAGCCCAGCACTCAACTGCAGGGAATTGAGCCGGCGCTGCAGAGGCTGCGGGCAGCTTCGCAGCCCAGTGCTCAACCGCTCTGCCACCAGGGGAGGCCCTTTTAGGGAATGTTCTTCACCACGTTTGCAGCAGTCAAAACAAGTAGAGGTTCTTCCATTTCCATTCTGAAGGAAACGATAGGCACAGGGTCAATACAACTGCCTCAAGTCCCACCCTCCTGTGCCATTTTCACCATCCCTTCCAAGTGACGCCTGAAACTATAGCTGCAACAGTTCAAATTCCAGCTCCCCTCCCACATGCATCGGAGAACCATGTCTCACAGCACCACTTGGTAAGATTTCAATTGTTCTCCTCCATTACCCTGACCCCTTAACCCCACCCCCACCCTAATGATGCTTACTCTCTGCTGCAAGGGCCCTCCCTGTGGGAAAAAGCAGATATCTTCACTTCCTCATCAATGACCTTGACTTTTCACAGCTAACACCCAGGTATTCTGGTGGCCACATTGTTATTTTCTTCCTTGTTATTTGTATTAAGATAGTGATTCATAGTTTTCAAATTGCCTTCACATATTATTTCATTCTCATATGATGAGGTCTGGTAGGGACTGTTGTCTTCAGTTCACAAGATGCAGAAACCAGCTTCAAGAGGTTCAAGTGCTAGTTCAATGTTACACACTGGGGGCCCTAGTGGTATTGTAACAGGGTGGTCCCCAGGAAAGGGGGAGGTTCCCTGCCCCACCCAAGGGAGGGTGGAGCTGAGCAGGAAGAGGAGAAGCGGCAGAAGGGACTAAGGAAGGAAGCAGGATGGAGCCAGGAGACCTGGAGGAGGCGCATGGAGCCTAGAGACATGTGAAGAAACTGCTCTTGTCTTTTGGTTGTGGACTGGGGTGAGACCCATGGGGAAGTGACAATGGCAGCTTTTCTCTTGATGTTGATTTTGCTCTTTTCCTTCCGGGCTTGTCTGGTTGTTTGTGACCCTTTTCTGTGGGTCCCCACTGGAAGATGCTTTAGACTTGTGGCAGGCTTTGGGGCCTTGTTCTGGGCCAATCCCATATGGATGGACTTTTACCCACAAGGGGATGGGTAGCTTTGGGTGCTTGATTTAGAAACTAGATTATTTGCCTTTCCTGTATTGTTTCCTAATTGTATTAAAGTTCCTTCCCATTAAAGTCTCATATGTTTTGTGTTGATGCGGTGGATGGCAGAACCCTACATAGAATAGGCAGGTTTGCGGGGTTTGGGCTGCCCCTCTCCCTGCCCTATAACAGTATGGAGTGAGGTCCCCAGAACTTCACACCCATGGAGTTCCAGCTGGTAGGAACTGGCCTGGGCATCAGCAGCTGAACCCAACAGGGCTCAGTAGATGCGCTGGTACAGGAGGGACAGCTTGTCAAACATTCGGTTCGTCACTGCCTTACTGTCGGGAGGGGTCAATAGTCACCAATGTTAGAGCTGCAAGAATAGTTGAGGTTGATCATCCAGTGTTTCTCATCTTTATTGACAAGAGAATAGCCACAGTGCATGAAAGTTAATGCTTGGAATAAAGCAGGAAGCAAAAGATACCTCAAATAAATGGACTAGAGCAAGCAATAACCAAAATTAGACATATTTTCATGCCTAGATTTTTGTAACAAAAGAAAAAATTATATAAGTTGAGAATGATATTCTTTTTACTGATTTTTCTTTGCTATTAACCATCTTGAGGTAGACTAATAGAAATCTAATCCCATATACTTATTTTGCATGTGAAACACTTGGCCAGGAGGGAGAAAGAGATAAAATCAGTTCAACTTTTGATGATGGAATATTTGCTTATAGGACCATCATTTCCATTTCTTTTAATTAATTATTTATTTATTTTAAAGATTTATTTATTTATGCATACATGAGCTGGGGTACAGGCCAGAGATATGGGGGGAGGAGGTGAGAGGATCCACCAGAGACAGAGTGGGAACAGAACAGGCAGACTGACTGAAATACACTGTTAAGGGGAGCAGCAGGCAAGACAGGAGAGGTCTGCCTCACCATGTGGGTTTCTCCCTGGCTGGCCGGGATCGATCTCGTGCTGCAGAGGCTGTGGATTGCTTCATAGTGCAGTGCTTAATAACTTGCGCCACCAGGGAGGCCCCATTGTTTCTATTTCTAAAAATAGATGAAAGAGGGTCCCTCAGACCTCTATCCCTATCCTCTTCTCAGATCCCATTCCTCCCAGGGACAAGCCATATAAGAATTTTACTCTTCTCCATGAATTCAGAGACTAAAACATGCAACCAATATCTTGCAATGACTTTTCTGGAAGGTTAACTCCATTTTTCCCAAGCTCCAATCGATTTGTGAATGTTTTATAGGGCAGCCCCAATACAAAATGGGTTTCCTGACTGTGGGTCCTCATCCGCGCACTTAAAAGGACTTATCAATACTCTACTGCAGGCACACGCGAAAGGTTAATAAAAGGTTTATTTACAAGGGAAGGGGAAATGAGGAAATGTACAACTCAGGGAGAAAAGTGGGAGACAAAATTTTAAATGCATCCTACCCGATCCAAAGATCTGGAATCCCAAATGGCACTCTGAGAGCTGGCCGTGATCCAGGAGCCGTGAAGCCAGGAGGCGAGCGAGAGAGTGACCCCCCACCCAAGGCCCACGTGTTTGGTTTTTATACCAACCCTGGCTGCTTAACCCCACCCTCATGTCCCAGCCACCTTCCCTTTGGTGGTGACAGGATTTGTCTTTCCCAATGTCTTGATGATTTTGGTCTGGAGTGGGTGTGGGGTCCACAAAACCTGTATGGGATTAGCTCAGAACACCCTTTCCCCCTAACACCTCCCCCTTTCACTTTTTGCCACCATTTCCATGGTGATGAATATCAAATACATATAGATGCTGGGATATTGCCTCAGATGAAAATTTTCCAGGGTTCCAGTGTGAAGGAAAACCAGTCCCTCAGGTATTGCCCATTGTGAAAAGCAAAAGTCCTCCATTCCTGAAAAACAGTTCATCAGTCCAAGCCAAAAAAAAAAAAAAAAATCTGGAGGCATTAGCCAGAACAAGACAGCAAATATGTCAAGATCACAGGAAAGAAAAAAATCTTAAAATGCTTTAACTTATGTAAAAACAAATTCTCTCAGCCTGGATCCCAAATTTGTGAACAGCATAGCCAAAGTTTGCAAACTAAATGTACTTTTAAACCATATTACCTATTTTTGCATAAAATCACAGGGCAGAATAACTAAGCAGCAATTTTAGCTGGTTGTGTTGGAATACTCCATATAGGATCAGAGCGAACTGTTGACATCCAGTCCATGTAGGCTTCAGGAACAAAGTTGGTCTTAATCAGAATCCACCTGGGCTTTCCTCTTCTCGAGGGTACCAGGGACTTTTCGTTGGCTGGGTTGTCCAGTCCTGCAAATGGAGGCAGCTTCCTCACCTACTTTGGAGGTCTCTGGAACCCTACGAACAAAGCAAACAGGTTCTCCTCTTCTTGTTCAGCTCTGTTTCAACTTTCTGGAAGAACTCCACTCAAAGCCACGCAATGAAACTTATGTCCAATTTTTTTAGTTTAAGCAGACAAAATCCCTATGGAAGTTATGCAAAAATAGACTCTGAGGTAAGTAGTAAAAGATTACTACCACTATTTTATGCTGTGTTGGTATCAAAGGGAGAGAAAATGCAAACACAAGTTAGCTTTGCTGGGAAAAAAATTGCAACCTTGCTGCAGATCCTGGTCACCAAAACAAGAAAACTTTGTGGATTCAGAACAGAATGCAAAAAAAAAAATTACCAGTATTATGTCAAAGAAAACTTAGTAAATATCAGGTGAATTTCCAGGTCTATTCAGTCCTTAGTAGGAAAGTCTTACTGTCAACAGTTCCATCATTAGGAATCTGTTGAGCCCTTTTCTCCCTATATTTCCAGAAACAGTTTCTGTAGATATTAAACAATTGAAGTATACAATACAAAGGTGACAATCACCATTGACAATTTACATTCATATCAGGTAGGTGTTACCCGTTTTCCCAAGTGACAATGCTTCCCTTCTAGTTTTACTCTACTAGGTAAGCCTAATAGAACAAATTCATCTAATGCTTTTCCCAGGAGGAAAGGGAGAAACTTTGTGGAGTGTCTCAGGAGCTCTACTGAGGTTCCACAAAATTTCCTTGCATTAGCCAAACGACAGTCTACCAAATTTGTACTTGAATTTAGATTTCTGGGAAGCTTTGCCATAAACATCAGAAAAAAAGCAGAAACAACAATGTTCAATCTCTATGAAGGCACCGGCTTAGTTCAGTAGTACAATGTTGACAATGAAACCATAACCTTTGTGTTTCCTCATAACTGGAGACTCTTTTTTTTTATTTCCAATGTCTATGGACACCATGTGTACCAATTTGTCAACTAGTGGAGGTCAAGACAAGGACACAAGGAAAGGACATACAGACATACAACATATAGACACAAAGAGCTCTTTAGTTACCATTTATCACGCGTCGGATATCTCATACAACTGCAGTTTCACTCATAGGCCAAAGTAACAAAAACAAGCAGAGAAAAGAAAAAAAAATCTTAAAGTTAAAAAGAAATACCAAAATCAAGATTGAATGCCTTTCTGTGTTAAAAAAATACTGGCAGCATATGCATGATCCTAGATGTTATTTCACGTCTCCTAAACTTTGAAAAGAAGAAGATTGGTTACAGCATGTTAGTTTTCTCAGGGTTTCTTCAGAAAAAGTGAGTCCTTGGGTATCCTGCAACAATAACTGGAAAAGAAGTCAGTAACATTTAAGTTTTTGTTTGTTTCTTAAACAAATATCTCAAGTCCTCAATGGGTTCACAAGACCAATGGGACTTCGTCTCTGGGTCATTTCCTCCTGGGGCTTTCTTAACTCTGGAGTGATGTACCCAGGGTTTTATGCCTGCAAGTTTCAGAGAAGTATGTGTGCTCAGCAAAACATCACAGGGACCAGTCCATTTTTTCTTACAGCTGGTTTTGAGCATCCCCGCCCTGCCAAGTCTTCAGTAAGACCTGATCTCCAGGTCTGAAGGGATGCAATGGTTGATCCGGAGGCATAGAGATCCTCGAGGCTGCAAAGTTGTGAATTACTGCCAAAACCTCCTGGATGTGTTTCACATATTGTATGATCTGGCAATCTTGTGCTGCTTCTGGACTGGCTTTCAGAACTGAGGCCTGGAAGGGTCTTCCGAACACAATCTCAAATGGGCTTAATTGTAGCCCACTTCTAGGTGCCACTCTTATGCGGAGGAGGGCAAGGGATAGTACCTGGTCCCAATGAAGTTGTGTTTCTTGGCACAGCTTTGCCAAGGTTTTCTTCAAGGTATGGTTCATCTATTCTGTTTGCCCAGAAGACTGCGGTCTCCATGCAGCATGCAATTTCCAGTTAATCTGTAATGCACTGCTTACTGCATAAGTGACATCAGAGACAAATGCCGGCCCGTTATCACTCTGGATGGAGTTGGGCAACCCAAAGTGAGGAATTATCTTCATCAGCAGCTGTTTTGCAACCTCGGAAGCTTTTTCCGTCTTTGTGGGAAATGCTTCCACCCATCCCGAGAACATGTGCACAAAAACCAATAGGCATTTGAAGTTGCCTGTTGTTCTAGGCATTTGTGTAAAGTCCACTTGCCAGTCCTCAAAAGGACACTTGCCCCGATATTGAACCCCAATGGCTTTAGGGTGGGAGTCAGTTTTGGGGTTATTCCTGGTACATAATTCACAACCTCGGGTGATCCATTGTGCTATTTTGTGTAAATATGGGCCCTTCAAATATGGGAGCACTGTTTCTAATAAGGCATCACTCCCATAGTGAGATCCTTCTTGAAGATGTTTTAGCACCGGATATACCAGGGCCTCCGGGAGGAGTCTCATCCCATGGGAGTTTACTCTCCAAGTGGAACTGGGGTCAAACTCAATAAATCCTCATGCACGAGCTCTCTCCTCATCCCGCTCGGTGTATTCAGGAGCATACTGAGTCAGGTCCACAGAGGGATGAGTGCACCCTGGAGGGCAGAACGGGTAGTGGCCTTAGCCACCCGATTGGCTGCCCTGTTGCCCTTTGCCATGTCAGACCCACCCTTTTGATGGCCAGGACAATGCATCACGGCAACAGCTGATGGTAAAGCTACTGCCTTTAACAGGGTCAGGATTTCGAATGGGTGTTTGATGTCCTTGTTACTGGCAGTAAGGAGTCCCCGCTCCTTCCAAATGGCCCCATGCATGTGGAGAATCATAAAAGAGTACTTGGAGTCAGTAAATATATTGACTCTTTTACCTTTCGAGAGTTCCAATGCACGGGTCAGGGCTATTAATTCGGCTTTCTGCGCTGATGTACCTGCCGGAAGAGCCTTGGCCTCCACGATGTTCTGGAGCGTCACCACTGCATATCCCGCACATCGACGGCCTTGGTCCATGAAGCTGCTGCCATCTGTAAATAGCTCCCACTCTGGGTCTGGCAGAGGCTGGTCAGTCAGATCTGGTTGGCTGGCATACACTGTGTCTATGGTTTCTAAACAGTTATGGATTAAAGTGTCATCCTCAGGTCCATCTGCATTGCTTGGAAGCAGTGTGGCAGGATTCAGGGAGTTAGAAACCTGCAGCTTCACATTAGGATTGTCCAACAGAGCTGCTTGATATTTTCCCATTTGCCCGGCAATCAACCAAAGCCCATCCTTCTGCTCCAGCAATGTCAAGACCTGATGTGGCACACACACAGTGATGGGCTGACCCAATGTAAACCTCTCTGCCTCGTGTAGGAGGTCACAAGTGGCAGCTACAGCACGAAAACATGGAGGCCATCCCTTAGTGTTGTGGTCCAACTGTTTGGACAGATATGCAACGGGCTGCATTTCTGGCCCCAACAATTGGATTAGCACTCCTAGGCCAACCCCTGTCTCTCATGTACATAAAGTTTGAATGGCTTCCTAAGATCTGGAAGATCTAAGGCTGGTGCTGAGATCAACTTTACTTTTATTTCATCAAAGGCCTTTTGACATTCTGGAGTCCAAGACAAAGATTCAGAGTCCAGGCCTTTGAGAGCATCATATAAGGGTTTCACTATTAGTCCAAAATTAGGAATCCAAATCCTGCAGAACCCAGCCATACCCAAAAATCAGCGCACCTGTCGCCGGTTGCTGGGGACTCTAAGGGCTGAAATTACCTGTTTCCTTTCTGTCATCAAGCTCTGTCTGCCTTTCTTAATTTCAAACCCCAAATACATCACCATTTGTTTACAGATCTGTGCCTTTTGAGGTGACACCTTGTAGCCACATTCTGCCAGGTGGTTCAGTACCTCTATGGTATTTTCCAGACAAGATTTGTAGTCTGGACTTGCAATCAATAAATCACCTACGTATTGCAACAAGACGCCCTGGTTTAATTGAACCTTCCTGAGATCCCTGGCCAGTATTTCCCCAAAAATAGTTGGGGAGTTCTTAACCCCTGTGGAAGCACAGTCCAGCAATACTGGAGAGTGCTCTTGGACTTAGGGTCTTGCCACTCGAAGGCAAAAAGCGGTTGATCCTGGACATCTATTGGGATACAGAAAAACGCATCCTTCAGGTCTAATACCGAAAACCACCCGAAGTCACCAGGTATGGCAGTTAATAAGGTGTAGGGATTAGGCACGGTGGGATGTAAATCCCGAACAATGTCATTAATGGCCCTTAAATCTTGGACAAAACTGTACTGGCCTGTATGGGGTTTCTTCACTGGCAGAATCGGGGTGTTGTACGGTAAGCGGCAGGGCCGAATGAGTCCAGATTGAAGGAACCTTTTCAATACTGGCTCAATTCCCCTCAAGCCCTCCTCCTTTAAGGGGTATTGCTTCCTCCTCAGGGTTTTGCTCCCCTCTATCACTTCTATGTTTACAGGCTCTGCATTTTTCGCACATCCTGGGGTTCCATCAGCCCATACTCATTTACTTACTCTTTCAACAATTTCTGGAGGTAAAATTTCACCTTTGGTGGAACATCTTGAGTAAGTAACATCTGGAACCACAGAGCATGCTCCGGAGGTAACTGTAGGTGAAGCCTCTGATGTTTTGGTGAGAATATAATTTGTGTGTTGAGCTTACTTAAAAGGTCACAACCAAGTAGGGGGATTGGACACTCTTCCATGTATAGGAAGCTGTGCTGGAGCTGTGTGGTGCCCAGCCGGCACTCCAAAGGTTGTAAGAAGGTTTTCTATTGTGGCCTTCCCATAATCCCAGTGACTGCTACAGTCTCTTTGCTCATTTTAGTTAATTTTGAATTCAAAACTGAGTATGTCGCTCCAGTGTCCACCAAGATATTAATGAAACGATCCCCCACAGCGAGTGTTACCCGGGACTCTGAGGGGTTATTCTAATGGGCTTCTCTAGATCTAGTGGAGCCACTGGGCACCCCTATTTGCATCTGCACTTTCTCCATGAACTATCATTTGTCTCCCTTCCTCTGCACTTGGCTCTAGATTCCTTCTACTGTCTATATTCCCTCCTATCTTCACCTGAGGCTCTACCCTGTGCTGACATTTGTCTCCTTTCCTCTGTGCTGGGCTCTCGATTCCTTCTCTGTCTGTATTCCCTATTGTCATCTGAGCCTCTACTCTGTGCTAACATTTGTCTTCTTTCCTCTCTCCTTGGTTCCTGGTTCTGTGTACTCCTTCTATATTCCCTCCTGTAACCCCTGCGTGAATCATCGTATCGTGGTGTCCTCAGTCTTCTATCCTGCCTTCTGTAATTATTTCGTCTGCTGCTTCCCTGTAATCTGGGACAACTGTACTTCCAATGTCCCTCTTCCCTACAGAAAACACACTGATTTCTTCCTAGGGGTTCACATCTCTGTCCATTACTGTTTCCCTGAAACCCTGTTCTGTGCTCTCTTTGTAAGAAAACAGTCGCAGGTTTCGGTCTCCTGTCCTCTCTATTATTATAAACCTAAATGCCAAGTCCACTACCTGGGACACACTCATTTCTGTGATGCTGTCCACCTTAGCTAACTTTTTCTTTATGTCTGGGGCATTATGGGTAATGAATGCTATAGTGATCAGACGAGCATTTTCTGGGGCATCTGGGTTTATATCCGTGTGGTTAGTGTACGTTTGAATAATCCTCTCAAGGAACTCTGACGGATCCTCATTAGCTCCTTGTTTGAGTTGCAATATTTTGTTAAAGTTTTTTTTGTTTGGGATCCCCTGCTGCAGTCCTACCAATAAACATTTTTTATACAGATCCAACATTGCCGTTCCTCCATTGTTAGGGTCCCATCCAGGATCTTTCTCTGGGACAACAACCTCTGGCTCTGGGGACTGCCTATCCTGTTGGTGGAGACGGTCAGCCTCCTCCCTGGCTTTCCTGAATACCATTCTCTACTCATGCAGGGCTAACAAAGTATGCAGCATGGACTGTATATCTGCCCAGTTAGGGCACTGGGAGACTAAGATAGAGGCAAACAAGTTTGCCATCCTCTTAGGAGCCTGCCAGTGGTACGAGGGAACAGAGCTCCTCCAATTCAGGAGGTCCGCAGTACTGAAGGGATGACGCAACCAAAAGTACCCATCAGGTCGCCCATGTTCATTCAAGCCACCCATTGGCATCTGGCGAAGGGGAAAGTGTCCTGCCTCAAGGTGATCCTTCCTGCCAAAATGGGTGCCGCATCTAGTGTGGGGAGGAGACGCCATTTTAGCTTCCTCCCCGGAGGGCAATGGAGGCTGTGAAGCCTCAGGATTCTGTGCGGGAGGGGCCTTGGGAGGGGCCTCGTCACATGGCGAAGGCCTTAGTCCTGAAGCCTCAGGAGTCTGCATGGGAGGGCTCTACAAGTGAAGAAGGCTTTGTCCAGAAGTGTTTAAGGTATTTAGCAAATGATACTCCTCCTCTTCTAACTCGCACTTCTACAGTCCTCATGGGAAGGAGAAGGTTTATCTCTTCTCTGTGCCATGAGCCGTGCCTCCGCCATATCCAATTTATGAAGGGTGACCTCTATCCAGTCCTGCATACTTTTAAAAGCTTGATCTTGTATGCTTTTATAAACTGACTCAAAGATGTTATGGTTCTCATCCCTCATACACTTAATAGTTAAATCGAAGGCCTGATTTTGTTGTTGTATGGCCACTTTAAAAGCCTGAATTTGTTCTTGCATGGCTAAGTTAAGAGCCTGAACGTGTTGTTGCACATTCTCAGTATGTGAAGTAGAACATCTATCTCTCATAGAAACAAGAATGTAGCAAATGGTGCTTACACATATTACCAAAAAAACACCCAGAAGCACAGACTGTAAAGGGATGACTTGTAAACCAGTCATGTATGTATAGAAAAGTAAAATCACATGCCATACACCAGGCTTCATCAAATTACTTACATTAATGAAACTGGTGGTGATATTTATTGGAAGAAGGCTACTTAAATTCAAGGCCGGAAGCAAACTGAAAGAACTCAAGCTAGGGATGAAACTGTATAAGCTCATGCTTGAGGCCTTATTTGAGTCAAAAACGCACCCACAAGAGCTGTATGCACAGGAAAAAAAAACAGACTTTTCAGGACTTGAGACAAATATTACACTGCGAGTCCTGCAGAACTAGTGTGCTTATGGTGACCAACGTAAGGAATGTTACTTTGGGCTGGTCAACTGCGGGTGTAACTTGGAAACCACGCTGGGCGCCAAACTGTTATAGGGCAGCCCCAATACAAAATGGGGTGCCTGACTGTGGGTCCTCACCCACGCGCTTAAAAGGCCTTATCAATACTCTACTGCTTGCCGGGGACCAGCCTCTGGCAAAACGTCGTGTCAGGGGTTCCTGAAAGGATGAGACGGCGTCAGCGAAAATGAAAAATCTGAAACTTAGGGGCTGAGGGGAAGGGGATGAGGTAGAATGAGGAGACACTGACACTTGCTGAGGTGCTAGTATCTTCTGCCGAGAGACTCAGCAGGTCTTTTTTTATTCATTATTAGTAATAATAATAAGGAAATACATTATCATGTGTAAAGCAAAAACAATTAGTATATTATGTTTCCCATAGACTACTGGCCCCTACAGGTCTCAGCTAGACGGCAGCTTTCAAGGTTAATAGATAATAAACCAGACCTAACATTAAAGCTACTTATTTTTTCATTTAGACAATTATTTAAAACAGTGAATAACCGCCAGTGCATCCCTATCAGCTAAAGCCTAAGCATCAAAGGACTATTCTATTCACATGACCTTCAGCCGGAGACCAGCTGCTGCTCAGCTATCAGAACTTTTTCTACCTACAAACTTCTTAACACAGTTAACTTCATTTAAAAACTTTCCTAAGAAACTTCTAAATAAAAAGGAAACTTCTAAAAATCAAAACAAGGATATACTATAATTGTTATGCTGGATTGCTTGTCAGATATATACAATAAATTGTCTCCCATTGTTAATTGGGCCGAATTGTGTAGTAACTAATTTCTAAACAGGTAATTTTCTGTGCCAATTGCTTGCAGTCTGCTGATACATATAATTTATAGCCCAATGTACCTTTTTGATAATTTTTTTTCTCTCTATGACCAAGAACAAAAAGCAAAGGGATGCCAGATCTTCAGCCCCACGGTGTGAGGCCTTTTCTCTTAGCTGCTTGTCAGTATCCTATCTGGCTGGAGCAACAAGGCCTCCTGCAGCAACTGCAGGCACACACGAAAGGTTAATAAAAGGTTTATTTACAAGGGAAGGGCAAATGAGGAAATGTACAACTCAGGGAGAAAAGAGCGAGACAAAGTTTTAAGTGTGTCCTACCCGATCCACCTATCTGGAATCCCAAATGGCACTCTGAGAGCTGGCCGCAAGCCAGGAGCCGTGAAGCCAGGAGGCGAGTGACAGAGGGAGCGACCCAAGTCCCACATGTTTGGTTCTTATACCCAACCTGGCTGCTTAACTCCACCCTCAGGTCCCAGCCACCTTCCCTTTGGTGGTGATGGAATTTGTCTTTCCCAATGTCTTGATGACTTTGGTCTGGAGTGGGGTTGGGGTCCACAAAATCTGTATGGTATTAGCGCCCTTCCCCCTAAAAATGGATAGGTAAAATGTGCATTGGGGGTCATTAAATTCTTTCCAAAAGCAACATCGTAACTTGTACTTACCCTGCACGCACCCAGGAATCAGAACCTATCACAACACACCCATCAAACTCTACTGCCATGATGGTTATCTGCCGAGACACAGAGGATGCACTGTCAGCACAGAAAGAACCTTGATCCCTTCATGTTACAGATGAGGAAGCATTCCCAGAGTGGAAAGGTGACCTGCCCAATGTCATACAGTAATTTGGGCCAGAGCTGACAGGTTTCTCTCCATCTTCCCATTTTCTCTACTGTCTCTTGCCACTGCAAGGGAATGCCAGAGCCCAGGCTTGAGACAGCACTGGAGAAATTGCATCCCTAAGACCCGGCCTTCTTAAGTGGAACCCTTTCCACTTACAGAGGTGGGATGAGGGTCCTAGAGGCACAAGTGTTCCCTTTCAGGGGAGGGCTCAGGGAGACGAACTTCTAATCACTGGTGAAGCAGCCTCACAAGTAAATTACCACCACTCCACATGCTTATTGTGTGCGCAGATACTGTATAGACAACACAGAGCAACTGTGACCTTGGGAAGAAAGCTCAGGTCTCTTTGAGGCCAGAATCTGTGGCCCCACTTCCATTTAATCAGAAGTGAGCTCTTTTAGCTTATTGAACAACAGAAAGCATTATGGGGGTCATTGGTTAGCAGGGCCATGAGTCAAGGAAGGAGGGAAGCAGCAAGAATACGAGACAGTTTAAAACAAAAGTTTCATTTAAGGGTTTCTGATCAAGAAGTAGGTAGGTGTCTTAGTAGTCAGGAGAAGAGATCTGTACCAAGATTTTGATTAGGAGTTTGAGTTGACTTTTTCAGGTCAAGAAAAGAAATTAAGGAAGAATAAAGTTACATATTTTTCTACTGTTGAGTTAGATGGGGCCTTAAAGATGGATCCATGGTTCAGGTGAAGAGTCTGAGTCATAGAGAAGGCAAGTGCTTAGTCAGGCCTAATTGCCACTATTTATTTTGACTTCTACTGCCTACTTTCCACTGCTCATCTCGCAGCAAGGGAAGATTTTCTAACTTATAAATGGTTTTACTGCTATCTTTACCAGGCACCATAATTTACTCTGGTCCCAGGGATAACTGCCTGAGTGTGCTTTCTGACACCGATTTACCACGAACAGAATCTTCCAGAGAACAAGGGCAACCCCACCTAGTGGCCACTCCCTTAAGACAAAGCTGCCCTCCAGGCAGGAGCGGTGGCAGCAAGCTGGGTGTAGAAGCCGGTCTGCCTTGGGCTGCCACTGGCCCCAGGCGCAAGCTGGGCAAAGTCTGCAGCAGGGTCTGAGAATGGGAAGAGGAAGGAAAGGAAGCGTGGCGGCACCTGGGCCAAGCAGGAGTCCTCTTTCCCCAAGCTCAGGAAGGCCCCACCAGCTCACACGAACCCTCCTATCAGTGCTGGGGCCATGATTTCCCCACCCCAGCAGGACAGTTTATCAAAGGTCTGTGAGATGAGCTGTCTCTCTTCAATCAGTATCCACATTCCCTTCTCCCAAATGCTGTCCTACTTCATCCAGGGCACCAGATGCTCAGTTTTTCACCTTCTCCAACTTGAACTGACAAGCCCCTCTCTCCAGTTCAGAATGAAAGCGAAAGCACATTAAAACAGCTTCCCCTTGACGCCTGGCAACCGAGAGCAAAAGCACCCCCTTCGCCACCGCCTCACATGCCTGGTCCCTTCGCGGGCCCCAGAAGATCCCCTTCAGAGCAGAGATGCCTTAAATTCATTGTGAGGTGCCAGCACTGGTGCTACAAGCCACTGCCTCACACTGTTAGACTCCAGGGTCCCCCTGTCATTCACCTTCCCTTCCCCGCTGCTAACCCTCAAACCCAGACTTATTACCCCCGTGTGGCCTTCCGGCCTGGGGCAGGTCCCGGGTTGGTGCTCCCGCCCGCGGCATCTCTGCACCGCGCTTCTTGCTGCTCTGGACACCGGTTCGCGACCCGGGACCGCGCGCCGCGCCACGCCCTGCCGCCAGGGGGCGCCGGAGGCCTCCGAGGAAGCCGCGCCGCGCGGCGCTAACCTGTGCAGGGCAGACCTGCCCGGAGACAGGTGACGCGAGAGCCCCGCCTGAGGCTGGAGTAAGACAGTCAGTAGCGGGTGCAGCGAGGGGGCCACTTAGAGGAAACGTGGGGCTGGTGTCCGTGGTGGCGCCAAGGATGATCTGAAGTCAGGTCTGACTTCAGCGTCTTCTCCCGCAGCGGTCCCGGCGCGCGCGATCCCAAGTGGGCGGACCTCGTGGGCCGGCGGCCGTTTTCGCCTTCCTTTGCCTTAAAACGGGATTTACAAGAGCACCATGGGCCACGTGCACAGCCAGTTGCAGGGAGAGGTGTTCCAAGCTGTCCTGCGCCAGGAAACAGAGTTTTTCCAACAGAACCAAACAGGTTTCTCATGAAGCTCACTCTACATGGCTATACTCTATATCCCCATACAACCTCTTTTACACATAGCCTTGCTGTGTCTGTTCTCTCTCTCTCTCTCTCTCTCTCTCTCTCTCTCTCTCTCACACACACACACACACACGCACACACTGCCATTTCTTATTCTTGCTACACATCGAGAGCCAAATGCCTTCAGAAAGGCTTACTTTTCCATCAAAAGTTTTCCCCATAAATTTACTCCTATATGTGTATTTAGATAGAAACTACAGAATTTCAAATATGTAAATTTTGAGATCACAGAGTCTAACTGCCTTATTTTATAGTGGAAGAAATTGAGGCCTGCACCCTAATGCTGAAACTTCCTGTCACCTGTGACAGAAAGAAGTGGAGGGAGACCCCAGTGTTCTGACTCCCAATCTGGTGCATGGCACAGTTTCCTAAACTGCATTCCCGACGTGCCCACCTACTCTATTAAATGACCAACTTATTAAGCTCTTCCCACCTATGTGTATAGCATCAGACAGGAGTGGCACAGAAATCTGTCAGAGAAATGGAAATTTACATGGGTATTGATTTCCTTATAGTTAAAATGAAGGCTTTTCTGCTCTAGCACTCATCCTTCCTGCACTGAGATCCCCAAACCTCCCTCTATACCTCACCATTTTCCCAGCCTCCTTACAACGTCATATTGACACCTCTCCCTGGCATTCTTGCCACTGCTAGTCTCCCATCCACTCTGAACCTCTCATTCACTCTGCTCTCTTCTCCCCAACTCCTGGCAGGTGCCATCACATCTCGGTAACAGAGGACACGTCCACCGTGAGTGAGTCTCTGAGCGAAAGGCTGAACCTACTGCTGTGGTACCTGGTGCGGGGGCTGTGTCTCTTGGTGCTCACGCTCTGGGGGTCACTGTCCCTCACCATGGTCACCCTGGTTTCCCTGCCTCTGCTTTTCATTCTGCCAAAGAAGCTGGGAAAATGGTACCAGGTACGTCCAGGGCATTGGCCCAGGTACACAGGCCCCCATCTCCCAGAGTCAGAGGGCTCAGTTCCTCTAAGATTTCTTCATACTTTCTTGGCGCCCTCCCTGATTGTGCATCTTGCTGTGTCTCAGATTGCTCAAAGCTGACCTTCACATTCTCTGTGCTTTTAACTTCAGACCACATCTGTCTTTAAGGATACGATGATCAATCTCAAGGATGTGACCCCTGACAGCCCCTCTGAGTCATTTTCCTCTCCTTTGTATCTCTTTAGTCTTGGGGTGTGACTGTCTGTCTTTCTCTTCTTTCCTGTCCCTCTCTCCCTTTTCATCTTTAATCTCCAGCCAGGTAACTCAGACACTAGTGTCCCTTATGGTTTTCCAACCCTGTGTGACATCTCTTGTCTGTGTCTCCACAGTTGCAGGCCACACAGAAGCAGGAATCTCTGGTACAGTCCAGCCAGGTGGCCATCGAGGCGCTGTCTGCTATGCCTACAGTCCGGAGTTTTGCCAATGAGGAAGGAGAGGCCCAGAAGTTTAGACAAAAACTGTAGAAATTGAAGACACTCAGCCAGAAGGAGGCCCTGGCCTATGCATTCGACACCTGCACCACCAGTGTGAGCACCTGGGGACGCCTGGGTCCATTCTCTTCCCCACTCCTCCTCTGGGTCATGGTTGGTTCAGTGTCTTCGTCTTATCAACCTGAGGCCCAGTTAGCCCGCTCAGTGTGCCTCACCCGCTCCCTCTGTTACACACGGTGGCCTGCTTCTTTTCCCAAGAGTACACAAACCACGGAGAGTCCACGTCTTTCAGTCTAGGGCCTTCCTTTGGCACCCACAGGGGGCATGGGGAGCCATAGATCCTGTATCTGGGCCTGCTTCATGTTAGAACCGTGTGGGTGTGACAGCCCGGGGAATAGCAGGAGCCAAGGATGAGGGGTATCTGTGATGTCACTGAAAGAGAATTAGACCAGCAGTTCCTGGCTGATGCTGCTGTTCACTAGCTCTGGGACCATGGGCAAGTGACTTCCCTTCTCTAGATGGTTTCCTCATTTGAAAAAATGAGAGTGATATCAATTTGTTCATAGGGCTTTTGACATCAATAGTAGATGACATTACATTCATGAAAGTCTTTGGTGCAAAGTGCTCCCCAAGCAATGTGATGATGGTGTTGCTGACAGTGATGACTTGATCCCCACTGGGAGGAACTGAGTAGGCCCCCATGGGCTCCCTAAGGTTTCGTCTCCCTTTCTACTACTGTTGCTGCTACTTGGGGGAAGGGACTTTATATTCCCTTAAAACTAATGATTCCGAATCGCCACCTCTAGAGTTTTCTACCACAATCTCATTTCCCTGTGGTCTCTGCACAGATCTCAGGGATGCTGCTGAAAGTGGGAATCCTATACCTCGGTGGGAAGCTGGTGACCAGTGGGGCTGTAAGCAGTGGGGACCTTGTCGCATTTGTTCTCTACCAGATGCAGTTCACCACAGCTGTTCAGGTGAGCTCCCTCCGCTTCACTTCCCAGTGCTTTCCTGCCCACCCCAGCACCATCATTATCACTTTCCTTCTATTTGCCCTTTTCACACCCCATAGCCTTGGCAAGCAGATCGGTCTCTCCCCTCCCTCTCATTAGTCATATCTCCTCCCCTCGCAGGTGCTGCTCTCCACTTACCCTAGTGTACAGAAGGCTGTGGGTTCCTCAGAGAAAATATTTGAATATCTGAACCGGATCCCTCGATGCCCACCCAGTGGCGTGCTGACTACATCAAGCTTGGAGGGCCTTGTCCAATTCCAGGATGTTTCCTTTGCTTACCCAAATCGTCCAGATGTCCCAGTGCTGCAGGTACACTCCACCAGGCCCGCCACCAGCCTCATCCTCCACTCTACCATCCTAAATTTTTTCCTGGCCTCTGCCTGCTTAAGACCATGTACAGATCCTTCCTAACCCTTCAAAAGCAAAAGTGAGCATCAGCTATTCCATAAAACTGTTCTAAACTTGAGAACCAGTTAGGATTTGCAAGGAGAATGAGAGAAGAGATTCTAGGGAGAAGCATCTCACATCCTAAAGAATCGCTGAAGCAAAATCTGTACCTCCCGTCTTTCATTTTTCCTTTCCCTTTCCATTTTTTTTTTCCATTTTTCTTATAGTATCTGGTATTTGGTGTGTGGCATAATGGTCCTTAGTTTTGCTCTTTCTGTGTCTCATCATCCACCTCTACTCATTGGGGGAGTTATCCCCACGGATGTGCATGTGGAGGGTGGAGGTTCTATTTTTCCAATTTCTCCTTTCTTCTCTGGAGTAAGACAACATGGTATGTAACAAGACAATGATGGTGTCAAGGTGAAGACAAGGCCTCTTACTGTGTGATTCTCTGACCTCCAGGGGCTGACATTCACCCTGCGTCCTGATGAGGTGAAGGCCCTTGTGGGGCCCAATGGGTCTGGGAAGAGCACAGTGGCCGCCCTGCTGCAGAATCTGTACCAGCCCACTGGGGGGAACTGTTGGGTAGGGAGCCCCTTCCCCTACATGAGCACCACTATCTGCACACACAGGTGAGTAAAAAGGCGGGGGGGGGGTGGGGGGGGAGGATAACGCATCAAGTAAGAAGGGCATTTTCTAGCACTATGTACAATAGCTAAGTTATGGAAACAACCCAAATGTCCCCAAACAGATGAGTGGATCAAGAAGATGTGGTCTATATACACAGTGGATCAAAAAAGATCCATGCCATCCAACATGGACGAGCTGAAAGGGATTGTGCTGAGTGAAATACGTCAGAAGGAAAAATATACAAATCAGATGGTTTCACCTATAGATGGAATATAAAGAAACCGAACAAAGGATCAGGAAATAGAGGAAACTTGCGAGCTGACTGCAGATCTGAGGCATTCAGCAGGGGAGGAGGAGGGAGAGGGATCAAAACAGGAGAACGAAGAGCAGAAGGAACTGTGGTGATGAATTCTTGGTGCTGTGGGGGTGAGAGAACTAAGGGGACTACACCTGAAGGGATAAATCAAATATTATGCAAAAATAAACAATGACATAAGAAAGTAAATACATTTAATTTAAAAGGGGGCATTCTGAGCACCCTCACTGAGCACTCTGAAAGGAGGGCTAGGGAATGACAAGCGACCTTGGGTGGCAATCAGGGTGTGGTCAGGAGAGAGGGTGTGTGATTTTGTGATAGAGCCTCCATGAAGATTTTGAGTCTTCAGTCGTTAGATCCTATGCCTCTCTGTTCTCTAACTCTTCATCATATTTCTCCTAGGTGGCTGCAGTGGGACAAGAGCCACAACTATTTGGAAGAAGTTTTCAAGAAAATATTGCTTATGGCCTGACCCAGAAGCCAACGATGGAGGAAATCACAGCTGCCGCAAAGGAGTCGGGGGCCCATGGTTTCATCTCTAAACTCCCTCAGGGCACACAGGTGCTCTCTCCACTCACATGACACCCAGACACCTTTACCTTCACGAAACCCCACTAGCCGTGCTGTCATTCATCACTTCCGCCTGCCCCACTGGCATCAGTTTGCAGTTGTGCGATCTGGTTCCTATGACTCCTTCGTCCTCACATCCTCAGAGCTCCCTTTCTCCTGTCCAGCTGCATCCACCAGACTTGATGTGTGTGTGTGTGTGCGTGTGTGCATGTGTGCAAGTGAGCACATTTACAGCTCTCACCTTGGCTCTTGTGTCTGCAGAGGTAGGCGAGGCTGGGAGTCAGCTCTCAGGGGGTCAGCGGCAGGCAGTAGCCTTGGCTTGAGCATTGATCCGGAAACCACGCGTGCTTATCCTGGATGATGCGACCAGTGCCCTGGATGCAGACAGCCAGTCATGAGTGAGAGAAGCATCTTCTTAATACCTATATCCTACCCAGTCTTCCTCCATGCACCCTCTATCTGTGAAACTAACATTATAATTTTCCAAATCAGCCCTTGCAATTCTCCATTCCCATTAGCTTCTCCCCAAGATTCTTAGAACCAGTCAAAAGAGACTGTCTATAGATTCTGAATTTCTGCAGCTAAATATAAAGAAAAGACCATCCGAATACTATCAGTATTAACTGAGCTTTTACTATGTGCCAGAAAGGCTGCCAGGCCATTTGCATATACTGGCTCTCTGAGTTATTCATCATGGATGCTCAGGATCTGGACATGATGATCCTCCTTTTATAGATGATAAAATGGAGGCTAAGAAAGGCTGAATAACCTGCTCAGTGTCTTTCAGCTGTCGAGTAGCAGATCTTGGACCCCAACTCAAGTCTGCCTGACGTGAATGCTCATGCTCATTATCACTAAGTTTTACTCCTTTTAAAGAGAATATTAAAATGCCCAGTCCAGGGCCTCCCCGGTGGCACAGAGGTTGAGCGCTGGGTTGCAAAGCTGCCCGCAGCCTCTGCAGCTTAGGTTCAATCCCTGGCCACCGGGTGAGGGTCCCACATGGCACACAGACTTCTCCTGCTGCCCGCTGCTCCCCTCAGCAGTGTACTTCATCAGTCTGCCTGCTCTGCTCTCTCTTCTGGCTCTGGTGAATTCTCTCACCCTCCTGCTCTTCTGACTGTGCCCAGTGCTTGTATAAATCAATCAATCGCTCAATCAATCAATCAATCTTTAAAAAAAAAATACTGTTAGCAAGACTATTCAATATCCACTCTTTTCTTGTGGGTGACACCACAGGACTCTGACTTTTGTTCCACTGTTGCCACTTCATGTAAATGGTCCTTAACAAATCAAAGATTTGACAGAGAAGCACTCAGAGCTAAATCTTCCATCTCCTTGGAGTGGCTGGCAGAGGCAGCAGTGGTCCTGGCGAGATCTTTCCAGCTCTGATAACACAGAAGTCTCCTGGGCTGGGAGCCATCCCCAGCTCTGAGCGTGTCTGTGTCTCTTCTCAGGTGGAGCAGCTCCTGTACAAAAGCCCCGAGCGGTGCTCCCGATCTGTGCTTCTCATCACCCAGCGTCTCAGCTCCGTGGAGCAGGATGACCACATCCTCTTTCTGGAAGAAGGCACCATTCGGGAGGCTGGAACCCACCAGCAGCTCATGGAGAATCAGGGACCCTACTGGACTATGGTGCAAGCTCCTGGGGCGTCAGGTGCCCTGGAATGAAAGCCTACTCAGACCCTCTCTAGAGTGCAGAGTTTGGGAACAAAGATCTTAGCAGCCTTGCAGAGTAGGTGGCTGCTTGTTGGGGAGTTGTGCCTGAAATTCTGAAGTGTGCGGCCTGCGTTATGGCTGAAATTCTGCTTCCCCTCCCCAATGCCTCCTCATAATGCAGGTTTCTTGAAAGAAAAGGGGGATTATAACTCCTTTCTGTAACTGGGTGAAGAGCCACGGCTGGTGTGGCTAACACCCTTGAAATGAGAGATATTTAGACCACTAAATATTTAAACACTTAAATATTTGGAAAGTAGTGGGATCTCTACTATCCAATATGACCAAGGAATATGCTGGCCCCTAGATACCCCGTGGGCTCTTGGGCTTTTGGTTTTTATAATAAAAGTGGTGTTTTGTACTCTGCCTGGTCGTTTGTTTTCCCCTTCCCCCCACCCCCAAATGACTCTCAACTTCCCTGCACCCTTTCAGGAGCGGGCTTGGCGCCTTTCAGCATCTTCGGTGTTTCAGAGCCTTCAGGGCACTGTCTTCTTCCTTAATTTTTCTATTTCCCATAGTTGTCCCCTCCGATTCCCCTCCCCGCCAAAGATGGGTTGGAAGGGGCTGCAGGGCCCTCGGGGCACCAGCAGCTGCCGCTCTGAGCCTTGGCCTAATCTGAGTTGGGAGTTGGAGGGCGCAGGTCGCCAGGGGAAGTGCGAGCGCCCCGCCGAGGAGCTCAGACTCACCTCTTCATCACCACCCGCGTCCTCTCCCGCAGGCTCAGCCCTGGATGAGCTCATTCCGGGACAGCGTCCCGGAGGGGCGGGGCGCTGGTTGGACCCCCATCCTGTGACGCTAACAGTTGCTGGGCAGATTAGCCCAGCGCAGGTTGCGAGGACCGGCTGGGTTTAGCCGCCCCCTACGCCCGGTGAAGCCAGCGTTCCTCGGGAGGAGCTGGGCCGACGGGACGGTTCCGGCGGGGGGGCTACGGGTGGGAAGGCGGGACCTGTGAGGGGCACCTCCTTACTTTACCAGGCGCCGCGCCCTCCCCTCGGAGTCCCTTTCCCCCACCTACCGCGCGCGGGCCTGTGGCCAGTTGCCCCAAGACAGGTGCTCTAGACTCAATGACCCCACGAACTCCTATTCCTCCTCGGCTTTTATGAAACGATGTCAATCTCATGCCATCCCCCGACACGAAACTGCTCCCCGCTTCTTGCAGACTTCCAGCTCTCTGGTTGCGGCCACGTCTTCAGTGAGGCCACCCCACCTCGGTATCTGCTCGCGCTCAGAGGATGCCCCAGCAAGCTGGTGTCTCCCCGTAACCTCACAGCCAAGAGGCTCTCGAAGCCCATTCTCTCTCTTTCTTCCCTTCTTCCGGCGATTTAGCCCCACTGTTTCCCCAATCTTCATAAAGGCGGGGCAGAGAAGCCGGTCCCCAATGTGATATTCCCGGCCCCAGATCCCCACTGGCCTCGTCCTGGAAAGGGCAGGGGGATGTGGGAAAAAAATTCTGGTTCCCTCCCCTTAAGGCTGCAGGCTTTCGCTTTCCTTCCTCCTCGGAGACAGACAGATCCGCGGGTGCTTGGGGATCATGGCGCTGCTGGAGGTGTGCACCCCCCCTCCCCCCACCGAGGGCGAGGGCGGCAGGACGACTGGGCATTCCCAGACGCGGGAAGCGGGCTTCTCTTGGACCCTGGACCCTGGACACACTACACTGTCTCCATGTGATCTCCAGAGCTCGCCCTCCCCCGGGAAAGCAGGTCAGGGATGAAAGGGAAGGTGCGGAAGAGGGCGCTGGGGAACGGTGTCCACCCTGAGGGTCTCCAAAGCCCTGGGCCGCAGGAGGGACTTTGCTGTAGCAGTAGAGCTAGTGGCCTCCACCAGGGAGGCGGCACGTGGGGATCCGGATTGACAGCCCGACCTTAGCAAATGAGAGTAGGGCCAAAAGGTAGAGGAGAGGGGAGGGCTCCCATGGGGAGACAAGAGACTTTGCTGAATTTTTTCATCACACACATTTCACCAAGCGTTTCTCATGAGGCCTCATAAGACAGGGGCAGTGGAGTGTTCTGAAAAACCTATGAATGTTGGTTGTAAGCCTGGCCTCAGCCACTCACTGCTGTGTGTCCTGAGACTAGTGACTCCATGGAGGTCTCAATCTCTGTTCTGCAAAATGGGGATACTACTAAGAAACATGCTTTCTGAGGGTTAATTCCATTCTATGAATGGGAATGAATCCTTAAAACGTTAGTTAAGGCAATTATTTCCTCTCGTTTCTATTGCCTTGGAAAATGGAAAAGTTTTCTGCAGATTTTCTCTTCTTTCTCCCATGTCACTTCCTTGTAGAGGTTGGTTATAAACTGTTCCATTGTTGATGGCTGGAGAATTTCTGATCTCCTCACTCCACACTCTCTAAGTCTCTGCTCTGGAGCCTCCTGCAGAAGGTTTCATTGTCCTTTCTTCTGCCTCTTCTCTCTCATTAGCCCACCAAATTCTTCCAGACCCTGGCCAGGAATGGAGATGGTTCATGGCACCACCACTCTGGCCAGCATGGAGTGATTGTGGCCGTGGATTCCTGGGCCAGGGCCGGGCAGTGTACATTGGTGAGTGTGTGTCCCATAGTAGAATCTGGCGCAGCAAAGTGCATATGGACATTGATTTAGAACACCCAGGGAGGGCTGTGTGGTCATTCCTTCTCTCTCAAAACTCCATCTTCTTCCAGCTAACTTAAGAGTGAACAAGGTGATTGAGATTAACCCTTACCTGCTTGGCACCATGTCTGGCTCTGCGGCAGACTGTCAGTACTGGGAGCGGCTGTTGGCCAAGGAGTGCAGGTAGGCCAGGACTCTCATCTCCCTTCTAAATCTACTGGTCCGTCCCATCCTCCATCCTGGATCCTTCAAATCACACACACCCCCGCCACATCCCATGATCATGGGACACCTTAGTGCCAATGTTTTGGTGATGAATAAAGTGTTTTTCAAATCTTTCTGTGCATCTGTCAATAAGCCAGATAATTTAATAATTTAATAATCAGTCTTGGTGGGATAGTATCATTTACTAAGATTTCTATATGTGGTTTAGATATTTAAATCCCAAATCCCTTCCTGATTATTAGATTTGATAAAACCATTCCTTTTGAGTGTGTATCTTGTCAATCATTTCCTGCCCATCACGTGGGTCCGTCAGAGGCCTAGCCTTTTCCTGCCACCACTGAGTTCTCTCTCCCCTAACGCTATCCTCACCAGGCTCTACTATCTGCGGAATGGGGAGCGGATCTCAGTGTCAGCAGCCTCCAAACTGCTCTCCAACATGATGTGTTAGTACTGGGGCATAGGCTTCTGCATGGGTAGTATGACCTGTGGCTGGAACAAGAAGGTGGGTGCTCTCCATGCCCCAACCCTGGATGAGATTTCTTTCCCCATTATACACTCTCCCCTCCTCCCCTACAAGATCATGGCATAGAGAATGCTGGGCTATGGAATGTTCTGCAGATCCACAGGCTGGCTCTAGGTTTAGAGATGGACCACTATATGTATTTCACAAGCTTGTCTCTTTTAAAAAGGCTGATTCCAAGTTTGTTTTTCCTTTTATTCCTAAAGTTCTATAGTGCTACCACAGTGTTGTCCTAGTCCAGATGTTCCTGGTAATTCTTATTCTTTTGTCCACTTTTCATGCCTCACACTTAAGCTTGTGTGTTACTAACGACGCCCTCTCTGTTCCAACCTGGAACCTTCTCTCCTCCACAAGGCCCTGGACTCTACTATGTAGATGAAAATGGGACCCGGCTCTCAGGAAGTATGTTCTCCACGGGCAGTGTCCGGTCCTTTGCCTATGGGGTCATGGACTGCTAGAGACCAGCTTTCAGCAAAATGTCATGTCAGGAGTCTCTGAAAGGAGGAGACGGCCTAGGTGAAGCAAAAGGGGCTGAGGGAAAGGGGATGAGGTAGTGAGGAGACACTGAAACTGGATGAGGCGCAAGGATCTTCTGCCGAGAGACCCAGCAGGTCTCTATTTATTCATTTTTAGCAAGCAGAGAAATTACATCATCATGTGTAAAGCAGAAGCAATTAGTGTATTTTATTCCCATGGACTACTGGCTCCAGTTAGACAGTAGCCTTCAAGGTTAATAGATAAAAAACCAAACCTTACACTAAAACTTATTCTTTCAGCTAGACAATTACCTAAGACAGTGGATAGCCGCCAGTGCATCCCTATCAGATAAAGCCTAAGCATCAAAAGACTCTTCTATTCATACGGCCTTCAGCTGGAGACCAGCTGCTACTCAGCTATCAGAACTTTTTCTACCTAGAAACTCCTTAACACAATTAATTTCATTTAAAAACTTTCCTAAGAAACTTCTAAAAAAGCAAAAGAAGGACTTACTACAATAGCTGTGCTGGATTGCTTGTCAGATATGTACAATAAATTGTCTCCCATTGTCAAGTGGGCCAAATTGTTTAATAACTAATTTTCTAAACAGATAATTTTCCATGCCATTTACTTGCAGTATGCTGATACATGTAATTTATTGCCTAATGTACTTTTTGAGAAATTTTTCTCTATGACCAAGAACAAAAAATGAAGGGATGTTAGATCTTTAGCCCCACGGTGTGAGGCACAAGGAATCTTCAGCCCCACGGTGTGAGGCCCTTTAGCTTCAGCCCCATGGTGTGAGGCCGTTTTTCTTAGCTGCTTGCCAGTGTCTTATGTGGCTGGGGCAACAAGACCCCTTGCAGCAATGGACAGTGGCTGTTGGCCAGATCTCAGCCCCAAAGAGGTCTATGAATTGGGCCGCAGGGCTATTGTTCATGCCATCCACCAAGACAACTATTCTGGAGGTGTTGTCAATAGCAAGAATGAACACTTCCTGGGGGTAGGCAATAGTTTTGTGGGTGGGAGACTCAGGGGAGGCAGAGTGTGTGTGTGAGGGATGTTTCAGAATCAGAAGAGGGGCATTCAGAGTGTGAAGACAATGGTGACTCCATGTCCTTTCTCCTTTGCCTACAGGGTACCACATGAAGGAAGATGGCTGGGTGAAGCTGGAAAGCACACACGTCAGTGACCTTATGCACCAGTACCGGGAGGCCCTTCAGTATCGGTGGTGGCTGCCAGTAAGGGAAAGCTGGTCAACTCAGGGGCCTGGGCCAGCTTATGCCCCAGGGGAGGAAGGGCCTCGCCTGAGCCCAGAGATGGAGGACCAGCTGCCAGAGATGCTGGGAGGAGCTTATTGTTTTTTGTGTTCTCTATTTCCAGAAAGACCTCCCTTTACCTTCTGGGGACTCCACAAAGCATAATAAAGGAAAAACAGTTATAAATGTCTCTGCTGTGGCTTAGTGGACTTGGGCTGTGGTTGTTGGGGAGGGGGCAGGAAATAGAGAAGGTTTTCTTGAGAAGACTCAAAATCCTCACTAAGAAACAGGGCCTTACTGACTATTTCTCTGGGTTTCCTTTCCACACTCATCTCTCCAGGATCTCAGGAAGACTGACTGTGGTTGCTTGTTTATTATTGCAGTTTAATATTGGGGCCCTTCCTGTGGGGATATGAGCTGGAGACTGCCCCATGGTTCATTGGTAATGGTTTGGGTGTTGGAAAGTAGGCCACCTGGAACAGTTGCTTTTCAGTTTGTAGAGTTGGATGAAAAAGCTTCCAACACATATGTGTGTGGTAATTATAAACACAGGACCATTTACCTTAACATTCAGGACAGACTGGATATTGAATGTAAAGATGGATGTTAGAGGTTCAGTGTTACCCTGTGGCATGCTCAACGGAAGATGACAGGGTCATGACCAAAGAGACAGGTGATAAGGAAAACCCATAAGGTGGGTGAGAGCAGAAAATGTAACCAGCTTAGAAAGTGAGACAGACATAGTGCGATTTTATGAATGGTGTTGGGACTATAGGAAGGAGCATGGGTGGTCACCAGAGGAGAGTTAAGTTCAGTTAAGGAGAGGTTAAGTTTGAAAGTAGGAAGAGATCTTCAAAATCCCAGGATGGACAGGGTTGGGGAAACTTTAGGAATCCCCTACTTCAAACTCCATTTCCCACCCTCAATTATATTTAAAGTTGAAATAACTTATTGGTAATCACACCAATAGCATTCAGGAATGGTTTGGAATTCAAGTGGTCCTTCCTTTGGGGATGTTTTGAGTTTGGGGGATAGTTTAAACCTGCAGAAATATTTTTGGAATAAACAAATGTTCAAGTTTCAGGGATAGGCTTCGGTAGGGTAGGACCTATAGAAACTTACTTACTGTTCTCATTAATGATAAAATAGACCAAGAAACAAAGTCCACTTCCCTCTTATGTTGAAGGCCTCCCAACATATAGTGGAACGTAACTTTTGAGGCATATGAAGGTGTGCTCTGCCCAGGGTGTGGAGTTGAGAAGGGTCAGGGCCTTCTCAGGTGCCAATCTCCACGTGGAAACCCACTTAGGTGAGAGGTGCTAGCGATTTCTATTTAGGAGATGTGCTTTGTGTATTTTGCTCAGAATGGGGATCTGTTTTTACCCCAAGACCCTGCAAATGGGGGAAGAGGGCAGACAGTTTTCTAAAAACAGGTTCAGAGTCCGAGATAAGAAAATTCACTGCTGGGCCTCCCTGGTGGCTCAGCGCTGTGAAGATGTCTGCAGCCTCTGAAGCACGAGTTCGATTCCCAGCCGGCCAGGGAGATACCCACCTGGCGCAGCAGACCTCTCCTGTCTTGCCCGCAGCTCCCCTCATCAGTATTTTCAGCCCGTCTGCCTGTTCTGTTCCCCACTCTGTCTCTGGTGAATCCTCTCACCCTCCGGCGCCTGTGGCCTGTACCCCAGTTCTTGCATAAATAAATAAATCTTTTTTTTTTTTTAAAGAAAGTTCACTGTTTCTTCGATTACAACGCATGCCAGCTTATGAAAGAACTTCAGCAATTTTTCGAAACCTCAGGAGTTTCCTATTACAGAGTAAGTGTTGCCAAAGGCTCGTGACTCACAGGGGGCCTGGCTCGGGTCCCAGGAGCTGGGATCGGTTTCTGCTTCTGCGGGTGTCGCGCCCCTGCTCTGGCCGCGCCTGGAATCAGGCGTTGCCAGGAAGCGAAAGCGAAAGCCTGGGCAGGGGAAGTGGAGCCGAGGCGGCGCGGGCGCTTCCAGCGCTTCGCCCTCAGCTTTTAGCCGGAGGACCCGGAGCCGCGGCGGGTGAGTGGCTGATGTCGCACCTGGGCGAGGCGGGAGGACGCAGCTGGAGCCGCCGGGCCGGGGGTCTTTGCCCACCTTCCAGCGGGCTGCGGCTCTCCCCTGCCCACGCCGTGCCCCCGCGTCGGGTCACGAGGGGCCGTGGGGGGCCAGGGAGCCGGGCAGGCGGCGCCGGGCCCCTGGGAGCTCGCCGGCAGCGGGAGCAAGGGGTTAAAAAGGACGGGGGACCCGCGGCCGGGCTCCTCGGCGCCCCAGCCGCAGCATGCCCGCCGCTGTAGGAGGGAGGTGCTGGGGCGCGCGGGCCCCCAGGGTATCTTTCTGGGCAGGATTGGATACAGTGAGAACCTACGGACGGGATGGGTGGAGTTAGGGTGGCGAAGTTGGGGACAGGGCCTGGGGCTCCGCCTCGCCAATACCTCACTTTCCACCCGCAGGTAACGCCATGCGGCTCCCAGACCTGACACCCTGGGCCTCCCTGCTGCTGGCCGATCTGGCCTTACTCTGGCTGCTCCAGGGGTCTCTGGGGTCTCTGCTGCCCAGGGGCCTTCCAGGCCTATGGCTGGAGGGGGCGCTGCGACTCGGAGGGCTGTGGTGGCTGCTGACGCTGGGAGGGCTGCTGGGATGCCTGGGGGCTCTGCTGCCCCCCCTGTGCCTGGTGACCCCCCTGTTTCTCTCCCTGAGGGCGCTGGTCCCTGGGGCCTTGAGCGCTACCCCCGCCAGAGTGGCCTCTGCCTCTTGGAGCTGGCTGCTGCTGGGGTACGGGGCTGCGGGGCTAGGCTGGGCCGTGTGGGCTGTGCTGAGCCTTCCCGCAGCCCAGAAGGGAGACCAGGGCCTGGAGAACAGCAAAGCCTTGATGTGGAGGCTGCTGCGGCTCTCCAGGCCAGACCTGCCTTTCCTCATCGTGGCCTTCATCTTCCTTGTTCTTGCGGTGCTGGGTGAGTCAAGAGAGGCATGGAGACTAGAAGGTGGGCAAAGACCCTTTGCACGATGCCTTCAACTGTATCCTCCCGCCTCTTTCAGGTGAGACATCAATCCCACACTATTCTGGTCGTGTGATTGACATCCTGGGAGGTGACTTTGACCCTGATGCTTTTGCCAGTGCCATCTTTTTCATGTGTGTCTTCTCCTTTGGGAGGTAGGTGACGGGCCATTGGGTCCTTTGCTAGCCCCCTTTCCAAGGACCCTCACTTTCCTACCTCTGTTTTCAGGCCCTTTTGTGCACAAAGCACCCAATACTTAGACTTAAATATGCATGGATTTAGTTACTCATTCTATTTTCACATCACTTCATTCATTCCTCATTTCACCATATTTATCCAACATCTGCAGAGTTTACATTCTATTACTGTAGATGGAAGCATGAGCGGTTGTAAGAGAGGGGGTTTGGGTGTCACGTGGAATATCTCTTTGCTGTCTCTCGACATTGCTGTCTTCTTTAACCCCCATTTCTCTTTCCTGTCTCTTACCTCCCACCCAGCTTTGTTTCCCAAGTCAGGCTGGCCTGTTTCTTCCTCCTGACCCTTCCTCCTAACTCATCTTGTCAGTGGATGAAGATCTTACTCTGAAGGTTATCATTTTTTTCCCCCCAAGCATATTCATTCTTTTTCTCTTATTTGCCAGGACTGGAATGGGATGCACTTTGGGTGCAAAATTTAAGGAGGTGCTCGCTCCCAAGCTTATACTCATACCTCACTCTCCTTCCCGTGGTACCCCCTCCCCATAATACACCTTTATTATGGTCAGACTTCATTTAGAATGCCCCAAACCACTTCTTCCTCACACCTTCATTCTGTACTTGCAGTTCTTGGCTGCCATCGGTCACTCAAAGGTACATTTATTGATCAGTCCATGCTTTCAAAAAATCAGTTCTCAGTTCTCTTTGCTTTTCTGCAGTATTTGTCATTTGAATAAACTATTATTGATCTCTTGCTTCAGTGAGCTTTTACATCTCTCTTCTTCTCAATCCTCTCTACCTACTCTGGACCCTTAAAGAACTTTCCTTACAAATCAGTTCTTTAGACTTTGAGAACATCACTACCCTGTGCTAACTCAGCCCCTCTCTGTAGGTGACCCCTGTGTCAGCAGCAGTCTTGTAACCTCTTGCCCCCTCACTTGCCCATCGACAGCCTCTCTCATTTCACACTCCACATGCCCAGGGCTGTAAAACCTCATGATCCTCCCTGTCTTCTCTTCTTTCTTCTTTTTTTTTTTTTTTTTAAGATTTATTTATTAATACAAGAACTGGGATACAGGCCAGAAATGAGGGGAGGAGAGAATTCACCAGAGACAGAGTGGGGAACAGAACAGGCAGACTGACCAAAATACACTGCTGAGGGGAGTAGCAGGCGAGACAGGAGAGGTCTGCTGCACCATGTGGGTATCTCCCTGGCTGGCTGGGAATCGAACCCACGGTGCAGAGGCTGTGGATAGCTTCATGGCGCTGTGCTCAACCCGTTGCACCACTGGGAAGGCCTATGTCTTCTCTTCTTGTTCGCACTCATGAACCATGGTATCCCAGGCCCCAGGCGGCAGCACCCGTGCTGCCTCTCTCATGCTCTTGCCCTGTCATATCTACTTTCAGAGTGTTTCAGCTGCAGCTCCTTTGTCTCCATCCTCACTGTGCTCACGGCCAAACCCTCATCATTTCACGTCCAGCTGTCCCAACAGCCTCCTCACCACAACAATTAAATTTGTGTTAGGAATCCATATTTTGTAAAATATCTGCTTTCCCCCTTGATGTTTCCTTGTCTTATGATAAGTTTGGCTGGTGTAAGAGGAATTTTCGAACTCCAGGGAGGAGAGCGAAGGGAGGGCAGCGAAACTCTGGGGCTCCGGAGAATGTGAGGACAGGGGGTCATGGCTGTGGTCCCTGCCACGCAGTATCTGGGGCCAGGAAGAGGCACTTTGAGGACAGGGAGGAAAGAGACTGAGGCAGAGGGGGACCTAGCGGGAAAGCAGGCAGGTCAGGTCGGAAGCCACACCTTCTCTCTCTGTTTGTCCTCTACTGGACCTCCCACAGAGTGAACCCCACCAACACCCCTGGATTTGCATGTTGTGATCTTGTCCCCACACTAGCTCACCAGGTCCTTGGTTTATTCCTGCCCTGCTTGTCCCCCTCCATCTTATTTTTTCTTTCCGCCCCTACATGGTTCTCCAGCTGTGCATTTATTTCATCCCATGTCTTCTCTGCGCTCCCCCATTCCCTCCGTCACTGCATGTTTCTCCTCCTCTCACCTGTTGTACCCCCCGCCCCTCAGCGCGCTGTGTGCTGGGTGCCGTGGAGGCTCCTTCCTCTACACCATGTCCAACATCAACCTGCGGATCCGGGAGCAGCTTTTCTCCTCCCTTCTACGCCAGGACCTCGGGTTCTTCCAGGAGACGAAGACAGGTGGTGTGGAGTCCAAGTCTGGGGTTCCCTGGACATTCCCTGCAAGTTCCCCTCACCTGCACACAACCTCTGCCCCCCCCCCCCCCGGGCGCCTGCTTGCTCGGCCTTTCTGTCTGAGGGGCAGGGCAGTGAGGCACCCCCTGGCTCTCTCCGTGGGTGAGGGAGGCCCTTGGAGGAGGGAGGCACCTGGAAGAGGGGGCTATCAGAGGGAAAGGTCAGGGGAGAGTTTCTGGGGCTTTGGCACTACACAGGGCTTCCTCACCTGTTCTGTCCTCCCCAGGGGAGCTGAATTCCAGGATGAACTCGGACACCACCCTGATGAGCCGCTGGCTACCCCTGAATGCCAACGTGTTCTTGCGGAGCCTGGTCAAAGTGGTGGGACTGTACAGCTTCATGCTCAGCCTGTCTCCCCGCCTCACCCTCCTGTCTCTGCTGGATGTGCCTCTCACCATTGCGGCCAAAAAGGTGTACAACCTCCGCTATCAGGTATATGTGGATGGCGGGGAGTCCCTGGAAGAATCAAGCTCCCCTGAGGGTCTTCTCTTTTCAGTCCTTAGAGCAGCAGTTCTGACAGGCTGCAGAGGTCCAAGATCCTCACCCCCCAGGCGTGTGTGTGTGTGTGTGTGTGTGTGTGGAGAGAGAGACAGAATGCAAGCACATTTTTCTGTAAAGAATCCACAAATGATTAGGAAAGTCATCTTAGAGGATTTTAGGTAGAGACTGATCCCCTTTATCATCAACGGAAGGAGTATGAACGGTGTGCAGGGGAGGTAAACTGACAGGAATCCTGAGTCGGAATGTCAGCTCCACCTTCTTTTAATTTTGTAAAATTATATTTATATCATTATATTTATATAAAGCTTAAAGCTTACCTTTTTCACCATGTTTAAGTGCCGTTCACTGGTGGTAAGAATGTTCATGGTGTTGTGCTGCCACCACCACAGTTCCCTCCAGAACTTTCCATACTGAGCCCCCAGCTAGTTAAATACTGAGTCTCCATTTCCCCCTCCCTCAGGCCTGTAGTCTCCCTGTACTATCTGCCTTTGTGAATTTGGCTCTTCCAGGTTCCTCTTATAGTATCTGCCCTTTTGTGGCTGGCTTGTCTCACTTAGCATACTGTCTTCAAGATTCATCTGTGGGTCAGATGTTTCTTTTTTAGGGCTGACTACCATTCCATTGATACATAGACCTCATTTAACCATTCACCTGTGGGTGAACACTTGACGGTTGTGACTAATGTTTCTGTGAACATGACTACACAGATATCTGTTTGATTTTTTTCTTTCATAGTTTTGGGTCTATACCCAGAAGTAGAATTCATATGGTAACTTTAAGTTTTTTGAATCCCCATATTGTTTTCCATAGTGGCAACACCATTTTACATTCCCACCAGCAATACACACTCACTTCACTTTCTCTATACCCTTCTTCAAAACTTGTCATTTTCTGTGTGTTTGTGTGTTCCATTACAGACATAATGGTTGTGAGGTGATATGTCATCATGGTTTTGATTTACATTTCCCTGAAGCTGTGTGATACTGGGATTCTTTTCATGTGCTTATTGGCCTTTTTTCATTTTTTTTTTTTGGGAGAAACACATTCAAATCCTGGCTCAATTTTAAATTACATTGCTTTTTAATTGTTGGGTTGTAGGAATTCTTTATGTATTCTTGATATTAATACTTCATCAGATGTATGGTTTGCAAATATTTCTCCCATTTTGTGGGTTTCGTTTTTCACTCTGTTGATACCATTTTGATACACAAAAGTTTTTAATTTTGGCAAATCGAATTTCATTTTTGGTAGCTTTTCCTTTTGGTGTCATATCTAAGAAATCAATACCAAAATGAGCGTCAGAAGGCTCAGAAATCATTACCAAATTAGTGTCAGAAACATCTCTGTGTATTTTCTTCTAAGGGTTTGATGGTTTTAGCTTTCTTGTTTACATCTTTGATCCACGTTGAAGAATATCTCCACCTTCTCTAACTAGCTGTGGCTTCTGGAAAACACTTACTTCTTCATTCACATAGCAGGAGAGGTGTGATTCACTTCAAATGAAGGTTTAAGCAAAAGCACCGAGAGCTCTGCCATATTTTGTTCCCACCCTCCTTCACACTCATTAGTCCTTCTAGAAAGCAATGTAAGGAAGAGGGAAAGAGGACAGTTTGGTATTGTTTAGGGAAAATGGGGGAGCACCCCAACGACTGGAATGTGACATGGGGTTCTGCTGCCTCTGACCAATCAACTCCTCCCATCTCTGCTGTGCTTTTCCAGGTGGTGCTTCTGGAGATCCAGGATGCAGTGGCCAAGGCAGGGCAGGTGGTGCGGGAGGCCGTCGGAGGGCTGCCCACTGTGCGCAGCTTTGGGGCGGAGGAGCAGGAGGTCTGCCACTATAAGGAGGCCCTTGAACGATGCCGGCAGCTGAGGTGGCGCAGAGACCTGGAACGGGCCATCTACCTGCTCTTTAGCAGGGTGAGGGCCTGAGTGGCTTGTGGGTAGGCTCCGGGAGGGGGCAGAAAGCCTGACGCTACTCCTGTTGCTCAGTGTCATGGGGCAGAAAGGGGAAGAAAGGGGGAGACCCTTTTCCCACACTCACCCATCTTCTCCCTTCCAGATGCTGCAATTGGGTGTGCAGGTGCTTATGCTGAACTGTGGGCTGCAGCAGATCCTGGGCGGGTCCCTCTCCCGGGGCGGGCTGCTCTCCTTTCTGCTCTACCAAGAGAACGTGGGCCAGTATGTGCAGGTGAGTCAGCGGGCAATGCCTGCTCCTCTCTCCCTGACTCTCCCCACCCCCCGATTTCTTTCTGATCTTCTGAAACTTGGGCTTTTTTTGTTCTCCTTAAGAACAAAAAACCCAACTCATTTTGTTATGAAGAATTTCAAATACATGCCCCCACCTCCCCAAAGATAAACTATAACAAACCTGCATCACCTGCTTTGACAATTAGTGGCTCTTGGCTAACCTGTTTCATCTGTATCTCCACCTACTTCCCTCACACATATTTTTTTAGAAGCAGAGTGGAGACGTAGTGTTCTATGTAAATATTTCAGTATGGATCTTTAAGATATAAACATTAGAAAAACCATAAAGGGAACTCCCTGGCGGTGCAGAGGTAAAAATCTCAGCGCTATCAAGCAATAGCCAGCCACTGAAGCTCAAGTTTGATCCCCAGTCAGGGAGCTGACCCACATGGCACAGCAGACCTCTCCTGTCTTGCCCTCTGCTCCCCTCAGCAGCGCATTTCAGCAGATCCATCTCTACTGCTCCCCACTCTGTCTGTGGTGAATGCTCTCATTCCCCGCACCTCTTGCCTATACCGCAGTTGCTGTATATACAAATGAATAAAAATAAATCTTAACAAACAACAACATAACAACAACATAAAGCCCAGAACATAACAATAATTTCTAAAATTAATCAGATACAATCAGTGGTCAAATTTCCCCTTGTCTCATTCACACATGTAATGCAAGCATACGTGTAGTATGCTTCTCTCTCCTGTACCTATGTATCTGTGTACCTGTGTCTGCCTACAGGCGCAGGAGAAGCATCAGCACTGGGACTTGGTGCCTAGGCCCATTACATCATCAGAGTGGTCCATTTCCTTCCTTGATCAGCTGGAATGTACCTCTCAAGGGAGACTTCCCCTCTTCTGCTGTTTGGTTACCTGGTGGTACAATTTGATTAGGAAAGATAGAATGAACATTTATTTCCTTCCTTGTATTTACCAGTTTTCAAAATTAAGTAGTTGCTTTATCTTGGATTTATTTTGTGACTTTCTTAGATATATTTATTTTTATTTATTTATTTATTTTGATCCCCCCAAGTTTCAGATATATTTATTAATCAGTGTAAACCCCTATAGAATACACCAACATGATTTTGTGCATTTAGAAGGAAGTATTTCCTGGTTAAGTGGAAAATTGTGCGGATGGCTTCTGGAAGACCTTCATTTTTTTTAAAAAATATTTTATTTTATATAATTCTTACATCATTTTTCATCTTTGCACAATGTATGCATCTTCATTATGGTTATATTCCCCATACAATTGCACCCCCCCTTATTTTGACTCTAGTCCTTCTGCTCCCCACCTCTTCCCCCCCCCATCCTGTAGTGTGTCTCTGGTTATAGTTGCTTGTTGATTTTGATTTTTACTTTGTACTGATTAGTCTTTTTCCTGGTCTCTTATTTAAGTTCTCTAGATTCCTGCTATGAGTGAGACCATCCGGTATTTTTATTTTTCTTTCTGGCTTATTTCGCTGAGCATGATCCCTTCCAGCTCCATCCATGTTGCTGCAAACTTCATGTGTTTATCTTTTTGATTGCTGAGTAATATTCCATTGTGTATATGTACCACATCTTCTTGATCCAGTCATCTATTTTTGGGCCTTTGGATTGTTTCCATAGCATAGCTATTGTAAATAGTGCTACTACCTCACACCATGCACAAAGACCAACTTAAAATGGACTGAAGAACTAGACATAAGACCTGAAACCATAAAATACATAGAAGGAAATATAGGTGAAACACTACATGATATGCACATCAAAGACATCTTTACAGACACATCACCCAGAGCAGTGATAGTGAAGGCAAAGATCAACAGCCGGGACTACATCAAATTAAAGAGCTTCTGCACAGCAAAAGAGACAATAACCAAAACAAAGAGAAACCCCACCGACTGGGAGAACATTTTTGCACACAACACTAATGATAAAGGACTAATCACAAAAATCTGCAAAGAGCTGATGAGACTCAACAACAACAAAGAAAATAATCCAGTCAAAAAATGGCAGAAGAGCAAAAAAGAAACTTCTCTGAAGAGGAAATGCAAATGGCCAACAGGCATATGAAAAAATGTTCAACATCACTTGTAATCAGGGAAATGCAAATCAAAACTACCATGAGATACCATCTTACACCAGTGAGAATGGCACATATTAAAAAAACTAGCAACAACAAATGTTGGCGAGGGTGTGGAGAAAAAGGGACTCTTCTGCACTGTTGGTGGGAGTGCAAACTGGTCCAACCACTATGGAGAGCTGTGTGGAGATTTCTGGACCTACTAAACATAGAGCTTCCATATGATCCAGCAATTCCACTCCCAGGTATTTACCCAAAGGACACAGAAACATCAATTCCAAAGGGCACCGGCACCCCTATGTTTATAGCAGCACTATTTACAATGGAAGACCTTTATTTTAAGCAGCTTTATAGTGAAGTATTTCATTTAGAAGTCAATTGAGGCAACACTGGTTTACAATGCTGTATATGATTTAGGGGAATGGACTCACACCTCCTCAGATGTGTGTCACCACAGCACCCCCACCATCCAAGCACACATGATCCTTTACCATAGACCGTTCCTGCCCCCCCCCCACTTTGTTCTCACCCCCTCCCATCCCCTCCAGTAGCCCCAATTTTGCAGTCGTATTTGTAGGGTCATTTTGGTTTAATCAGTTCCTTTGTTTTGTTTCTCCATGTGAGCGACACCATATTTGTCTTTCTCCTGATTTATTTTCTTAAATTTTTTTAAGATTTATTTATTTATTTATACAAGAACTGGGGAACAGGCCAGATGCCCAGGAGGGTGAGAGGATTCACCAGAGACAGAGTAGGGAACAGAACAGGCAGACTGACGAAATACACTGCTGAGGGGAGCAGCTGGAGCCACAGGAGAGGTCTGCAGCGCCATGTGGGACCCTCGCTGGCCGGTCTGGATCGAACTGTCGCTGCAGAGGCTGCGGTCAGCTTCACAGCGCTGTGTTCAACAGCCTGCGCCACCAGAGAAGGCCCTATTTTCTTAGATATTTTTAAAATGTCTTTTATATGTGCAGGGCTGTGCTAGGCCCTCTGGTGGCTACAAAGATGAGATATGCAAAGAGCCTGCTTTGAAGGGGCTCCCTGTCTTACAGGGGAGGCAGAACCCCGCATAAGTTCACAAAACAGTGACTGGAAGTCAGGGCACTGCGTGGGGGGAGCGTGGTTGTCTTCACCCCTTACATTGTAAATTGGAACACTGCTTTTAAATTCCAGCCAAAGCGCACATTGGAAAGCAGAGAATCTTTTTAGGAGGAGGGGAGGTGGGCGGGGTGAGGTGTGCCAGGCTGTGTGTAGAGCGTGGGGATCTGGTACCGGTGGCGCTGATGGACGGACCTGTTCTGCTCTTGTTCTCCAGACCCTGGTATACGTATGTGTGGACATGCTGAGCAACGTGGGGGCCGCGGAGAAGGTTTTCCGGTATCTGGACAGAAAGCCAAATCTGCCTCCTCCGGGGACACTGGCCCCTTCCACACTGCGGGGGCTGGTGGAGTTCCGGGGAGTGACCTTCGCGTACCCCAATAGTCCTGACCGGCCTGTGCTCAAGGTGCCTGCGGAGGTGGGGGGCGAGCGGGGGCGCTGGGAGGTGAAGGCTCGGCCCCCTCACCCCTGCTGCTCAGGCACCATGGTCAGCGGAGCGTTTGCCTCCGAGAAGCTGATCTTCCGTCTGCTATAAAGAGAGGGGAGAAGAAGGAGGCTCCTGACTCTTTCCTGGCTTCTCTAGGGGCTGACGTTCACCCTGCGACCTGGTGAGGTGACGGCCCTGGTGGGGCCCAACGGGTCTGGGAAGAGCACCGTGGCTGCCCTGCTGCAGAATCTGTACCAGCCCACGGAGGGGCAGGTGCTGCTGGATGGGGAGCCCCTCTCCCTGTACGAACACTGCTACCTGCACCGACAGGTGTGTCGGAGACAGAGAGAGAGAGAGAGTGGGAGAAGAGAGCGAGCACGGGGATGGTGGAGGCCTGGGGGAGAGAGGCGAGGAGGGTGTGAGGTGGGGGTTTCACACTGTCTCTGCGCCCCTGTGCAGGTGACCGTGGTGGGGCAGGAGCCGGTGCTGTTCTCAGGGTCTGTGCGCGACAACATCGCCTACGGGCTGAAGAGCTGCAGCGAGGAGAAGGTGCTGGCTGCCATCCGGGCGGCCCGAGCGGATGAGTTCATAGACGAAATGGAGCACGGCCTAAATACAGGTACCTCCCGTCGAAAAAGAAACTGGAGCTTACCCTTGGGGTGAGGTTGAGTTCCCTTGCCCTTCCCCAGCTGCCGCTGGCCGGCCTTCCCCACCACGCGGCCTCCTGGGCCACCTGGGCCTCCTGGGCCTCCGGTGCGCCCAGGTCTGTGTTCCTGGAGACAGGACGCAGCACAGCCCCCTCAGCACAGCACCCCGAGCGGCGCCGCCTGGCCTCCCTACCCCAGGTCCTCAGACCTCCTCACTGGTGTGGGGGACACCGGCTTGGAGTCGGCCTGCCCTTGGGCAGGACTTTGCGGTGGCCCCTTGTTTCTGAGGAGGGCTATTTCCCTGGTTTCCTCAGATGTAGGAGAGAGAGGGAAACTGTTGGCTGCGGGGCAGAAACAACGACTGGCCATCGCCCGGGCCCTCGTGCGGGAGCCACGCGTCCTCATCCTGGACGAAGCCACCAGTGCCCTGGACGTGCAGTGTGAGCAGGCCGTGAGTACCGGATGCCAGGGCCAGGGCCAGGCGCCTGAGGGGTCACATTGGAAGGACGAGCCTGTGCGGAGCTGGGCAGAGTATCAGCGCCTTCTTAGGGTGGGGGATGGGATGGAGAGTAGGTGCTTGGTGAGCTTTCCTGTGTGGCGTTCCCTCCAGGGCTGCCCTGCCCGTCATCTGGCTGCACAGCACTGAGGGCAGTGTGGCGCTTCCTCTGCTCTTCCCTGCCTTCTCATGTTTAACGGGGTCTTTACCATAAGCCATAGAGAGGGTGCCCAGTGGGCTGTGGTGTCCAGCCTGTTCCTCTCTTCCTAAACATGGTGACACCTCCCCTCCCAGGTGCAGGACTGGAAAGCCCTCGGGGACCTAACGGTGCTGGTGATCGCCCACCGGATGCAGACGATTCAGAGTGCGGACCGGATCCTGGTACTGAGGCAGGGGCAGCTGCAGGAGCAAGCCCAGCTCATGGGGGGGCAGGACCTGTACTCCCGACTGGTGCAGCAGCAGCAGCAATAGCAGCAGCAGCAGCAGCAGCAGTAGCAACAGCAGCAACAGCGGCAGCAGGAGCCCGAGGACTCTGGCCCATTATGGGGACATCTTCATGACCCCGGGTAGCTCCTGCCTTGAGTTTCCCTGGGCTGTGCCTGGGCATTGTTCCTGGAGCTGGGTTGGCTGTCTAGACCATGTATGCTTCCTCCTGATGGGCCTTGGTGCTGTCTGTGTCCAAATACCTGGGTTCCTGGAGACACGTGCTTTTCTTGGCCCTGAGTAGTGTATGGGAAATATATTTTAAAATATTTTTTCCATAATATATAAATAGTACACATTCATGTAGAAAAGTGAAAATGTGGGCCTCCCTGGTGGCACCGTGGGTTGAGCACCACACTTTGAAGCTGTCCGCAGCCTCTGCAGTGCAGTTCGATTCCCGGCTGGCCAGGGAGCTACTCACATGGCGCGGCAGACCTCTCTTGCCTCGCCTGCTGCTCCCCTCAGCAGTGTCTTTGGTCCGTCTGCCTGTTCTGCTCCCCACTCTGTCTCTGGTGAATTCTGCCACCCTCCCACGCCTCTGACTGTACCCCAGTTCTTGTATAAATAAATCTAAAAAAAAAAGAAAAGTGAAAGTGATTTTTTTACCTTAATAATCATGGCTACTGTTTTCCTAGGTAGCCTATTGTTTAACATACATAATAGCTAAAATGACAAATATTCATGAAGTTGCCTTTTTCGTATTCTCCCCCATTTCCACTGGTGTCTGATATTTTTGGGGAAACTTGAATAGAAGGGAAGCTCGTAGTTCTCTAATTTATAGTGTTAAAACACTGATAATAATTACTACTTACAGTGCTTAATGAGTAGGAACTATGTGTTTTCATCTATTATCTTACTTCATTCTGATCCTCAAATATAAACCTCAAAGGAGGTTTGTATTTTCTCATTTAATCCTTATCTTGAAAACTAAAAACCATTTTATAGACAGGAAACCAAATTTGGAAAAGATTAAATAACTCTGTCAAGGTCACAGAGTGGTGGATTTCGAATTTGAATCCAGGCCTGACCCCAGAGCTCATGACCCCAACCAATAAATTACATTGTGTCTTGTGTCCCTAATCTCTAATTCATAATGAGATCAAATAAAATTCATTTCTTTTTAGTGTTGAGTACCTCTGAATCCATTATGTTCTCTCTTGTACCATTGTTGTCACTCACAATTTCAGGTTTTCTCATTGCCAGAGTTGATCACCATTTCTAGCCACTCTTCGTGAAGTCTCTTCACTTTCTAGAAGCCACAGAGGTTAGTGTCACTTCTGTAAAATCCTTCCATTGCGCATCCTCCCTTACTGCCCAGGGCTCCCTGAGGGCACTCCAGGTTTTCCAACCTGATTGTCTCCCCCTTTCCTGTTGCAGACTTCCTTTGCATGTGGTATGCCCTTGCCATTCCCTGCACCACCTTCTTGATGTACCCCAAGTTCTCCAAGTCTTAACTCAGGGTTCAGGTCCTCCTGGAAGCTTTGCTTATCTCCTCAGTCAGAGAAAATGCCCTTTCCTGGAGCTCCTGGAAAGGCAATGTATTTTATTAAGCGTCATACCTTCACCTGGCGCAGAGCTAAGTTCATAGTAGACAATAAATAAATGCCTGTTGGATAAATAAACAAATGTCCTTCCTCCACTGACCTCCCTGAGCATTATATATTGAAAATCCAGAGCAGTACACATCACTGCTGTCTGGCGGGACTTACCTTTGAAGGTTCCTTTTCTAGGAAAGTGAAATTTGCACATTCCCAGGAAGAGCAGGTACTTTCCAGCACTGGCAATAAGTCAACCAGAACTTCTGCTGTTTTGTATTTCTCTTGCTTGGCAGGTTGTTGGAAGTAGGGTGGGGCCTTATAGGGACTTTCTCTTGCAGACAAACCTTTGACTCACCCTGCTGCTACCTTTTAGCCCCACAGCTATTTATCTCTCCAGTGTCACTGAGGGTGAAATATGCATTTAGGGAGAGAGAAAAGGTGGGTCTGATCCCTCCTCCTCCCTACCAAATCTCCTTCCTCTATTTCTAAAATGGGAATGATAATTCTTATATTCCCCCAACCTTATGAAACTGCAGCCCCTCATGAAAGAAGATGAATTGTTAGAATCTGTTAAAAATCCTCTGATAACTTCAGTATCATTACACCCACAGAATCATAATACCTTAAACCTGGACGGCATCTTTAAAGTAACATAACAGTGAAATCTTACTTTACAGATAGGGAAACGGGCCTGAAATCATACAGATAATGCTGGGATGAAAACTCAGGTATCTTGATATTTAGTGTAGGAAGATGCAGCAAAAGTTAGGATTTTAAATGTCACCAACATTTGTTATCTCAGGGTAAACTCCCAGGTAAGCCTTATGCCAGGGACACAGGTAAATGTTCCCTGACAGTAAGACTATTCAGCCTAGACAGAAAAATCTCTACAAGTGTGGTCTGTCTGCTACCACAGATATTCATATTTTTGTTTGTCTTAGAGTTCTAGTTCTTTTTATTTATCCCCTCCTAACCCCCAACATCATTTCATTCCCCTGCCCTTTAATTTTCTCTTCTAGTCACTTACCATCAGTATCTTTCCCACTAAGTCCCAGTACAGGGGGAAACTTGAGATGTGCCTTCATCAATTTCTTTGGAACCCAACAAAACCTCCACCCCCTTTACCTTGCCCAGTCTGGAAACAGTCTTGAATTTTTTTAAAAAAAAAAATTATTTATTCATTTTTTAAAAAAGAGTATTTATTTATTTATTTATTTATACAAGAACCGGGGTACAGTCCAGATGCACGGGAGGGTGAGAGAATTCACCAGAGACAGAGTGGGAAACAGAACAAGCAGACTGATGAAATACACTGCTGAGGGAGAGGCGTGACAGGAGAGGTTTGCGCGCCATGTGGGACCCCCGCCGCCAGCGGGGATCGAACCGGCACTGCAGAGGTTGCGGACAGCTGGACAGCTGCAGAGGCTGCGGACAGCTGGACAACTTTACAGCGTGGCGCTCAACTGCCTGCGCCACCTGGGGAGGCCCAACAGTCTTGAATTTTAAGTCCTATCTGTCCCAGGTGAGTGGGGTAGCCGCTTGCAGTGGAAGTTGTGAATCAAAAGGAGGAATGCAGTTTTCAGTTCTGGGAAAAGGACTTGGGAATAAGGAAAGTAAAGCTCTTCCCTGTTTTTGTGGCCAGTGAGTGGGAGCACCCAGTTGAGAGTAGGTGGCATCTGGTCCTACGACACACTGGGCTTGAAGCTAGAAATTTTTGGTGCTATGAATCATAATAATTCAAATGAGAGTGGTAATCATTCATTGAGTGCTCGTTATGTGCTATTGCTGTGCTGAGTGCCAGACATACTTTATCTTCTAGGTGATCCTGTGTGGCAGGTGTTTTGTTAGCCTATTGATGGGTAGTTAGGTTATTGGGAACCTTTGGTTATTATAACTAGTGTCTTAGGGGCCTCCCTGGTTGTGCAGGCAGTTGAGCGCAGCCCTGTGAAGCTGTCCGCAGCCTCTAGAGCAGTGCTGGCCTTGGAGCAACCCACATGGCGTGCAGACCTCTCCTGTCTCGCCCGCTGCTCCCTTCAGCAGTGTATTTCATCATTCTGCCTGTTCTGTTCCCTGCTCTGTCTCTGGTGAATCTTCTCACCTTCCCACACATCTGGCCTGTACCCCCGTTCTTGCATAAATAAAAATAAATCTTTAAAAAAAAAACTAGTGTCTTATATAGACATTGCAATAAACAAGAACATCAGGAGGATAAAATCCAAAGGGAGGAGTTTCTGAGTCCAAGTGTATATACTTTATTAATACAGAAAGAAACTACAAAATTACCTTCACAGAGGTGATATTGTTACAGGGCAGGGAGAGGGGCAGCCCAGACCCCACAAACCTGCCTACTCTAAATGGGTTCTGCCATCAGCCACATGAACACAAAACATATGAGACTTTCATGGGAAGGAACTTTAATACTATTAGGAAACAATACAGGAAAGGCAAAGAATCTAGCTTCTAAATCAAGCACCCAAATTTACTCATCCCCTTGTGGGTAAAAGTCCACCCAAGCGGGAATGGCCCAGAGTAAGGCCCCAAAACCTGCCCCAAGTCTAAAGCACCTTCCAGTGGGGACCCACAGAAAAGGATCAGAAACAGCCAGTCAAGTCTGGAAGGAAAAGAGCAAAATCAAAATCAAGACAAAAACCCCCACTGTTACCTCCCCACAGGTCTCTCACCCACATCTGTGTCAAGCAGTCCACGATCAAAAGACAAGCGCAGTTTCTTCACGTTTCTCCTCTCCATGTGCCTCCTCCAGGTCTCCTTCTGGCTCCATCCTCCTTCCTTCCTTCCTTCCTCTGCCGCTTCTTCTCTCTCTGCTCAGCTCCACCCTCCTTTGGGTGGGGCAGGGAACTTGGAAACTCCCCCTGTCCTGGAGACCACCCTGTTACAGTATTAATGTATAGTTCTATCAGCAATATATGTGTCTCTTTACAAACACACTACTTCATTGAATAAGAGGATGCAATAGAATTATATTTAATTCTTCCCTTCCCTAAAACAGCACAAGCTCTGAAGCATTTATAGGTGGGATTATGAGGGTGTTACTGGGCCTTGCAGTGTAAACTGCAGGGTAAAACGTGTTTTTCTCATTGCCTCTTAAACAGCTGTAGCTGTTAGAAAAATGTGGTGGGTTTACCTGCCTTCACCAAAAGCTGCTGCCTGTGGGCAGTCCCTCCCTCAGGCACCAGTCAGGTTAATTGTCCAGTCAAGAGGGATGGGAGGGGGAGGGGAAGACCCTAGAAGTGAATTTAAGGGAGCACAGGAGCATTTCACCAGGATCCTATACACTGAGGCCCAGACTAGACTTGTGGCACTTCTGAAGAGAGAGAAGCCAAGGAGTTTTACAGAGACCAGGTGGCTGAGCCTACCTCTGGTCTTGTCGCTGTTGTTGCCTGGAGAGACTACCAAGGGCCCGGGCCTGGTGTCTGCTGACCTGCTGTTGGAGTCAGCCAAGGGTTCACCAAGAGCTGTTTGGATCATCTGCCATGGCCTCCTGTGTTTGCTGCTGTTGTCTGTTCCAGCGTTCGATACTGTTCGTCCTGATCTTCAGACTGTCACTGAGGGCTGCTGTTTTGTCATCTCACTGAGCCTGCCTGTTGGATCCTGGCCTGTTACTTTCAGTTGCCACATGCTTCTGGCCCTTATTGGAGGATGGCACCATCTTGGAAGGGCAGCCTTCTAAACACTGTAGACACCCTGTGGTGTCTACAGCTGGTAGTGAGACAGCTGGCCATTTAAGGGCTTAGTAACTCTTTGTTTCCCTGCTTGTTAAATAAACCCCATTATTGTTCCCTGAACCTGAGTGGTCTTGCAATTGTGCGTGCAGATGAAGAACTCAGACAGTGATCTTTGCTCTATTGGATACTGTCCTTGGATAGCAACAGTACCCATATAGCCCTGCTTCAATGGTATTTGGCCAGAAGACCCAGGAATACCTGAGTTATGCCTTGTCAAATATGCTGGAACATCTTCATATATCTGATAAGAGGCTCATATTTAAGATCTATAAAGAACTCAATTCAACAAGAAAATAGATAACCCAATGAAAAAATGGGCAGATCTAAACTAGATTCTTCTCCAAAAACATACACATGACCAACAGGTACATGAAAAAATGTTTACCATCACTTATCATCACGAAAATGCAAATCAAAACTACAATAAGATACCATCTCACACCTGTGAGAATGGCCTAGATCAAAAAGACCAGAAACAAGTGTTGCTGCAGGGGGCCTTGTTGCCCCAGCCAGATAAGACACTGGCAAGCAGCGAAGCTAAAGTGCCTCACACTGTGGGGCCGAAGGTAAAAGGCCTCACACTGTGGGGCTGAAGATTCCCTGTGCCTCACACCGTGGGACTGAAGATCTAACATTCCTTCACTTTTTGTTCTTGGTCATACAAAGAGAAAAATTTCCCAAAAAGTATATTAGGCAATAAATTATATACATCAGTATACTGCAAATAAATGACACAGAAAATTATCTGTTTAGAAATTAGTTATTAAACAATTTGGCCCACTTGATAATGGGAGACAATTTATTGTATATATCTGACAAGCAATTCAGCACAGCAATCCTAGTATATCCTTCTTTTGCTTTTTTAGAAATTTCTTAGGAAAGATTTAAATGAAGTTAACTGTGTTAAGGAGTTTCTAGGTAGAAATAGTTCTGATAGCTGAGTAGCAGCTGGTCTCCGGCTGAAGGCCATATGAATAGAATAGTCTTTGGATGCTTAGGCTTCAGCTAATAGGGATGTGCTGGCAGCTATCAACTGTCTTAGGTAATTGTCTAGCTGAAATAATAAGTTTTAGTGTTAGGTTTGGTTTTTTTATCTATTAACCTTGAAGGCTACTGTCTAACTGGGACCCGTAGGAGCCAGTAGTCCATGGGAATATAAAACACTAATTGTTTCTGCTTTGCACATGATGATGTATTTTTTTTCTAATTACTAATAATGAATAAATAAAGACCTGCTGAGTCTCTCGGCAGAAGATACTTGCACCTCATCCAGTGTTAGTGTCTCCTCACTACCTTATCCCTTCCCCTAAGCCCTTAAGTTTCAGCCCCTTACAGGTTGCCTAGGCCATCTCATCCTTTCAGGAACCCCTGACACGACATTTTGCCGGAGGCTGGTCCCCAGAAAGTGGCGCTCGAAGCAGGGACTTGAAAGGAGAGATTTCTTTCCTGTGCGGGGATGGCTAGGCTCTGCTCCATAGGGTAGGGTGCATGCCCCACTGCAGAGAAAGCAAGGTTGGAGGCAGCAGTAGTTCAGAACCATAATAAGGCTAGTGGGTGTCTTATTACGTGATAAGGCGAGTGGGTATCTTATCGTTGAGAAGCCATTGGGCCATATTGAGTCTAGGGAAAGAGGACTCTTTATTGATATAAGTATACTTGTTAAGAGAGGCCTTAAGACCTCTCATGTGCAATTGGCTAGTTTCCAAATTTTGTTGAAATGTGTTGTCCTTGGTTTCCAAGGGACGGTACTCTGGATGTAAGAACCTGGGCCAGAGTAGGAGAGAAAATGACAACCTATTATACTCTCCATGGACCCAAGAAGGTCCCCATAGATGCCTTTTCACTGTGGGTCTGCTACAGGATATGCTAGATCAAGGGTCTGAATTAGAGAAAATAAATAAAAAACTCAGAAAATTATGGCTGTATCCCTAAAGAACATCAAAGAGGACTCAGCTGACAGCCCGGTATTAACAAAACAATTGCCTGAACAGATAGGTCGTTTTTTGCCTGGCTGGAGGCAAAACAAAAGATGCAATACCCAAAGTAAAAGAAAAAAATAGCCTGCAGTACTAGGGAAAGTGATCAGGATTAAGCAGATGAAAAAATTATTTTTCAAAAATCAAAAATCAATCCCAGAACCAGTACTGACCTCTTTGCAGAGGCATCGGCTCCCAATTATGAGACCATTCCAAAATCCAGCCCAAATTTCGAGCCCGGACTTGGCTAAAATTGTTAAGAGATAAAAATAAAAACTCAAAAACAAGAAAGATAATGTGGCATGATCTTATAAATAAAAGAAAAAATGCTTCAGGGTTTTCCTGTTAATTACTTGGGGAGGAGGCTAGGTTCCCCCTGGTGGAATTTTGCCATTTATTTCTTTTAAAATAAATAAATAGGAAGAGGGCAGATCAACATGGTGGCTAGGAAACGCTGTGAGTAACATCTCCCATTAAAAAAAAGTTAATAGGGAGGAAAAGCGGCAGGTCCCAGTGAGAACTGGGACATGGAAGATAAAGGGACCACTGCAGCAAACTACCCGAAGAAGAAAGTTGCCATAAAAGAGGACTAGAAGGGAGGAAAGCTCAGAACCCTACTACCCTCCCCCACCCACAAAGTCAGCACTCTCCGATCAACAGAAAGGAGGAAAATACAAAAAAACTAAAACAACAAACAACAACAAACTACGCATCAAGCGGGACTGTGAGTGGAAAGGAAGTATATCAGCCACCACACCCCATGAGCTGGAGCTGTGGAGAACCCTGCAGCATTCCCTGCAGAGGTGAGCTAACAGCTCCAGGCGCCATTAGAGAAAAACAAAGACTCCCAGAGACCTACAAACAGCCCCAGGCCAGCTGGTAAGCTTGTGCAGGAAGGCTACGTGCTTGAAAAGAAAACGCAGATCTCGGCTGCCCACGTCCCTGCACCTGCGACCTAGGTTTGTGGGGAGTCGCGTGGGGGTCGTCAGTGAGGTGAATGTCCCTCACTGAGTAATCAGAAACCAGGCACCTGGACACGAGAGCGGGGAGCAAAAGGCGTCATTTCTGCGGACACTGAACTGGGCTACAGTCCACGTCCTGGACCCGAGGGCTTTGGAACTGACACCCGGGCACAAAATTCGAGGCGTGGGTTCCCCACGACGGTGAGGCACAAGGCAGACACTGCACCCCAAAGCCGTTGAGGCTTTCCCCACCACTCCCAATCTGTTCCACATCCCACAGAGTGAAAAAAACTGCTCCCCAAGGACACTAAGAGAGATATCTGGTGCACCTAGCGACCAGAAAAATAATCACCAACACCTCATAGAATAGGGACCTTTCTTCAGTAAAGACTGCTTGAAACCAGCAGAAGGCTCCCGGAGGAACCAGTGGTGAGTTGGGAGGTCGCCTACACCAGGCCCCATCTGAGCAGCAGTCCAAGCCCAGAGGGGGAGCGGGCACCCACGGCCAGGGCAGACCGAGCGTGTGGAAGAGTGTGCCTGTCTCCGAACTGCCATTTTACAATAGGGACCATTCTTCAGTAAAGACTGCTTAAAACCTGCAGAAGACTCCCTGAGGAGCCAGAGGTGAGCTGGGAAGTTCGCCCACGCCAGGCCCCTTCTGGTCTGCAGTTCCAGCCCAGAGGGGGAGCGGAATCACCCCGTCGGGGAAGACCAGGTGTGCAGGGAGTGTGTCCCGCATCGCCATTTCAAAACAGGGACATTTCTTCAGTAAAGACTGCCTTAAACCAGCAGAAGGCTCCGAGAGGAGCAGGAGGTGAGCTGGGAAGTTCGCCCACGCCAGGCCCCTTCTGGCTGCAGTCCGAGCCCAGAGAGGGAGTGGGAACCCACCGCCGTGGCAGACCAGGCGCGAGGGGAGCGTGTCCCCACACCGCCATTTTAGAACAGGGACATTTCTTCAGTAAAGACTGCTTGAAACCGACAGATGGCACCCAGAGGACCTAGAGGGGAGCAGAGAAAATCACCCAAGATGCTGGCCAGTCCCAGCAACACAGTGTCCCAATGCATATGGCAAATTAGAAAACAGACAGTAGGGAGTAGAAGAACCACACATAACCTAGCAACTCCTCAGGAAAAAAGTATACCACAAAAAGAAAACTACCGCCAGATTGCAACGACAGTAACTTGGAAGAACTTCTGAGCCTTCCAGAAAGAGAATTTAAAATTGCCATGATTGAAAAAACTGACAGAAGTCATAAAGGAAGGCAATGATAGGGGGGAAATAATCAATGATCAGAAGAATGAAATTGAGTCCCTAAGGAGGGAAGTAAAAGAAATGCAGGAGATCAAAGAATTAATGGAGGCACTAAAGAATTCTGGGAAAAGCAATGAAAACAGAATAGATGAAATGGAAGAACGAATAATTACTCTTGAAGACACAGAAATAAAAAGAACCAAAATAGAAAAGGAAAGAGAAGTACGAAGGAAAAAGACCAAAGAAAGACTTCGGGAACTATCTGACTCCATGAGGAAAGGAAATATAAGAGTTATAGGAATCCCAGAAGGAGAGGAGAGAGATGTAGGAACAGAGAAAATATTCAAGGAGATAATTGAAGAGAACTTCCCAAACGTGAAGAAGGAGCTTAAAATTGATATACAAGAAGCAAGAGGAACACCAAACTTCCATGACGAAAGGAAAAATATAGCAAGACACATAATAGTAAAGTTCCCAAGAATCCAGGACAAGGAAAAAATAATGAAACTGACAAGAGGGAAGAAACAGATAACATTCGAAGGAAAACCAATCAAGCTGACATCAGACTTCTCCAAAGAAATACTACGGGCAAGGAGAGAGTGGAGGGACATAGTCAACAGACTCCAAGAAAACAGATGCCAACCAAGAATACTCTATGCTGCAAAGCTCTCCTTCCTCTATGAAGAAAGAATAAGGACCTTCCCAGACAAACAGAAACTCTGGAATTTCATTATGACTAAACCCCCACTCCAAAAAATACTACAAGGACTCCTAAAGCCAAAACCTCAGAGGGATGAATAACAACGAAAGAAGGCCAAAAAAAGTTATTAAAAGAATAAATAAATAAAATCAAAGGAAAGACAAACACAATGGCAAATACAGATGCTAACATATCAATATTAACTCAAAATGTAAATGGACTAAACCCTTCAATAAAAAGACACAGAGTCACAACCTGGATTAAGAAACAAAACCCAACCTTTTGCTGTCTCCAGGAAACACATTTAGCTACAAAAGATAAAAATAGACTCAAAGTTAAAGGATGGAAAACAATCCTACAAGCAAATGGACCAAAAAAGAAAGCAGGAACAGCTATACTTATATCAGATAAAACAGATTTCAAACTCAAAAAGGTAAAAAGAGACCCCAACGGTCACTACATTATGATCAAGGGGACAATACTTCAAGAAGAAATAACACTCATTAACATATATGCACCAAACGAAGTAGCACCAAAATATATCAGACAACTATTGTCATCTCTGAAAACAGACATCAGAGAAAACACATACGTAGTGGGACACTTCAACACATCACTATCAACAATGGATAGATCTACGAGACAAAAAATAAGTAAAGACACTAAAGCTCTAAATAAGGACCTAGAGCACTTGGGCTTAATAGACATCTATAGAACACTAAACCCCAAAAAATCTGAGTTTACATTTCTCTCAAGTGCACACAGATCATTCTCCAGGATCGATCACATACTGGGACACAAGACAAACATTAACAGATTCACCAAGATTAAAATCATACCAACCATCTTTTCTGACCATGAAGGCATCAAACTATAAATAAACCATAAAAAGAAGGCAAGGAAATCCCCAACCTCATGGAGATTGAAAACCACACTACTGGAAGACCACTGGACTAATGAGGAGATCAAAGAAGAAATTAAAAATTCTTTGAATTGAATGACAAGGACACCAATTTCCTAAATGTATGGGATGCAGCAAAGGCAGTGAATAAGAGAAAAATATATAGCAATAGAGGCTCACATCAAGAAACAAGAAAGAATTCAAAGAAACAACCTAATCTTGAAGCTCAAAGATCTAGAAAAAGAACAACAAAAAACCCAAACCAGTAGGAGAAAAGAAATAATAAAAACCAAGGCAGAAATAAATGAAATTGAAACTAAAAAAACAATCCAAAAGATCAATGAAACCAAGAGCTGGTCCTTTGAAAAAATCAATAAAATAGACAAACCCCTAGCCAAGCTCACAAAGGAAAAAAGGGAGAAAGCACAAATAAACAGGATCATGAATGAAAGAGGAGAAATCACAATGGACAAGGCTGAAATCAAAAGAATAATCAGTAACTACTATGAACAGTTATATGGAAACAAGTTCAAAAATCTAGATGAGATCGACAAATTCCTACAACTCTACAATCACCCAAAGGTAGATAAAGAAGAAATAGAACACCTAAACAGACCAATTACAAGCAGGGAAATTGAAATGGTAATCAAAACCTCCCCAAAAACAAAAGCCCAGGACCTGATGGATTTACAAATGAATTCTACCAAACGTTAGGAAACCAATTAATGCCTATACTTCACAAACTCTTCCAAAAAATTGAGAAGGAAGGGATAATACCAAACACATTCTATGATGCCAATATTACACTTATACCAAACTGAACAAGGACAACACAAAAAAGAAAACTACAGGCCAATCTCCCTTATGAACACTGATGCAAAAATCCTCAATAAAATTTTAGCTATCAGAATCCAACAATGTATCCATAAGATAATCCACCATGACCAAGTAGGATTCATTCCAGGAACACAAGGATGGTTCAACATCCAAAAATCAATCAGCGTTATCCAACACATCAACAAAAAGAAATATAAAAACCATATGACAATATCAATCGATGCTGAGAAAGCATTCGGCAAAGTGCAACACCCATTCATGATAAAAGCCCTTGAAATTCTTGGGATACAAGGAACATACCTCAACATCATAAAGGCCATGTATGACAAGCCAACAGCCAGCATCATTCTCAATGGTGAAAAGCTGAAAGCATTTCCATTAACATCTGGAACAAGACAAGGATGTCCACTCTCACCACTGCTTTTCAATATAATATTGGAAGTCCTAGCCAGAGCAATAAGACAAGAGAAAGACATACAAGGAATCCAAATAGGAAAAGAAGAAGTCAAACTATCACTATTTGCAGATGATATGATAATACACATAGAGAACCCCAAAAATGCCACAGAAAAACTAATTCAACTCATCAATAAGTTCAGTAAAGTGGCAGGATACAAAATCAACACGCACAAGTCAGTAGCCTTCCTATACACCACAATAAATCTGAAGAAGAAGAAATAAAAAAAAATCCCTTTACTATCGAAACAAAAAAAAATCAAATACTTGGGAATAAATCTAACAAAAGAGGTAAAGGACCTATGCAAAGAAAACTATAAAACACTGTTAAAAGAAATAGAAGAGGACACAAAGAAATGGAGAGATATCCCCTGCTCATGGATTGGAAGAATAAACATTATTAAAATGGCCATCCTACCAAAAGCAATATACATATTCAATGCTATTCCAATAAAAATTTCTATGTCATTCCTCAAAGAAATAGAACAATTATTGATGAAATTCATATGGAACCACAAAAAAACCCGAATAGGCAAATCTCCCCTGAAAAAAAGAAGGGAACGGAGGCATCACACTCCCAGACTTCAAACTATACTACAAAGCCATAATCATCAAAACTGCATGGTATTGGAACAAGAACAGACACACAGACCAATGGAATCGTATAGAAAATCCAGAAATAAACCCACAGATTTATGGTCAACTAATCCTTGACAAAGGACAAAGACTACGCATTGGAGAAAAAAAAGTTTGTTCAATAAATGGTGCTGGGAAAACTGTGTCGCTACATGCAAAAGAATGAAGCTTGACCACTACCTCACACCATACACAAAAACCAACTCAAAATGGATTAAAGAACTAGACATAAGAACTGAAACCATAAAATACATAGAAGGAAATATAGGTGAAACACTACATGATATGCACATCAAGGATATCTTTACAGACACATCACCCAAAGCAGTGATAGTGAAGGCAAAGATAAACAGCTGGGACTACACCAAATTAAAGAGCTTCTGCACAGCAAAAGAGACAATAACCAAAACAAAGAGGAACCCCACTGAGTGGGAGAACATTTTTGCACACAACACTAATGATAAAGGACTGATCACAAAATCTTCAAAGAGCTGATGAGACTCAACAACAAAGAAAATAATCCTGTCAAAAAATGGGCAGAAGAGCTAAAAAGAAACTTCTCTGAAGAGGAAATGCAAATGGCCAACAGGCATATGAAAAAATGTTCAACATAACTTGTAATCAGGGAAATGCAATTCAAAACTACCATGAGATACCATCTTACACCAGTGAGAATGGCACATATTAAAAAAACTAGCAACAACAAATGTTGGTGAGGGTGTGGAGAAAAAGGAACTCTCCTGCACTGTTGGTGGGAGTGCAAACTGGTCCAACCACTATGGAGAGCTGTGTGGAGATTTCTGGACCTACTAAACATGAGCTTCCGTATGATCCAGCAATTCCACTCCTAGGTATTTTCCCAAAGGACACAGAAACATCAATTCCAAAGAGCACCTGCACCCTATTTATAGCAGCACTGTTTACAATAGCTAAGCTTTGGAAACAACGCAAATGCCTAAAAATAGATGAGTGGATCAAGAAGATGTGGTTCATATACACCATGGAATATTACTCAGCATTCAAAAAAGATAAACACATGCAATTTACAGCAACATGGATGGCGCTGGAAGGGATCATGCTCAGCGAAATAAGCCAGAAAGAAAAAGAAAAATACTGGATGGTCTCACTCAAAGCAGGAATCTAGAAAACTTAAATAAGGGACCAGGAAAAAGAATAACTATAAGAATGAAAATATCAAAATCAACAAATAACTATGAACAAGAGACACTGTATGGGGGTTGGGGGATGGGGGTGGGAAAGGAGGGTTTGGGATTAAAATAAGGGGGTTGTAATTGTATGGGGAATATAAAAATAAAATTCAAATTAAAAAAATAATTATAATGCAAAAAAAAGAGAAGTATTAAATACTGGAAATGCTGAAAAAAAGGTATTTCTAAATAATAGTATTCAAAGTTCATTCACAATTGTTAAAGTAATAAAAATGGTTAAAAATGACTATATGGGACGTTATTACTATAATATGACTAAAAGGTTTTTATTAAAATAGTATAAACCCACACAGTGGACAGGTGGGGGCTTCCCTTGGTCTCAGAAAGCAGCTGCCTGAACTTTTTCTCCGGTGTTGAGATCACTGGCAGGTTTCTACTGCCTTCCTGCTTTGGGGACTGGACTCTTGTTTTGTCCTCCTTAAAAAACTATTTTAGTTCATTCCAGGAAAACAGTTCTTTGTCCCTGTGTTTTTCTGATTTTAAAGTCTAAATTGCCTAAGGTAAAAACTGCTGAGTTACTTTGGACTTGCTAACAAGCTATACAGAATGCTTATTGGTTAAATAAAAACTTTTAAATTTACTTATTGGACCTGTAAAAGGTGAAGTTTCTTGTTAAAACTAATTAAGCTGGTAAAATATAATGGGGTAATACAGACATTTTTGAGCTAAATTCTAAACCTCAGATTTTGATAAAAGCCTATAAACAGGCAGACTGACTGAAATTGACCTCTTTTCCTGTTCTCAAGATAACAGTGTTCTTTTATATTTTAAAATATGCTTGTTCTCAGTAAGATAAAGTGTTAACAACCTAAAGGCAAAGAATGATTTCTTAAAAATATAAACTCAAAAAATATTTTCTTACCTAAAATAGTAAAAATAGTAAAAACTGCCGTGACTGCTGTGGTCTCAAGCCCAAGGTCTTTGGTAATAATTAAAATTAGACACTTATTCTGTGCACAGGTTTTAGCTGTTAAATCATTAAAAACATGAGTATCTTCACACATATTGGTAAAATAACTATGTCTTAAAATATATACTATAGGGTAAGGTAAAAAATCAGGCTTTTCTGCCCTCCCGCCATCAGATAGATGAGGATAGATGTGATCCTGAATGCATGCCTGATGGCGGGCACCTGAAGTGGGTACACCTGTGCTAAGAATGTGCTTTTTAAGGGCAGCGTCACGGGGACGCCAATAGAAGCCAAGAAGCCAAAGGAGAAGCCGAGAGAAGGCTGGAGAGCCCACAGAGTGAAGACCTGCTGGGGGCTAGGAGGCCTGCCAGCCTCCCTGCCCCCCAGCACCCCTGCCTGCCATATGCCTGGTGAACCCCAATAAAAGACCTGCAAAAACCACTGAGGACTCTGACTCCTCCTTTACCCAGTCTGCATGGGATCAGAAAACCTGCACTGTGGTCATTTCTGCCCCTTACAATTGGTGTAGTCAGCAGGATGATCCATGCAGACAGGTATGGAGCCCTCTGAAGACCTGGAGGGACTAAGGAGTAAAAGACTGCCTGTGATATGCCAGAGGCGTCATGGTGACCCAGGAGATGGACAAGGTCCAGGATCTACAGGACAAGACCACATCTGGAGGAGGAGATGCCCGAGATGACCAGCCAACGACACCCGAAAGGACCAGCCAAAGACCCCTGAGGCAGCAAGAATCATCGGCAAATAGAGGACCATGATTTGGAGCTCGCCAGTGCTGATGCAGGGAGAGGCCAACGGACTTTGACTGGTGGACTTGGACTGATGGACTCAGACTGATGAACTTGGACTGACAATCCCGCCAGAAGGCAGAGGACTTTGCAGGTTGATATGTTTTGGGACCCTGGGGGTGGAACAGTTTCATTTGTAAACCCCAGGAGATGGGAATCTGGGGGTGGCCAGTGGGCCTTGATAGCCAAAAGCAGCCTGTGTATGCCCAGCAGCCAGGCGGAGGAGAAAAGCCAACTGAGAAGGCAAAAGCTGGTAGTGATGCTAAGTTGAGAAGCCCTGAGTGGCTGTTAAACAGCCTGAGTATGCTGAAGACCTGTGAGTCTCGTAAAATCACCTGTGGGTGATCCTTGCTTGTTGTCAAGTGAGGGTGAGGAGCTGAGGAACCCATCCTTGGGGGATGGGTGGGGAACCTGGCTTGGGGTGGAGCCCAAGTCAAATATAGAGTTTGGATCCCCGACCCATGTGCTTGTGCAGTGGGTTGGCCTGAGTGCAGGGGTCTGTGAGTCACATTGGTGGCTATGAAGGCCGAGTGTTGGAGCGACTGCAGACAGAAACCCTGAGGGTTGGCGATTACCCCCAACAGAATAGAATCGCCAATCCCAGAGCTAGTGCATCCTGGGGGTGGATGCTGTGTGTGGCTTGTAGCCGAGACTACAGCCAGAGAAGGCCAGGAAGCCTGACGGCTCCTGGTGTGTTATAGTAGATGCCGTGAGTGATTCCCCTCCCTCGTATGAGCAGTGCCTTCAGCAGCAGATTTGGTGGATCATCTGCTGGTACCAATAATTGTCTTTTGCACTAGGTTGGTGCCCTGCCTGGACTTATTTGTGTTCTGTTGTATTTTGTTATATTGCGATGTATTTGCTTTTGTGGGCCATGGCTGCATTGTTGTATTTGCTAAGAAACAAAGTTGTGTATGTGTGGATTATATGGCAGAAAACCCTGAGGGGGTGGACTGTAGGGTAAGGTAAAAAAAATCAGGCTTTTCTGCCCTCCCGCCATCAGGATAGATGAGGGAACCCTGTGATCCTGAATGCATGCCTGATGGCGGGCACCTGAAGTGGGTACACCTGCGCTAAGACTGTGCTTTTTAAGGGCAGCGTCACGGGGATGCCAATAGAAGCCAAGAAGCCAAAGGAGAAGCCGAGAGAAGGCCGGAGAGCCCACAGAGTGCAGACCTGCTGGGGGCCGGGAGGCTGGCAGGTCTCCCGGCCCCCCAGCACCCCTGCCTGCCATATGCCTGGTGAACCCCAATAAAAGACCTGCAAAAAACCACTGAGGACTCTGACTCCTCCTTTGCACGGTCTGCTTGGGATCAGAAAACCTGCATTGTGGTCATTCCTGCCCCTTACATATACACATGGCCAAAACTTTAAATGTCCTTTAGGAATGAATACCCTTCCATTTACTGTGTTCACTATATGGATGCCATTCTTATACGTAATGCTCAAGTGGACTTGTTGAATCAGGCCTTGGCCCATCTGGTAGCTTTGCTGCAAAGTTATGGACTTGTGATGGCACCAGAAAAAATTCAAACTTCTCCTACAGTTAATTATTTGGGAAGAATTGTTCATTCTTTAACTGTGTCACCACAAAAACTGTAACTATGAATGGACTCTTTTCAGATATTGAATCATTTTCAAAAACTACTTGGAGACATAAATTGGATTAGAGCTCATCTGCAGCTAACCACTGCTGATTTATGCCCACTGTTTGATGTGTTAAAAGGTGATTCTAATCCCAACTCCCCTAGGCAATTAATACCTAAGGCTACACTAGCCTTACAAAAGGTCAATGATGCACTCAACAATCAACAACTGTTATGGCTAGATTATACTATGCCTTGGGAGTTCATAATTTTAGCCACCCCGCACACGCCAACCTGCGTTTTGTGGCAAAAGGGGCCACTGAAATGGTTACATTTACCAGTTACAGCAAAGAAGGTTGTTTGTCCCTATGCTTCCCTAGTGGCTGCATTAATTATAAAGGGAAGTGTAGGTTAAGGTAAAAGGTATCAGGCTTTTCTGCCCTCCCGCCATCAGGATAGATGATGGATCCTTGCGGTCCTGAATGCATGCCTGATGGCGGGCACCTGGATTAGGGTGTGGGCATAGGTAGATGAGATCCACCTGGGCTAAGACTGTGCTTTAAGGGCGGAGTCACTGGGACGCCAGTAGAAGCCAAAGCAGAAGCTGAAAGAGAAGCCGAGAAGCAGCAGAGAAGGCCAGATAGCCCAGATAGAGTGAAGACTTGCTGGGGGCTGGGAGGACTGCCAGCCTCCCAGCCCCCCAGCACCCTGCCTGCCAATGCCTGGTGAACCCCAAAAAAAGTCCTGCAAAAAACCACTGAGGACTCTGACTCCTCCTTTATCCGGTCTGCATGGGATTAGAAAACCTGCACCGTGTCCATTCCTGCCCTACAGGAAGACATAGGAGCGTTGAGCTCTTTGGCCAAGAATTTCCTGTTCTTGTTTTACCCTATAAGAAAGAACAACCTAATGACTTGCTTAGTTTAAGTGATGACTGGCAAATAGCCCTGCACTCTTTCTTGGGTGAAATAAAGTTTCATTTACCTCCCGACCCTATGCTTCATTTCTTTAAGAAACAGGCTTTTATTTTTCCAACCATTGTTAGTGCTGTGCCTTTGCCAGAACCTGCTGCACTTGTGTTTAGGGATGGCTCCTCCAATGGTAGAGCTGCTTTCATTATCAATGACAAACCAGAGTCCATCCAGACAACTGAAACCTCAGCCCAAAAAACTGAATTATTTGCAGTTCTCACAGTATTTAAAATTTTGCAAAATCAGCCATTTAACCTTTTTACTGATTCCCAATATGTAACCAGATTATTTCCTGATATTGAGACTGCTGTAATTGCTGATGCTAAAACTACCATTGCTCCACAACTATTGGAACAACAAGCTTTGATAAGATCTAGGACATCAGGGTGTATGTTGGCCATATTCGTGGTCATTCTAAATTACCAGGTCCTCTAGCTCGTGGGAATGAGCTGGCTGATTTGCTGACTCGCGCAGTGGCATTCTCGGTACAGGAGGCAATTAATGATCATGCCCTTCATCACCAAAATGCCACTTCACTGCAGAAGCAATTCCATCTGACTTGAGAAACAGCCCGAGATATTGTTTGCAAATGCTCGGTTTGCCCCAACACACACCCTTCGCTTCCGATGGGGGTGAACCCTCAAGACCTTAGACCGAATGACCTCTGGCAAATGGATGTCACTCATGTTACTAGTTTTGGGAGGCTCAGTTTTGTCCACGTCTCCATAGACACATTTTCTCATGTTATTATGGCTACTGCCCAAACAGGAGAGGCTTTTAAAGATGTCTCTCAACACTTCATGTTTGTTTTGCCTGCGCTGGCAAACCTTGTGCTATTAAAACCGACAATGCTCCCGTATATACATCCTCTGCCTTTAAAAAATTTTGTGCCTTGTTTCAAATTGCTCATTCTACAGGAATTCCTTATAATCCACAAGGACAAGCTATTGTTGAAAGAGCCCACCAGACTTTAAAATCTCAAATACATAAATTACAACAATCTGATTTCAAACATAGTTCGGCTCATCATATTTTAACTCATGCTATGTTTGTCATCAGTTATTTAAATTGTAATTCTCAAGGGATGTCACCAATTAATAGATATTGGGATCCTGACCAACTGGACCCTAAACCTCAAGTGATGTGGAAAGATCTCCTTTCCGGAGCATGGAAAGGCCCTGATGTGTTATTAGCAAATGGGAGAGGCTATGCTTGTATCTTTCCACAGAATTCAGACAGCCCCATTTGAATTCCTGATAGACTGATCCGACATCATGTCTCAAAAGCCTTCACCAACACGCCTCCCCTCGACCAACCGTCACCCCAGGATGCGTAGGTGCAGCCCTCTGGGACCCTATCCACCTCCTCCAAGACGTCATCGTTCCAGATCCCCTGCTAGAAGATCATCCTCTTCCCTGCACCACCTTCAGGTTCGTGAGACATTTGGCTCTGCTCAGAAACCTGGCCTCCAATGCTTGACAGCTACTTGTGCAGCAAAATGCACGCATGACTCCGGTGACTATGTTTCTTGCCATGCTAACAATCTTATCATGCCAAGTATCGCCTGATTCTCCTGCTTCTCTCATGCCTTCTGTTTCCTATTGGGCTTACATCCCGGATACCCCTTTTCTCCACCCCACTCCTTGGGGATTTCCCTCACCCTGTGTGTTCACTAATTATTCTGATTTACTAGGTGGCAATTCAGACTCTTTTGTTTTGTTTAAAAGCACTAATAACTTTTCAGGGACGCGTGGATTCTCCTGCTATGTGTTTTACCTCTAATCCTGACTATATAAAGTCTCAACTACCTGGCTGCCTACCTATTAACGACAAATATTTGTTGACAGGATCTCCAAAGCCTTCCTCCTCCGGACCTGACTATGATTTATGGGTACTGCTTTTATCTCTCCTTGGTCCTCACAGCACTAATGAAAACAAAGCTCGAGTTTCAGTGTCCTCCACTCTCCCAGCCTTTTCGATTTACAACTCAGATGATTCCCGGAATACTATTGATAGAGATCACGGATTTCCCACTTGGCATACTTGTATGTTTCCTTCTGCAGGACTTCGCTACCAGCCTTACCAGACTAATCTTTCTATTTATTTTTCATTGCTTGGAGCAGTTACATCCACCACCCAGGTCCCCAAGGATTATAGGTTTCTCCTGCAGAACGCTTTCATTTACAACCAGTCGAATCACCTCATCCCACCTCTGGAACCTGTCACCTGGTGGTATTCAGCTGGATGGATTACTCCTGCCTACATTGTCAGTACTTCAAATGGTTCCTGTGCATACCCAGACTTGTTTTGCCTCCTTGCTGCCACTTCACCTGTGCTTTTTTGCCGACCTAGACATTCCGTTAATACTTCCACCATACGGGCTTGTGTGGGCCCCCCTCATGCCCTCCTCGTCGAGGGCCCTGGACATTTAACCATTACTTGTCATCACCATACTTTTCATGTTAATTGTACTGGCTGCGTCCTCACCAACTGTATTGCCTCTGTTAGCTCATTGTCTAAAGTGACTTTTGTTATCTTACATCAGCCTCCTCATGTCATGCTCCCTGTAAGCTTACAACAGCCGTGGTATGATGACATTGGACTGTATGCGCTTCAGCTTGTGGAATAGGGTCCGCGTCGCTCCAAAAGATTTGTAGTGGTGCTTATACTGGGTATCACAGCACTCATTGCTATTATTAGTTCTGTTACTGTTTCTGCTACTGCTCTCGTGCAACAGGTTCACACTGCCTCCCATGTTAATGATTTGTCTCATAACATCACACATGCTTTGATTATCCAAGACCGTATTGATAACAAGTTGAGACTCGCTTGAATGTTCTCGAGGAATCACTTTTGCATATTGGTAATCAAATTCAACATATCAAAACTCACTTGACTACCAAATGTCATTCTGATTACAAATGGATTTGTGTCACTCCACATGTTTATAACTCTTCTTCTGTTTCTTGGAACAATGTCAAAAATGGTTTGCTGGGTGTTTGGGGTAACACGAATGGACCTGGACCTTACTGCTCTGCAGGAAGATATTAAGGCAATTAGTTTAGCTCATGTCCTCTCCTCCAACCCTGCCAAGGTTGCTGCTTCCTTCCAACATTATACCACTAAGGCCGCCTGGTTCCCATCATTTATTACCTTAGGTGTTGTTTTGCTTGTCACCTTGATTATTTTGATTCTCTTACCATTGTTTACCAAATTGCTTTTCTGTGCTATCAATCAGATGCATATTGAGTTGCGAATTATGCAAATGTTGGCCAAAAACAAAAAAGGGGGAGATGCTGCAGGAGGCTTTGATGCCTCAGCCAGATAAGACACTGGCAAGCAACTAAGAAAAAGGGCATCACACTGTGGGGCCGAAGATTCCCTGTGCCTCACACTGTGGGGCTGAAGATTTAACATCCCTTTATTTTTTGTTCTTGATCATAAAAAGAGAAAAATTTATCAGAAAGTACATTAGGCAATAAATTATATGTATCAGTATACTGCAAGCAATTGGCATGGAAAATTACCTGTTTAGAAATTAGTTATTAAATAATTTGGCCCACTTGACAATGGGAGACGTTCATTGTACATATCTGACAAGTAATCCAGCACTACTATTATAGTAAGTCCTTCTTTTGCTTTTTTAGAAGTTCCTTTTATTTAGAAGTTTCTTAGGAAAGTTTTTAAATGAAGTTAACTGTGTTAAGAAGTTTCTAGGTAGAAAAAGTTCTGATAGCTGAGTAGCAGCTTGTCTCCAACTGAAGGCCATATGCATAGAAGAGTCTTTTGATGCTTAGGCTTTAGCTGATAGGGATGTACTGGCGGCTCTCCACTGTCTTAGGTAATTGTCTAGCTAAAATAATAAGTTAGTGTTAGTTTGGTTTTTTATCTATTAACCTTGAAGGCTACCATCTAGCTGAAACCTGTAGGAGCCAGTAGTCCATGGGAATAGAATACTCTGATTGTCTCTGCTTTACACATGATAATGCATTTTTTTCTGCTTGCTAAAAATGAGTAAATAAAGACCTGTTGAGTCTCTCAGCAGAAGATACTTGCACCTCATCCAGTGTCAGTGTCTCCTCACTGCCTCATCCTGTTCCCCTCAGCCTCTTAACGTGTCGCCTAGGCCATCTCATTCTTTCAGGAACCTCTGACATGACATTTTGCTGGAGGCTGGTCCCCGGCAAGATTCCAGGCTGTAGGCCAGATTTACAGCCAACATGTTGGGAGTGGGACAAGGAAAGTCCTGCCAGTCAGCTTCCTAATCAGCTCAGGCATGATCTCGCCCACAGTCTTGGTGGCACTAGTAGAACCAGTTATGATGTTCTGGGCCCTTCAGAGGGGCCGAGCATGGCTTTGCGGACGGCAGTGATGGCACGGACTGTGGTATGAGTCATTCCAAGGCACCAAAGCTGTCATCCATGACCTTGTCCAGGGGCCAAGCAGCAGGTGGTGCATAGGTAAAGCTGACAATCTTGAGGGAGGTATCATACTCCTCATGGTTCTCGCCCATCACAAACATGGAGCATCAGCAGAATGAAAAGGTTTGTTCTAGGCACCATTGTAGCCCGTGGGAATGACTTCTGGGTGCTCTTTTCTGGGCATGTATGGGTCTGCCTGGATCCTGGGCTCCTGTTGGTTGTGGGTGGAGGAGGGGGTGGGTGCCCTTGTACCTTTCCCCTTGGCTCTTGCCAAGCAGACCACTTCTGATGGCAGGTGGGATTTCTGGGCCCAGGCTTGAGGGTGCATTCTGGAGGGCAGCTGATGGTCACTGATGTTGTTGAGGCTTTGCAAGTCCCAGACTGGGGTGTGTGCTGAGGTGATGGTGTCTGGGCCTGGTGTTGGGGTACCTCCTGGAGGGTGGCTGAGGGCTACCTGCGCTAGCCGGGTGGCCTGGAGGGTGTGTACTTGTTTCCAAGGCACTGGTGGCTCGGCTTGTGGTCAGGGATGCTCCCCAGAAGGCAGCCAAGGGTCACCAGTGACAGGGGCAGTCCCAGTGTAGCCCATAATGGGATGGTCTTTGTGAATTTTTTATTCTGTTCCATTGACCTTGACTATCCTTGTGCTAATGCTACTGGGTTTGATCACTGACCTTTATAGGAAGTCTTGAAATCAGGTAGTGTACATCCTTTGACTTTTGCCCTTTTAAAATTGTATTTTCAGTCAGTACTCAAATTCCTTTGTATTTGCTTAAATTTGTAGAAGCAGTTTATCAATGTCTTTAAAAAACAGACCCCAAGATTTTGATTGGCATTTAGTATTCATTATTGAATTGCTTTTAATCTAAAGAACAATTTTGAAAGAATTGACCCCTTAACAATATGGAATATTCCAATCATTGAATATGGCCTTTGTCTCTACTAATTTATGTATCCTTTACATGATCTTAGTGGTGCTATGTAGGTTACAGTTTACAATTCTTGTATACTTTCTTTAAATTGATGTCAAATATCTTGTTTTGATGCTATTTAAAATAATTCATTTTCCTAATTTTACATTATTGGTGCATAGAATTGGAATTGACTTACTTCTACCTCATTCTAGAAACTTTCTTTGCCTTGGGATTTTCTCTGCACACAATCCTGCAGGTGCAAATTCAACACTTCAATTTGTCTTTATAAGTCACAGACTTTTTTGTTTCTTGTTCTTGCACAATGCGCTCTGTAAGATGTAATAGAATGGAAGCTTCAGCATCCCCTAAGTAGAAAGTATTCAGCTTCCCACCGTAAGGTCTGATATCAGCTGAAGGTTTTTCATAGAATGAAGAGGTGACATGTTATTCCTTGTTTGCTGAGAGATTTTTATCATGAATTGGTGTTGAATATTGAAAATGCTTTTCTTTTTTTTTAAATAAATTTTATTTTATATTCCCCATACAATTACAATCCCCCTATTTTGACCCCAATCCCTCCTCTCCCCGCCCCCCACCCCCCATAGAGTGTCTCTGGTTCATAGTTGTTTGTTGATTTTGATTACCACTTTCTTATAGTTATTCATTTTCCTGGTCCCTTATTTAAGTTTTCTAGATTCCTGCTATGAGTGAGACCATCCGGTATTTTTCTTTTTCTTTCTGGCTTATTTCGCTGAGCATGATCCCTTCCAGCGCCATCCATGTGCTGCAAATTGCATGTGTTTATCCTTTTTGAATGCTGAGTAATATTCCATGGTGTATATGTACCACATCTTCTTGATCCAGTCATCCATTTTTCGGCATTTGGGTTGTTGCCAAAGCTTAGCTATTGTAAACAGTGCTGCTATAAACATAGGGGTGCAGGTGCTCTTTGGAATTGATGTTTCTGTGTCCTTTGGGTAGATACCTAGGAGTGGAATTGCTGGGTCATATGGAAGCTCTATGTTGAGTAGATCAAGAAATCTCCACACAGCTCTCCATAGTGGTTGGACCAGTTTGCACTCCCACCAACAGTGCAGGAGAGTTCCCTTTTCTCCACATCCTCGCCAATATTTGTTGTTGCTAGTTTTTTTAATATGTGCCATTCTCACTGGTGTAAGATGGTATCTCATGGTAGTTTTTGTCCCGACCCGCAGGATTCATAGGCATGAAAAGAGAAGGGCTGAGGATTGAAATGAGGGGTTTGAGACAACATGACGCTAGCGCATGCTTCTTTATTTTTCCTTTTCCTTCTCTTATTTTCCATGTCTTTCTTTTCCCTGTCTTTCTTACTTCCCTGGCCTTCTCTCTGTTCCTCTCGCAGTACCCCCTTGCAGTATCCTCCTCACTCTCTTGTGGTTCTCTTCTTATATCCTGGTAGCTCCTCCCATCGTACCTCCCAGTCTCATTTGATTAACAGGAAAAACCTGAGGTTTCTCACAAGGTGAAACGGTAAAGCGAAACTTAATTGATGGCACATGTTGCACAACACTGCACATGCTCCGGACGGCTCCTGACATCTCCCACTTTTTTCTTTTAAATGATACACCTGGCCTGTCTTAGGTTGGCATATTCCGTGACCAGCCTTACCCGTCATCGCTAATCCGGCGCACTTGGTCCAGACCGCTGTCTTAGGTTGGTCTGGACAGGCTACGCTCTTACCTGTCTTTGGCTCTCAGGTTCTCTAGGGCTAAGTTGACCCATCCGGGTGCCACTGGGGAGTCCTGGTCAATTGCCATGGTGCCAAGTACTTGCCTGACTTCAATAGCACGTTCTTTGTTTCGCTTCTGTAGCCGATGGAGAAACCATATGCCGAATGCATAACAGCAAAAAGCCAAGAGCTAAGGCTACCACCCTGCCCCAAGCTTGCAACTCTGGGAGGAGTCCTCTAAACCAGGCAATGAAACCCTCACTCGTAACAGGGGTAACCCACGTGTTAACAGTTATGAGCTGTCTCGCCAATTGAGCAGTCAGGTTCAGGAACTGGTGGATCCAAGGTCCTCTGATTATACTATTTAACCTATTTACTTCCATAGACATATTTTTCACCATAACAGGAATTACACAAATAAAATGGTACAGAAGGTTACAATGCATGTGAGCAGTTAACAAAAGTGTGTCTATCTCTTCTTACATTAGAGCTATCTGCTAATTAAGCATCAAAAGTCCATTTTGTAAATGTCCATTCATATCTTGCTGTGTTGGTAACGCAGAAGCAACATTGGCAGCTAAATTGTTTATAGTGTCAGTATTTGCAGCAGCTTGAGTGACAGCAGCAGCGGCAGCAGCCGCGGCCATGGCCACCGCTATTGAAACAGCGACAACAGCTGCAGTGATGCCAAAATCATGTCTCCTCCTAGGTAGAACAAGGGAAAGACGTGCAGAAACATCCACGGGCATGATTAAAGTAGAAGGCAGATGAACTATCACCACCCTTTCCGCACTCCGGGTCCAGCAGGCAGAGAGGGTGCAGGGCTCCACTGAACATTTCAACACAGTTGCATTTCCTGTATTATTGGAGAGGACAAGAAAGAAGGGAGGGACAAACAGACAGCAGCAGACAAACTCTCCGACCCATTATTCTGGACAGTAACAGATTGTTCAAATGTAGAACTACTGTTTGCAGAGTAAGTGCCATTAAATAATTTCACCTCACCCTGGCCCACCAGGGCAAAAGGGCGCCAGTCCAGACATGAAGGATTATTACATACACAAATATCCTAACAAAGTCTCACATAATCATACAAACTAGCCCGAGCTTTCCAGGGTCTAATAGCTTCCTAACACCACTTACTAGCATTTTCAAAATGCAAGCTGTTTAACTATCGGTAGGGAGGCATCAGTGTTACCTAGAATTCGGCCAGCTGCAGTCATCAGTTTTGCTAGGTACTCTGCATATGGTTCTGTTGACCCTTTAATGACCTTTGTTAATTGAATGTCAGCTCCTCCTCTATCTCCTATTGCCTTATTCTTATTCCAATTGACACTATCGACCTGATCCTGCTCCAGAAACCACTTACTAGTGATACTAAGGGTCTCTACAAATCTTTTAAAAACTTTTCTTACTAAGAGGAACCCCAAACTTATTTAGGAGAGCTTCCAGGGAAATAACAAACTGCCCCTTGGACATTGAATTGCCCATGAATCCCAGCTACCTTCCCTTGCTTGCCAGCTTACCATAGCTGGTCCTTCAGTGGTTCCTTCGTTCTTTTTCGTGCCCCACGTTGGGCGCCACCTGTACCGACCCGCGAGATTCGGAGGTACGAGAAGAGAAGGGCTGAGGATTGAAATGAGGGGCTTGAGACGACTTGCCGCTAGTGGTTGCTTCTTTATTTTTCCTTTTCCTTCTCTTATTTTCCATGTCTTTCTTTTCCCTGTCTTTCTTACTTCCCTGGCTTTCTCTCTGTTCCTCTTGCAGTAGCCCCTAGAAGTATCCTCCTCACTCTCTCATGGTTCTCTTCTTATATCCTGGTAGCTCCTCCCACCGTACATCCCAGTCTCATTTGATTAACAGGAAAAACCTGTGGTTTCTCAGAAGGTGAAATGGTAAAGCGAAACTTAATTGATGGCACGTGTTGCACAACACTGCGCATGCTCCGGACGGCTCCGGACAGTTTTGATTTGCATTTCCCTGATTACAAGTGATGTTGAACATTTTTTCATATGACTGTTGGCCATTTGCATTTCCTCTTCAGAGAAGTTTCTTTTTAGCTCTTCTGCCCATTTATTGACAGGATTATTTTCTTTGTTGTTGTTGAGTCTCATCAGCTCTGTGCAGATTTTTGTGATCAGTCATTTATCATTAGTGTTGTGTGCAAAAATGTTCTCCCAGTCGGTGGGGTTTCTCTTTGTTTTGGTTATTGTCTCTTTTGCTGTGCAGAAGCTCTTTAATTTGATGTACTCCCAGCTGTTGATCTTTGCCTTCACTATCACTGCTTTGGGTGATGTGTCTGTAAAGATGTCTTTGATGTGCAAATCACGTAGTGTTTCGCCTATATTTCCTTCTATGTATTTTATGGTTTCAGGTCTTATGTCTAGTTCTTTAATCCATTTTGAGTTGGTTTTTGTGTATGGTGTGAGGTAGTGGTCAAGCTTCATTCTTTTGCATGTAGCGACACAGTTTTCCCAGCACCATTTATTGAACAAACTTTCTTTGCTCCAATGCATAGTCTTTGCTCCTTTGTCAAAGATTAGTTGACCATAAATCTGTGGGTTTATTTCTGGATTTTCTATTCAATTCCATTGGTCTGTGTGTCTGTTCTTGTTCCAATACCATGCAGTTTTGATGATTATGGCTTCGTAGTATAGTTTGAAGTCTGGGCGTGTGATGCCTCCATTCCCTTCTTTTTTTTTTCAGGAGAGCTTTGGCTATTTGGGGTTTTTGGTGATTCCATATGAATTTCATCAATAATTGTTCTTTCTTTGAAGAATAACATTGAAATTTTGATTGGAATAGCATTGAATCTGTATATTGCTTTTGGTAGGATGGCCATTTTAATAATGTTTGTTCTTCTAATCCATGAGCAGGGGATGTCTTTCCCTTTCTTTGTGTCTTCTTCTATTTCTTTTAACAGTGTTTTATAGTTTTCTTTGTATAGGTCCTTTACCTCTTTTGTTAGATTTATTCCCAAGTATTTGATTTTTTTTTGTTTTGATAATAAAAGGGATATTTTTTTTTATTTCTTCTTCTTCAGATTTATTGTAGGTGTATAGGAAGGCTACTGACTTTTGCGTGTTGATTTTGTATCCTGCCACTTTACTGAACTGATTGATGAGTTGAATTAGTTTTTCTTTGGCGTTTTTGGGGTTCTCTATGTATATTATCATATCATCTGCAAATAGTGATAGTTTGACTTCTTCTTTTCCTATTTGGATACCTTCTATGTCTTTCTCTTGTCATATTGCTCTGGCTAGGACTTCCAGTATTATATTGAAAAGCAGTGGTGAGAGTGGACATCCTTGCCTTGTTCCAGATCTTAATGGGAATGCTTTCAGCTTTTAACCATTGAGAATGATACTGGCTGTTGGCTTGTCATCTATGGCCTTTATGATGTTGAGGTATGTTCCTTGTATCCCAAGAATTTCGAGGGCTTTTATCGTGAATGGGTGTTGCACTTTGTCGAAAGCTTTCTCAGTATCTATTGATATTATCAAATGGTTTTTATATTTCTTTTTGTTCATGTGTTGGATAACGTTGATTGATTTTTGGATGTTGAATCATCCTTGTGTCCCTGGCATGAATCCTACTTGGTCGTGGTGAATTATCTTATGGATACATTGTTGGATTCTGATAGCTAAAATTTTATTGAGGATTTTTGCATCAGTGTTCATAAGGGAGATTGGCCTGTAGTTTTCTTTTTTGTGTTGTCCTTGTTCGGTTTTGGTAGTAGTGTAATGTTGGCTTCATAGAACATGTTTGGTATTATCCCTTCATTCTCAATTTTTTGGAAGAGTTCGTGAAGGATAGGCACTAATTTGTCTCTGAACGTTAAGTAGAATTCTTTGTAAATCCATCAGGTCCTGGGCTTTTGTTTTTAGGGAAGTTTTTGATTACCATTTCAATTTTGCTGCTTGTAATGGGTCTGTTTAGGTGTTCTATTTCTTTTTTCTCTAGCTTTGGGTGATTGTAGAGTTGTAGGAATTTGTCCATCTCCTCTAGATTGTTGAACTTGTTTCCATATAACTGTTCATAGTAGTTACTGATTATTCTTTTGATTTCTGCTGTGTCCCTTGTGATTTCTCCTCTTTCATTTATGATCCTGTTTATTGTGCTTTCTCCCTTTTTCCTTTGTAGAGCCTGGCTACGGGTTTGTCTATTTTATTGATTTTTTCGAAGAACCAGCTCTTGGTTTCATTGATCTTTTGGATTGTTTTTTTAGTTTCAATTTCATTTATTTCTGCTTTGGTTTTTATTATTTCTTTTCTTCTACTGGTTTTGGAGTTTTTTTTGTTGTTCTTTTTCTAGATCTTTGAGCTTCGAGATTAGGTTGTTTCTTTGAGTTCTTTCTTGTTTCTTGATGTGAGCCTCTATTGCTATATATTTTCCTCTTATTACTGCTTTTACTGCATCCCATACATTTATGAAATTGGTGTCCTCCTTGTCATTCAATTCAAAGAATTTTTTAATTTCTTCTTTGATCTCCTCATTAGTCCAGCAGTCTTCCAGTAGTGTGGTGTTCAATCTCCATGAGGTAGGAGATTTCCTTGCCTTCTTTTTATGGTTTATTTCTAGTTTGATGCCTTCATGGTCAGAAGAGATGGTTGGTATGATTTCAAATTTGGGTATCTGTTGATGTTTGTCTTGTGTCCCAGTATGTGATCAATCCTGGAAAATGATCTGTGTGCGCTTGAGAAAAATGTGTACTCCGTTTTTTTTTTTTTGGTGTTTAGTGTTCTATAGATGTCTTTTAAGCCCAAGCACTCTAGGTCCTTATTTAGAGCTTTAGTGTTTTTACTTGTTTTTTGTCTCATTGATGTATCCATTGTTGATAGTGGTGTGTTGAAGTCTCCCACTACGTATGTGTTTTCTCTGATGTCTGTTTTCAGAGATGACAATAGTTATCTGATATATTTTGGTGCTCCTTCATTTGGTGAATATATGTTAATGAGTGTTATTTCTTCTTGAAGTATTGTCCCCTTGATCATAATGTAGTGACCGTTGGGGTCTCTTTTTATCTTTTTGAATTTGAATCTGTTTTATCTGATATAAATATAGCTGTTCCTGCTTTCTTTTTTGGTCCATTTGATTGTAGGATTGTTTTCAATCCTTTAACTTTGAGTCTATTTTTATCTTTTGTCGCTAAATGTGTCTCCTGGAGACAGAAAAAGGTGGGTTTTGTTTCTTAGTCCACCTGAGACTCTGTGTCTTTTTATTGAAGAGTTTAGTCCATTTTCATTTAGAGTTAATATTGATATGTTAACATCTGTATTTGCCATTGTGTTTGTCTTTCTTTTGATTTTATTTAGTTCTTCTTTTAATAACTTTTTTTTTGCCTTCTTTCATTGTTATTCGTCCCTCTGAGGTTCTGGCTTTAGGACTCCTTGTAGTATTTTTGGAGTGGGGGTTTAGTCATAATGAAATTCCAGAATTTCTGTTTGTCTGGGAAGGTCCTTATTCTTTCTTCATAGAGGAAGGAGAGCTTTGCAGGATAGAGTATCTTGGTTGGCATCTGTTTTCTTGGAGTCTGTTGACTATGTCCCTCCACTCTCTCCTTGCCCATAGTGTTTCTTTGGAGAAGTCTGATGTCATCCTGATTGGTTTTCCTTTGAATGTTATCTGTTTATTCCCTCTTGTCAGCTTCATTATTTTTTCCTTGTCCTGGATTCTTGGGAGCTTTACTATTATGTGTCTTGCTGTATTTTTCCTTTCGTTGTGGAAGTTTGGTGTTCTTCTTGCTTCTTGTATATCAATTTTCAGCTCCTTCTTCACATTTGGGAAGTTCTCTTCAATTATCTCTTTGAATATTTTCTCTGTTCCTACTTCTCTCTCCTCTCCTTCTGGTATTCCTATAACTCTTATATTTCCTTTCCTCATGGAGTCAGATAGCTCCCAATGTCTTTCTTTGGTCTTTTTCCTTTGTACTTCTCTTTCGTTTTCTGTTTTGGTTCTTTTTATTTCTGTCTTCACGAATACTTTTCTTTCTTCCATTTCATCTATTCTGCTCTCATTGCTTTTCCCAGAGTTCTTTAGTGCCTCCATTAATTCTTTGATCTCCTGCATTTCTTTTACTTCCCTCTTTAGGGACTCAATTTCATTCTTCTGATCGTTGATTATTTCCCCCTTATCATTGTTTTCCTTTATGAGTTCTGTCATTTTTTTAATCATGGCAATTTTAAATTCTCTTTCTGGTAGACTCAGAAGTTCTTCCAAGTTACTGTCGTTGCAATCTGGGGGTGGTTTTCTTTTTGTGGTGTGCTTTTTTTCCTGAGGAGTTGCTAGGTTGTGTGTGGTTCTTCTACTCCCTACTGTCTGTTTTCTAATTTGCCATATGCAGTGGGACACTGTGTTGCTGGGACTGGCCGGCATCTTAGGTGAACTTCTCCAATCCCCTCTGCCTCTTCCGGAGCAATCTGTTGGTTTCAAGCAGTCTTTACTGAAGAAGGGTCCCTGTTCTAAAATGCTGATGCTGGGACATGCTCCCCTGCATGCCTGTTCTGCCCTGGCGGTGGGTTCCTGCTCCCTCTCTGGGCTTGGACTGCAGGCCAGAAGGGGCCTGGCATGGGCGAACTTCCCAGCTTACCTCTGGCTCCTCCAGGAGCCTTCTGCAGGTTTCAAGCAGTCTTTATTGAAGAAATGTCCCTGTTCTAAAATGGGGATGTGGGATGCACTCCTTGCGCGCCCAGTCTGCCCTGGCGGTGGGTTCCCGCTTCCCCTCCTGGCTGGGACTGCAGGCCAGAAGGGGTCTGGCCTTGGCAAACTTCCCAGCTCACCTCTGGCTTCCCCGGGAGCCTTCTGCTGGTCTCAGGCGGTATTTGCTGAAGAAATGTCCATGTTCAAAAATGGTGATGCAGGACGCCCTCCCTGCGCACCCGGTCTGCCCCAGCGGTGGGTTCCCGCTTCCCCTCTGGACTGGGACTGCAGGCCAGAAGGTGCGTGGCATGGGCGAGCTTCCCAACTCACCTCTGGCTCCTTAGGGAGCCTTCTGCTGGTTTCAGGCAGTCATTACTGAAGAAATGTCCCTGTTCTAAAATGGCGATGCAGGACACGCTCCCTGCGCACCCGGTCTCAGGCACACTCTTCTGTGCACCCGGTCTGCCTCGGCCGTGGGTGCCTGCTCCCCCTCTGGGCTCGGACTGCTGGTCAGAAGGGGCCTGGCGTGGGCGAACTTCCCAACTCACCATTGGCTCCTCTGGGAGCCTTCTTCCGGTTTCAAGCAATCTTTACTGAAGAAAGGTCCCTGTTCTATGGGGTGTTGGTGATTTTTTTTCTGGTCGCTAGGTGGTGCCAGATATCTCTCCTAGTGTCCTTGGGGAGCTGTTTTTTTCACCCCGTGGGATGGGGAACAGAGTGGGAGTGGTGGGGAAAGCCTCAACGGCTTTGGGGTGCTGTGTCTGCCCTGTGCCCCACTGTCGTGTGGAACCCACGCCCCGAATTTCGTGCCCCGGGTCTCAGTTCCAAAGCTCTCAGTTCCAGGGCGTGGGCAGAAATAGCTCCTTTTGCACCCCGCTCCCGTGTCCGTGCACCTGGTTTCTGATTACTCAGTGAGGGACATTCAGCTCAGTGAGGGCCCCAGCTCGTCTCCCCGCAAGCCTAGGTCGCAGGCGTGGGGACCTGGGCAGCCGCAATCCGTGTTTGCTTTTCAAGCGCACCGCTTTTCCGCACAAGCTTACTGGCTGGCCTGGGGCTGTGTGTAGGTCTCTAAAACACATGTTTTAAAACATGCATGGGTTCTTTAAAATTCAGCAAAGAAACAAATAACTTTTAAAAAATTGAACAAAAGTCTGAATAGTTACCAAGGAAGCTGTATTGATATGAACAGATACTCAGCATCATATGTCAAAAGATGTTCATAAATGCAAGTGCAAATGAAAGCAACAAGGACACACTAGACACACCCACTAGATCATCTAAATCCCCAAATAGTACAGTAGTCTCCATTTATCCAGGTATGATGTATTCCAAGACCCCCAGTGGATGCCTGAACAACCAATAGTATGGAGCCCTGTATGCACTAAGATTTTCCCTATACATCCATACATATATATATGAGATAAAGCTTACTTTATAAATTAGGCAAAGAGATTCATGACAATAACTAATATTAAAATAAGACAATGATAACCATATAGTGTAACAGTTGTGTGAATGTTTCTCTCTCTAAATATCTCATTATGCAAAAAACATTTTGGATGAAGGTACTATGGAAAACTGAAACCTTGGAAAGTGAAACCTCAGATATTGGGGGTGCGGGGGGGGGGGGCTTGCTGCCCCAGCCAGATAAGATGCTGGCAAGCAGTTAAGAAGAGAGCCTCACACCATGGGGCCAAAGACTTTTAAAGGGCCTCACACCATGGGGCTGAAGATTTCCAAAGAGCCTCACACCTTGGGGCTGAAGATTCCTTGTGTCTCACACTGTGGGGCTGAAGATTAATCTAAAACCTATAGATATCCCTTTGTTTTTTTGTTCTTGGTCATATAAGACCTTCTGAGTCCCTCGTAGGAGATACTTTCACCAAAAGAGAGTGTTTGTGTCTGCCTCATCCCCTTCCCTTAGCCCTTAAGTTTCACTGACACTGTCTCAGCTTTTCAGGGACTCCTGACACGACATTTTGCCGAGGCTGGTCTTCGGCAGGGCAGGACAATGTGCACTGGGTGTTAACCAGGATGGGGAGCAACAGGGACCCCCATTCACTGCTGGCAGGAATAGAAAATAGCACAGTCACTATGGAAGATACTCAGCAGTTGTACAGCAGTTGTTACAGCTATTTTTCAGAGAAACCAGGCGGCTCTCACAGAGGTGGAGAGAGAGGTTTATTTGTTTGGCAGACTCAATGGGATCGCTCCCAAAAGTCTGAGCCCTAAATAGCAGGAATGGTAAGTTTTTATACAGTTTGTATGAGGAAACTTTCTATGCTTGAGTGACAACTGGCAGTGTGGGCTATGAGGTAGCTTTGCCAGTTTGAGTTTATTGGGAACCTTTTAGAACACCAGAAGGAGGTCATGACGACCATGACCATTATTGTGGGCAAGTTGTTCGGCAGCCTTAGTAACTTCCTGCTTCAAAGCTAAACACAGACTCACCCTAAAACCTGCTGATCCTCTCCTGGGTATTCACCCAACTCATTTCAAAACTTTGTTTGCATAAAAGGAAAAAGATTGTTTCTTAATACACACTGACCAGAGACTGAGAGACTGACTCAGAGACACACTGACTGACTCAGCCAGAGGAGCTTAAGGACATATGATGGGGTCTTAGGTGGTATCAGAATGGGAGCCTGGAACAGCAAAAACAAATCCTAATGACATCCAAGTCAAGCATGGAGTTTATTAACAGCATGTCAATATTGCTTCATTAGCTGTGCAAATAAGATAATGATGTAAGATGCTAACAGAGAAAACAGGTCTGGGATATACAGCAACTCTGCACTAATCTCGCAACTTTTACATAAATTTCAAACTATTATAAGATAGTAAAATATTAAAATACAGACCTCAGAAAAGGAACATGGAGTGGAAGGGCAAAGCATCTGCTTTGCAGCCTCCAGGGTGTGGTCATCAAGGGGCTGCAGAGAGAGGCTGTGGGGAGAGAAGATGGCGCCTCAGACACAGGGCAGCTCCAGAGCCTCCTCTCCTCTCCTCCACTCCCCCCACCCCAGCCTGGTGCCAGGGCTGCTCACCGGGCATCTCACCCCCTCCCCCCAGTGATGCTCAGCCCAGCTCACCCTCTCAGCCTGAGTCACACCCACCCAGCCTCTCCCCTGGCTGCCAGACTAGGACAGCGCCGCAGCACTCCCGTGTGGCCACGGGGTAAGGACAGAGGCCCAGACCCTTCCCAAGGTTCTCCTGGAGTTCCCAGAATGACAGGGCTGTGCACACAAAGGGGACCCCCATACAGCTTCAATTTCTGTGTCTGAACACTTTCCTAACACATGCTGACATGATGGTCCCACTCCACTAATAACAGCAGATTTTGGTTCAGGCAGGAGATTTCCTGGCCCTAACAGCTGGTTCCCAGAGCAGGGTGGGCCCCAAAAACATACTGAGTCCCTCGGTCTCCTGGGATGAGACTCTGACACCAGAGTCCCTGTCACTTGCTCCTGCTACTGGTTCCAGGGAAGAAGATTTCTCCTCCATGGAATCAACTCTAAACTCTTCAACCTGAGGATGGGCTGGAAGAGGGGTAGGAGGAGAGAGGTCATGGGCTACCAAGATGGGGAAGATCCTGAGAAGTGAGGAGAGGGAGGAAATAGGGAATTTTGGGGATAGGAGGTGAAGGAGTGGAGGGTGAGGGCCCAGAGAGGGTGGGGCAGGGAAGGGTCAGCTTAATATGGACCTGGGTGGGAGGGATTGTCTGTGTGGGGAGAGGCTCAGGGGCTCTGGCTGGGGCTGGGAGAGTCTATTTTCACCTCCATGATAATTACACAGCAGTCAGTTCTATAATTGGCTAGGAAACTTACTTAAGTTTTCCCCAGAACAGAATGTGTTCCCCTCCCCATCCACCAGAGCCAGGTGTCCACACTCCATACCCAAGATATCAAGGGTGGACCCTCCTGCCCAGGGTGAGGCAATCCAAGAAAGGAGTCCCCAGGGCCCCATAGGCGGCAGCTGAACCAGGTCTTCCATTTGGGCAGAATCATTGGAAATGGGCGTAAGTCTGGGATCGGAAGGACTTCAGTGCCTAACAACCCTGCCAGCTGGCCAAGGCGTCCTCCCAAATGCAAGCGTCTACAGAGGCAGTTGGTGGTCTGGTTAGACTAACCTCTTGTGCTTCTGGCAGCATGTCCAGTGCTAAGGGGCTGGGGTTTCTGGATGAGCTTGTGAGTCTCCTCTCCTTCTGAACACAAAGACACCCCTGATCCCCATCACATACCAGGGGGCTGCCTATCTTCCTGTCCCAGTCAGTCTCAGCTTGAAGGAGTTGTCGTCCCTGCACTCATTCATTCACATATTTATTCAGTACATACTATGTGCCAGGCACAATTCTAGGCAATTTGGGATTTTCAAACAAACTCAGGCAAAATTCCTCCCCTCGCGGAGCTCACGTACTCACTGAACATGGCCATAAACAACAAAACAGCTTCAGTCAGTGATCAGGGTCCAAGAGGTGATCAGGGTTATCAGAGTCTCTCTACCAACAGAATCAACCAAGGTAGGGGAGATGAGGGAGCTGGGTATAATTTAAAATATTATCCTCAGGGGAGGCTTGCCTGTGACATCTGAGTTCAGTCCTGTCAGTGGGAGGAAGAGTGTTCTAGAATCACCCTCTGCATAGCCCTGGCTCTGTGGGGAAGCCCCGAGGCTGCAACAGGAGTGGGGTGGGGAAGATTTCAGGAAGCACCTCCTGCAGAGGATTCTTGGGATCAGGGGTGAGTCTCCTGACCTGCTCCCATTGTGCAAATCTCAGACACTAGGGAAGATGAAGGGGCTGTGAGTGGAAGGGAATGGGGAGAGAAAGGGGGCTGAGGGGTCCACCCCAGCTGTGCTCACCCTCACCTGCACCCAGTGTGAAGGGTCAGGGATCTGAAGTGGGCAGCAAACCCCAGAGTCCCTGGATCTGGAGCAAAGTCACAATGTGGCAGGAAAGCAGGTTAAGGACTTTTTAGCCTTTTACAGACTCAAAACACCCATTTCAAGAAGGTAAAAGATGAGAAGACTGTGAAATATCTCAATGATCTCATTGTTTATGTGCTGGAAGTATACTATTTTGCATGTTTTGAGTTATATAAAATGTTGAATATTTTTATAATTATTTTTATTTTTAAACGTGGTTGCCAAATTTATGTAATTACATCTGTGGTTCAAAACTATGATTCAAATGATACTAGCACTGTGTAGAAAGAACTATTTAGCATTTATCTTTTAGGTGCCTGCTTCATTTCACGTTAGTGTCTGTAGGTGGCGTCCTTTCTGTTCCTTTTGTGGGTTTTCACACCATTTCCCCATTGAATTGCCTTGACCCTCATTTTCTTTTCTTTCCTTTTTTTTTTAAAAAGATTTATTTATTCATGCATACAAGAACTGGGGTACAGGCTAGAGGTGTGAGGGGTGAGAGGATTCACCAGAGAAAGAGTGGGGAACAGAACAGGCAGATCTACTGAAATACACTGCTGAGGGAAGCAGCGGGTGAGACAGGAGAGGTCTGCTGTGCCATGTGGGTCACCTCCCTGAGCTGGGATCGAACTGGTGCTGCTGTTGCTGTGGATAGTTTCATAGTGCTGCATCTTAAGATGTAATAGAATGTAAGCGTCAGCTACCCCTAGGTAGAAAGTATTCATAAGGTCTGATATCAGTTGAAGGTTTTTCATGGAGTGAGGAAGTGACATGTTACTTCTCATTTGCTGAGAGATTTTTATAACTTGCTTCTTGAGATAAAACTGATTTGGTCATAGTGCATTGACTTAGATAATACAGCCAATTCCTGAAGGATTCGGCAGAGACGAGGTCTGAAGTTACCTATTGATGCCTGTATCTGGTTTTGGCCCAAAATGATTTAGAAGGTGTTCCTTCCTCCTTTGTTTTCTCCACAGCTAGTGTGGGACAGGTTTTAATACTTCAGTGTTGGAGACATTCACTAGTGAAGTCATCTGACCTTCTCATTTTCCTTGTTGAATATTAGATTAATATTTAAAATTTTTTTAGTCCATACAAGATTATTTAGGGTTCTTATTTCTTCTTTATTCAGTTTGTTAATTTTTGTCTTTAGAGAAACTGTCCATTTCATGCCAAATTTATTTGCTTAAGTTGCTGATCATAGTCTGTTATTATCCACTTAATATTCTAAATGTCCCTATAATTCTGTGGTTCCTACATCCCACAAATTTTGTTTATGTGTTCATGGACTTCCAAAGCATTCCAATTTTCCTTGGGATTTCATATATATTTTGCTTATTAATTAATTAGTTAATTAATTTCCCCACCACCAACCCATTATATCCCATCGTCCCTTTCCCTTTCCAAACCTCAGAATCCACATGATGTTTACTAATGTCCGCTATATTTTATAAGCAGCTGGTCTCCAGCTGAAGGCCATATGAATAGAAGAGTCTTTGGATGCTTAGGCTTTAGCTGATAGGGGTGTACTGATGGCTAGCAACTGTCTCAGGTAATGTCTAGCTGAAATAATGAATTTTAGTGTAAGGTTTAGTTTTTTTATCTATTAACCTTGAAGGTTGCCTTCTTGTTGAGAGCACCTAGCAGCCAAAAGTCTATGGAAAAAGAATGTACTGATTGCTTCTGCTTTATTCTATGCATATGATGATGTAATTTCACTGCTTGCTAAAAATGAATAAATAAAGACCTGCTGAGTCTCTCGGCAGAAGATACTAGCACCTCATCCAGTGTCAGTGTCTCCTCACTACCTCATCCCCTTCCCCTCAGACCTTAAGTTTTCGCCGAGGCCGTCTCATCCTTTCAGGAACCCCTGACACGACATTTTGCCAAGGCTGGTCTTTGGCACTTGGAAACCAGGAACTTAGAGTGAGGTGTGTCCCTCCAAGGCCTCTCCCCCTGCTAGAGATGAGACCAAGGTCAGAGAGTCACTGAAGGAAATAGGAGCCCCAGGGCCTGCCCCTCGGTAGACTCAGAGCATATCATGGAAGTGACCTGTTGCTGTTTTTCTCTTCTGGAAGCTGAGAAATGTCATTATTAGTAAAGAATATTATTTAAACAGCTTGAATTTATTATCCTCTTACATACACACAGAGAACCTTTAATGCTCACGGCAACTCTGGAGGACGACTCTGTGTGCAGGGAACAGATCTGTGTGGTATTCTCACCAGCCCTGGGAGCAGGACACAGGCTCCATCACCAGAAATTAGATCCGAGTCCCTGGGGTGTGGGTGTTAGGCTCTGCCTGGTCCCCACAGGATACTCACATGGAGGTGCCTTTTCCTCTGCCTTTTCCTCTACTCTTTTTTCCCTGGGAGGGAGAGAACAGCAGGCTGAACATGGGGGTCCTCTCCCTACACGTCCCTCCTCCCAGGCCTGGGGAAGCCAGTGCTCTTCTGGGTCTATCTGGGCAACGTGTCTCTTGAGCGCTGGGCCGTGGGGTTGATGAGGCGGCCCTGTGGAGGATGGGGGTCACAGACTCTGAGACCAAAGAGGAGCCAGGACTGGGGGGCTTCTTGCTCCACAATCTCCAGGCGGTGCGATGGGGACATGGGGTGTTTCCTGAGCATCATCTGCTTGATCAAGGATAGAAGGTGCCTGGGGGGATTATTGTTGGGAGAATGTGAAATTTTGTCTGAAAGGACCTGACCCACAGAATATGATGGATAAAGTATAATTTATTTCCTTGGACACACTTAAGAGTCACTAATTTAGTAAATTTATAATCTCCACAAAACTGTAATATTGATTTTAAGTTCTTTTTCTATTCATTCAATTCTCCTTCTAGTTTGACCTTTGTCTCACTTATTATACTTAGAAATGGCCTAGACCTGGTTGTTGTCAGGTATTTCTTTGTTCGTTTGCCAGGTGGGAATTCTACATCTTATGGTTGGAAAATGCTGGAGAAGATTTCATGCAAACACCGTGCTGAGGGATGTGACAAACTTGTAATTGTCTAATCTTGCAGAAGTTTTTAAAAAACTAGATAATCAAGTTCCCCAGAAGCAGGGACAAAGCCTTTTCTGTAGGACACACAAGTTATCCCCATAGACTCTGAGAACGACTCTCAGGGACACTTGGGACCTCAGGAGGCTCCTCTCCTGGGCCTGTGGGGATCCCAGCACTAGGAACCTTCCACAGAGTGGGGAGGGAGGTGCTGACCAGCTCCCCAGGGTGCATCACTCAGGGGGAGGAGAAGCATCCTCAGGTTATGGCCCAGGGGTGACTCACACTCTTCAGCTCACCAGAGGCTTCACCTTGAGGTCCTGGTGCTTGTTCCTGGGGCTGAAACTGCTCCCAGATTTTCCTGGTGTTGCTCCCGGTCAATGGCTGTGGCCTCTGGAAGAAGAAACAGAGGGTTGGTCCCCGCAGAGGGAGATTCATTTAAAATGAGAAGGGGCAGAAACCTGCCTGGAGTGACCTGCCTTTAGCGACCCCATTATGGCAGCTTCCTGCTTCCAGCTCATGAAGTTGACAGAACTTTGTTGTCCTTGTGATGAAGTGAAGAGCGTGATGCAGTGAAGAGCAAGATTCATAAAAACTTCCTTTGTAAGGAAAAGTCCAGTCATATCCCGACTCTGCTCCTAATAGTGCAATCTTGAATGCATCACACAATTTTCTCCAAGCTCAGGATTATCATAAGTTAAATTAGGAGTAATAAGTCATGTGAGTATATTGAGGACACAGCTATGGGACTGGGAATTGTACCCCCTTCCACGTGAGAGAAAGAAAGATCAGTGATCTGGTGATCCCACACACCCCCTCCAGGGCCAGAAGTTCCCCAAGCCTTAGAAACTCCTGCTGTCACCTGGGAGGGGCCTTTGATGAACAGACCCTCCTCCCCGACAAGCTTAGGAAAATGAATGAAGGAGATATGATCATTTCTAGAACCAACAGCAGGACACTGAGGGCAGGACTGAGAGCAGAACCAAGTGGCTTCTTGCTACTGACCCAGAACCAGCCCCCAACAGGGCCACATGGCCCAGGACAGTCCTCCCTGGACAGGCTGGTCCCGGTGTCCAGAAGGAGCAGCAGGGGGCTCGGGCTCTGTGCAGGGGCACCTGCACCTCTGCTTTGCCACTGGTTTGTTCAATAAGTGACCATGAAACCCCATGTTGACAACAATGAGTTAGAGTTTGCCATTTTCACTGAAAATACACATGATGAACATTTCAAGAAATGTTTTTTCTAGAAATAACACAGTGCTTTTGTTTGTCCACATAGCCCACCTCACGTAAAGCCCTGTGTCATCAGGGCTATTGTTCCTTTTCCTTATCATTCCAGTGATGCCTCTTTCACCCTCAGAAATCTCGATGATCATGGGGTGTGTGCGACATCTCAGAGCAACCCTGAAGCTCCTCTGTCTTGCAGGTGGAGCAATTGCGAAGCCTTGTGATGCTAGAGTTTTAGGAGGGAAGTCGTTCTGCCCCCACGAGTCACTTTTACCAGCAGAATCCAGGGCTGACAGAGAGGCTGGTGTTGCATGCAGTACTGGGTTGAAAATGCAGGAGCTCATCTCTCTAGAGTAGTGCTCAAGTTAATCATAGAGCAAGTCATCAACAATTTGTCTCAAAAGTAGACAAGACAGTAAAAGGCTTTACATATCTCCTAAGATCTAAAATGATCAGCTTTTACAGCACTGGGTGACATTTATGCTTGAGATCTTTGCAAAACGCTTTCGGGAATTACTGGTCGTCCTGGAAATAGAAAAACACCTTTCCTGTGCTGCTCACAGAACTACAAAACTGACCTGAACCCGGTGGGGGGGGGGAGGGCTGCTGTCCCCTCTTGGGTTGTTCCTGGCAGCGTGGACAGCACGTGGCCCTTGGTGGGTCTGAGGGTGACTCGGCTGTGACAGGCCTGGCAGAAGCTGTGACCACAGGAGGTGCTCCCCGAGCCCCTGTCTCCAGGCAGACGCTACAGGTCTCCTCTGCCAGCAGGGTCTAGTCGTGACCCCGAGGTCATGACTGTCCCACAAGGTGGGTGAGGAAGGGGAACAAATGGAGGGCAGAGGAGACGCTCAGGGTGAAGGTGACCACACCTGCCCTGGTCAGGCCGCAGGAGCCTCCTCCCTGCCCCGCACTCGCTCACCCTCTCCAGTCTCTGTCTCCACGGCGCCCCAGGCCTTTCTCAACTTGGACCCTCACTTGCCTTCCCTGCTCCCCACACCAGGCAGGGAGGGCTCACAGGGCCTGGGGTTGCTCCCAGTCAATGGCTGTGGTCTCTAGAAGAAAGGCACCTCCACTTTCTCTCCCATTTCATCTGCCTCCATCACCAGAGCAACATCAGGAGAAATTTATTAAATTTGACTTATCAATAGAAGGGCTGCCTGGGCAGGTAGTAGGTGCCCATCATGAAGAGGACCCAAATAAACTCTGCATGTTTCCAGTAGATGTGACCACACTGAGGCCTCAGCCTCCTCAGCTCAGAGACCCTTCCTCACTGCAGCTGCCACAGCAGAGGGGCCCTGGGCCAAAATGTTTATTTTATTTTATTTTTGTCTTTTTGTTCTGTTTTTATTGTTTGCTTGGGTCAACATTTTCTCCCTCTCCCACAGTTTTCTATTTCACATCATTAGACCACAACAAAAATAATAGAACTTTTACGGTAAAAAGGAAAACATTTACCTCCAATCCTGGTGGCTAGTGTGGTAACAACACTCTTTTCCTGCCTCCTCTTCCAGTGTGGACCAGGACAGTCATCCTGAGCACAGCGGTGAGGAAGGGAGGGAAGGAGGTGGGGAACCAGCCTGGGTTTATCTGAGATCCTCTCCCTGCTGCACATGGAGGGTGACCCTGGGGAGGTGGGAGAACCCCAAGCAGGAAAGAAACAATAATTTTACCCACTCCCACATTACGCTTTCCTCCAGGAGCTGAGGCAGACCCTGCTCCATCTCTCCCTCCTTCCTGGACTGTAGACAAAGGCTCAGCTCAGGAACTGGGGTGACCTGGCTAATCCTGCCCCTGGGCCAGGCCAGCAGGGCACAAACTCCTCCCTCCCCCTGTGGGACTCCCTCCAGCTCTGGTCTAGAGAGAAAGTAGCTGCAGCCCAAGGAGGCAGTGACCCCTAGGAAAGAGAGAGGCTGCCAGGCTGGAGTTTTAGAGGAGGAGAGAGGGAATTGTTGGGGGGTTGGGGGGCTGCCCCCACAGACCAGCAGGATCCCACCCAGGTTCTTCACATCTAACATGAGAATATTCCCAAGCTCCCTCCTGTCTCCAGATCCTCTGCTGCCTCAAGTCATGCTCCAACCTGCTTCTCCACGAAACTGTACCTACTGGGGTGTTTGTTGCCTGACACTCTTCACTCTGTGGGATTTGAATTCATTTATGCTGGAGCTTGATGTGTGATTGTCCTCCTATTGTCTTATGTTGTGTGCCCTGTCTCTCCTGTCACACACACACACACACACACACACACACACACACACACACACTCTCTCTCCCCTCTCCTTGGGAACCAGATCCTCACTCAGCACTGGGGTTACTCTGACCCTCTGTCTCTGGTCCCCTCAGAGCCGCCCTCTCTGCAGTGTCTCTACTCAGCGGGGTCTGAGCAGCCCCAGGAGTCCCTGCACCTCCTGCCTCTGACCTTGTGGGAAACCAGCCCCTCACCCTGCATGACAGTGAGGAGGCGAAGGCAAAGTCCTCAGGTCAGGGATTGATGGAGAAAACAAGTTATTTTTCTCTCTTGGTTTAAAATAGTATTCCTATTACTGTATTTTTGAGGTAACACACGTTTACACACTGCACATAACTCAAAGTTGGAGATTCAGGGCCTCCTCATTGGCACAGCAGGTTGAGCGCAGCACTGTGGGGCTGTCCGCGGGTTCGATCCTGGCCAGCCAGGGAGTTTCCCACATGGTGTGGCAGACCTCTCCTGCCTCGCCTGCTGCTCTGTCTGCCTGTTCTGCTCCCTGCTCTCTCTGGTGGGTTCTCTCGCGCTCTGGCACCTCTGACCTGTACTCCAGTTCTTGTATAAATGAATAAAATCTTTAAAAATAAATAAATAAAAATGAAACTGTATCTCAACCATTAAAAAAAAAAAAGTAGGAGACTCACCTCAGATGAAGGTTCCCTCAACCCCCCACCTCCAATGCACCCAGAGTCCTCCCCTGTGTTCCTCGGGGCCTTCTTACTCCTTTTGCTTCCCAACCTCAACCCTCTCTGGTTACTCAGTCTGCAGCCAGACTCCAAGGGTTTGGTTTGGTTTTTATCAGTTCCTTTGCTGGGTTTCTATATATTACACATATGAGGCATGTCATCTGGTATTTGTGGTTCTCGTGATTTATTTCATTGAGCATACTTTTACCCATTTCCATCCATGTTGTTGTAAATTCAAGATTTCATCATTTTTCACAGCTGAGTAGTATTCCATTGTGTACATGCCACAATAGTTCCACTCATCTCTTTTGTGCACATAGATTGTTTCCATAATTTGGCTATTGTAAATATTGTTGCAATGAACACAAGAGTGCACATAGCCCTTGAAATGAGCTTTTGCATTCTTTGGATAAATCCCAAGGAGTGGCTGCTGGTGCCTCTGGCGTATCTGTGTTTAATATTTTGAGGAAATTCCATACTGTTTTCCATAGGGACTGGACCAGTTCCCACAATAGTGTATGAAGGTTCCTTTTCCCTCCACACCTTGCCAACACTTGTTGTCTCTGTTCTTGTTAATATGAGCCACCTTGGGCCTCCCCGGTGGCGCAGCGGTTGAGCGCTGGGCTGCGAAGCTGTCCGCAGCCTCTGCAGCCCCGGTTTGATCCCCAGCCACCTGGCGAGGGTCCCACATGGCGCGCAGACCTCTCCTGCCACCCGCTGCTCCCCTCAGCAGTGTATTTCGTTGGTCTGCCTGTTCTGCTCCGAACTCTGGCTCTGGTGAATTCTCTCACCCTCCCGAGCTTCTGACTGTACCCAGTGTTTGTATAAATAAATAAATAAATCTTTAAAAAAAAAAATGAGCCACCTCACAGGTGTGAGCTGGTATCTCATTGTGGTTCTGATCTGCATCCCTGGATGATGTGTGATGGGGGGCATTTCCATATGCCTGTGGCCATCTTTATCTTCTTTGGAGAAGTGTCCACTCAGCTCCTCTCCCCATTTTTGATTGGGTGGTTTTCTGGTTGTTGAGTTATATGTATTATTCATATATTTCAGGTGTATGATGTGCAAATTATTTCTCCTTCCCTTAGGGTGTCTTTACATTTAACGACAGTTTCCTTTGCTGGGCAGGAGCTTGCAGTTTGATGTGTCTCCACTGGTCAATCTTTGCTTCTGTTTCCTTGGAGCACAGAAGCTATCGAGGGCAGTGAGTCTACTGTGTAGGACAAAATATGGTGTCCGCATCATTGTACATTTGTCTAAAACCCACAGCATGGACACCGCCAAAAGTGACCCCAACGTGCAGCCACTGGCCATGAGAGATGATGATGGGCAGGTTCTTCTTGTGACTGATGTTCCACTCTGGGCTTAGCATGTGATTAGGATATGAACTGTGAAGTATTATACAGTTGGAGGGATTTTAGCAAGATTTAATTTTCAAAATATCATTTCATGAGCACAAAAGAAAATTTTACATTCAAGAATTCACGTAGCTAAATAAATAACACCCCCTTCCCACCATAGTCCTCCAATGACCCAGATCGTCTGCTCAAAACCAGTTAGCAATTTATCATTTCTCTTTCCAGAAAAATATATCTATGCCCTTATCTAGTCACTAGTGTATAGTACCATATAAGTACAAGAGTTTAAAACACGGAGTGGGAGAGATTTTTGCAAATCAAATCATGTATCTGATAAAGGACTTGTATCTAGAATTTATATTAATGAAGTGACCCCTTGTAACTGCTGGTAGGCTATAATGACCCAGTCACGAGGGAAGGTCTGACATTTCTTTAAAAGTCAAACACAGACCGACCATACATTCCAGGGAGCACTGTCCCTGCTATTTACCCAACTAATCTGAAAACTTGTATTTGAAAAACAAACAAAACCAAAAAACTCTGAATAGAAGTAAATGTTTATAGCAGAACCCCCACTAAGTGTCACCTGCCCATAGTGACTTCTTCCCAAAAGACAACAATAACAAAAGAAAGGAAAAATAAAAGTGGATGTGTGTGCACCTGATGAGCTGATGGAGAACGGCTTAAAATTGAGGCCATTGTGCCTGAGCAGCTCCGCTCACAGGTGTCATCAGCAGAGGAAAGTTTGAGAAACTGACAGCCAGAGGCACTAAGGAAATGTATTTAGAACTTCATGTGGTGTCCTGGGTGGGATGTCGGAGCATGGAAAGGGCAGTAAGGAAATTAATGAAATCCAAATACAGCGCAGAGTTTAGTGAAAGTGCATCCATATTGCTTCCTTAGCTGCTCAAATGCACTGTGGTCACGTGAGATGTTAACAATTTGGAAATGATGTGGGTTATATAGGAGTTCTACTACCTTGGCCACTTTTCAGTAATCTAAGAGTATTTTTAAAAATGTTGTTTAAAATTAAATTTTAAATTAAAATAACATTTTAAAAAATAGCCCTCAACAAAGTTATAGATTGTAGAAGGAAAAATGATGAACTGCCCAGTTTTCCCAGGTATTGCTTTCAAGGGACTGGAGAGAGGAGTTCTGGGGAGAAAAGCTGGAAACCTCACACAGGGCATTCCCCGGAGTCTCCTCTCCTCTTAGCCCTGCTGCTCTGAATCCTCACAGAACATCTCAGCCCAGGACACCGCCCTCCAGCACCCCCAACTCTGCCCAACTCAGCCCCCGCCCTGTCCTGGCAGCTCCACCAGAATCCGGAACAGCGCGGCAGCGCCCCCGTGTGGCCCCCGGGCTGAGCGCAGGAGACCAGAGCTGCCCTTTCTCCTGCTCAGCCAGGCCCTCCCCAGGCTCCCTGGGCTCCCAGCAGCAGGACAAGGTCCACTGTCACGTTAGGGGTCCTCAAATTGACCCCCTACTGAGTAACTATGGGTACAGGCCTCAGGGAAGAGCCAGGTGTCTAGGTCCTAACAGTGTTCCCCCAATTCTGGGTCCCCATTTTATACAGGTTTGCTCAATCTCCCTGGATGGGAACTTGGACTCCAGAGTCCTTGTTATTTGCTCCTGCTTCCAGGGATCAAAGTGCCTCTTCCTTAGCATCAGCCCCAAATTCTCTATCCCTAGGGGGAGGGGAGGGGCCAAGTAACAGACTCTTTCAGGCTCTGTTCTAGAACTTCTGAGTCTTCTGAGCACCCAGGTGACTCCTGTGCTCACTGAAGTGGGGGCTCCCTGGGCTCTGTGTCTTCTCCATGTGGGGTCAGACTGTGCAGTGGGCCCTGGGGGGGTGTCTGCTCAGATTGCTCATCACTGTGGAATCTGGGGTTCAATTCTGCTCCTTTCTCTTGCTGAGTCATCACTTTCTGGGTGACCCTTACATACTCAAGACTTTAAATATCATTGACATCACATCACCTCCCAGATCTATTTCTTACCTCAGATATTTCACCTGTGCCCCAGACTTGTCTGTCCAACTGCCAACATCACATTCAATTCTAACAGATTTGATTCAACTTTCCTAAAGTGAATGCCTAGGATGCCCACATATGGTTCTTCTGGGGTCTTCCCCATGTCACTGAGGCTCCACCTCTCTGCCTGCACAGTCTGAAACACTGAGTGTCATCCTTGACCCCTTTCTCACAACCCAGCAGTAGGAAACACTGTAAAGTCCATACGCACAGTGCTATCACTTCCTATTATTTCCCTGCTCACCCACCAGCGAAGCCACCAACCTCTCTGTCCTGGGACCTGTACTGGTTTCCTCTGTTTCTTTCCCCACCTCTCACCCTTCCATGTTGCACAGCAGCCAGACTGAGGCTACCAGAGAAAAGTCCCACAAGTGTGTATCTGTTCAGAGGGTCTTGTCACCCCACATCTTACTCACAGAGTCAAACCTTCCCAATATCCTCAGGCCTGCATGATCTGGGTGCACACAGATCCCATCTCAAATGGCCTCTGCTGCAGCAGCTGGTCTCTGTGCTCATGTCAGTCACACACATTCCTGCTCGGGCATCTGCACTGGAGGTTGTCCTGTCTGGACTGAACTTCCATGCATATCACATTCTTGTGGGTAACATGTCCATCAAACTTTTTCTCAAAGGTCACTTTAGTGAGACCCACACTGGCCATCCTCGGAAGAAAAACAAACTGTCCCCACACACTGACTTTGGTGACATTCCCACATCCCTTATCTGCTTCTTTTTTTTTTTTTTTAAGATTTATTTATGCCTACAAGAGCTGGGGTACAGGCCAGAGGTGTGGGGGGTGAGAGGATGCACCAGAGACAGAGCGGGGAACAGAACAGGCAGACTAACTGAAATACACTGCTGAGGGGGCAGCAGGAGAGGCAGGAGAGGTCTGCTACCCCATGTGGGTTGCTCTCTGGCTGGCTGGGGATTGAACTCATGCTGCAGAGGCTGCGCATTGCTTCATAGTGCGGTGCTTAACCCCTTGCGCCACCAGAGAGGCCTCATCCCTTACCTACTTCTAACCAGACACGAGTGGTTGATTGTCTGATCTACTGTCACACAGTCCCCAGTCTCTCCTCCCCACTACGACACACTCTCCACAGGCTGCAAGTTGTACATGTTTTTAGTTCATGGAGGTTTCCTAGTTGCATAAACAGTCAGTCACACATCTGGTGCAACAGTTATCAGTTATCAGTTTTGTCATCAGCGTAGAGCACCTCCCTGTTCTAGAGACAGTGTCTTTACTAATGGGCACATTACACAGTTCTTTTAAAAAGAGGTTCCTAGTGGTTTTTTTTTTTCTTTTTGGTAAGATTAATTTTTGCAGAAGAACCAGGGTGTAGGTCAGAAGTGTGGGGGTGGGGTTGGTGAGAGGATTCACCAGAGACAGAGTGGGGAGCAGAACAGGTGGATTTACTGAAATACACTAAGGGGAGCAGCAGGTGAAATAGGAGAGATGGGCTGGGACTAATGTGGGTTATTTCCCTGGCTAGGGATTGAACTTGGGGTTTAGAGGTGATAGCGCTGAGACGTACCCCTGGGCCACCAGGGGGTATGGGTTCCTAGGCTTGTGGGTCTGTTTTTCAGTAAACCATGAAGGTAACTGACTCCAACAACCCATGGTCTCAATTAGCACCAGCACTGTGGTTACTACGTTTAAGGGCAGGGTTACAGGGAAATATTGTAGGGAAAAATAGAAATCTTTTAGGAACTTCTCTAAATCCATCAGGAAATTATCAAATCCTCCTCTCATCAGACTCCTGTGTGCAGACCCTGGGCCTTGTGGGGACAATGACGATGCTCCTGCTGCTGTCAGAGACAGGGACACCCAGAGGACATGAGGCCTGGTCTCTAAACATGAAAATGAACAGGCATAAAGCAAAATAAAACCAAAGAATCAAAATAGAAATACATAGAAATTTGAGGGCAGAAGGCTAGACCCTGAGCTGACCCCAGGCTGACCTGGCCACACAAGCACTCCCTGCCTAAAAATGACAGCACAAGACCAGGTGGGGTGTGACCCTGTGATCATAGGCCCTGCTGGGACAGGTGCTCCTGAAGGACAGGGACAAAGGAGCAGAGATATGACCCCTGAGGAGTGACCACATAAAAGCCCACGACGCACTGAGCACTGACTGGACACAGGCCCCATCCCCCTCAGCTCCTCACAGCCTCTCCCGCCCCCACCTGCACAGACTCAGCACAGCAAACATGTGATTCTGGAAGGTTTCCCATTTATTCCATCTCAAGTATTAGGAATCATTTTTATTAGCCCTCAAACCCATCAGGCAACTTCACAGAAAGTAATCTCAGAACTCAATTAGTATTTCAAGAGGGAAGTAGTTACTATTCTTGAGGAAAATACAAAGACGGGGTAGACGCAGACTAAGCTGCCTCTGCTGGAGCAGGAAAGTCATCAGGGAGAGAGACACAGGTCAATGTGGACACAGGCCTGGTGGGCAGGGCTGGGCCAGTCTCCCCACCTCCTCACATTATCTCATATGAACAGACACATTCCTATGCCTTTTGCAGCAAAAGAAACCAGCAGATCTTGAAGTTACAAAGTGGGGGTGAGAAGAAATCCTGCATCACTCAGCCCCCACAAGGCAGCTGGCTCACACTGTGAAGGAAAATGATCATAAAAAATTTCAAAGAAACACATAAATGTTGACATTCTCCATAGTCCACCGCATCCTCAGAATGTCCCCCTCACAGCTTCCCCATAACAGGTCCCACCCTCTCTGTCCAAGCTCCTCCCACCGCAGGCCTCCAGGGTCTCACCTTTAGCAGCTGTGAGACACATCAGAGCCCTGGGAACTGTCGCCACCTGGGGGAGAACAAAACAGAACCTGGTCAGAGCCACAGAGGTGAGACCACAGGAGGGACTGATGGGGGTGACTCCCCCATGGGCTCCATCTACACTGTTCCCAGGGGCTCAGAGACCAAACCCCTGATCCACACTTACCTGCAGCTTGAGTGTAGCTTCCTCTTTGTCCACCTGTGGGAAGAAACATTGTATGAGGACAGGAAGGAGCCAGGCCATTAATTCCTAAAGGAAGCTCCTAGTTCTGGGCTACAGGGAATTTTCCAGAACTGTGACTGAACACTTAGGGTGGGACCAGGATATATGAAGAGAGGAGATGAGGGGGGACTAGACCAACTGCCTCCTGGGGTTTGCCCTCAGCAGGGACGTTCCCCTCTGCCATTTGCTGGAATCAGGATCCCATCACCAGAATTATCAAGGTGAACAACCTGTGATTCATTTTCAAAAATGCTTTACCAAAGAGGGTTAGCAATCAGCTCCAGACTGGGCAACACAAGTGTGTGGGTGGTACTTCCCATTACCAGGCAGGGCACGTTCTATCTGTAGCCTGAAAGTCCTTAGTAGACAAGTTCCCCCACTCCCTTCCCTACCTGAGCGCTTCTTCCTCCAAATCACAGCTGCAGCCACTGCAGCTCCAGTGAGCACAGCTCCAAGGAGAACCAGGCCAGCAATGATGCCCGCGGTGGGGATGGAGGACTGAGGAGGGGGCACTGGTGGGGAAGGGAAAGTGAGACCCTGAGCCCCAGGCCTCCATCTGATGCTCTGAAAGTGTCCAGAAGGGCTCCTGATGCCCCTGAGAAGCTCTGTGCCCACCCCACTCCTTACCCCAAGTCAGGACTCGGGGATCCAGTAGCCCCTCATGCTGGACATGGCACGTGTATCTCTGCTCCTCTCCAGAAGGCACCGCCACAGCCACCCACTTCTGGAAGCTTCCATCCCCTCCAGGCCTGGTCTCCACCAGCTCGGTATCCTGGGTCAGGTCCTCCCCATCTCGCTGCCAGGTCAGGGTGATGTCCGCAGGGTAGAACCCCCAGGCCCAGCACTTCAGGGTGACCTCATGGTCAGAGTTGGGGTGGTGGGTCACCTGTGTCTTTGGGGCTTTTGAGGAGAAGGGGAAGAACTTTCACACTCTGGTTTTTCCCTCATGGACCCTGAAAAACCCTCCTGTGATCATCCTCAGAATGGACAAGGCAGTGGGTTTAGAAAAGAAAGCACAAAATCTAGAAACAGTCTGGTTTAGGATAATCTCTTATTCCTTAGAAAGATCTAGAATTAGGGCAAAACTCTGGATAGGAGGACGCAGTTCTCTAAGGAGGAGAGCACAGACTTTTGAGGATCTAGACACTCAAAGAAGCAAGAGTCAGATTCCCCGCTCTGTGTCTTGTGAATCTTCTTCTCCCCCCACACCTGTTTCCTGTACCCAGTTCTTGTATGCATAAATAAATAAATCTTTAAAAAAAGAAAGAAAAATGTCCTCCGGCCAATAACAAGCCCCTGAGAGAAACACTGATGGTTCCCAAAATGGCTGCCGGGTCAAAAAGAGCCAGTGAAGGGAGATTCCAGGGCTGGTCTCCCCTCAGGCTCAGGAGAGACTGGATCCCTTAACTGTTCTGAGGAAAAGTGGGGTCCTCTGGGGAGTCAGGAAACCCAGGGGACTCCTCCTCCCCTGCCCAGAGAGGGGGCGCTGCTGTGAACCTGACTCCACCCTCCCCGCGGTGCCGGCCAGAGGGGGGTTGGGAGACCTCGCGGCCCCTCTTACCTGAGCGCTGCAGCGTCTCCTTCCCGTGCTTCAGGTGTCTGCGCAGCCACTCCACGCACAGGCCCTCCAGGTAGTGCCTGTAGCGCCTCGCGTATCCCTCCTCATCCCACTTGCGCCGGGTGATCTGAGCGGCCGTGTCCGCCGCGGTCCAGGAGCGCATGTCCCTGTTCAGGGCGATGTACTCGGCGCCGTCGTAGGAGGACTGTCTGTACCCGCCGAGGAGGCGCCCGTCGGGCCCCACGTCGCAGCCGTACATCCACTGAATGGTGTGAGAGTCTGTCCCCGCCCCGTCACCCCGCGGTCACCCCGCCCGCCCCCGCCGGGAATAAACCGAAACCGACGCGGGAACCCCGCGGGGAACGTCCCGGGGCTCATCCCGGGTCGAGGGTCCGGCGGGTCCCCCTGCCTCGGGGGACGCTCGGGCCCGGGGTCTGGGGTCCCCGCCCGCCCGCGGGGGTGGGGTCGTGAGCGCCCCGGGCCCGCCCCGCTCACCCGCCTCGCTGTGGTTGTAGTAGCGGCGCAGGTTGTGCAGGCTGTCTTGGAAGGACTGTGCGGTGGCCCTCGCGATCCCCGTCTCCCTCTCCCAGTACTCCGGCCCCTCCTGCTCCATCCAGGGCGCCCACGGCTCCACACTCTGGTCCGGGGAGTCGCTGTCGAACCGCTCGAACTGCGTGTCGTCCACGTAGCCCACGATGATTAAGCGGGGCTTCCCGAGGCCGGGCCGGGACATCCCGGTGAATAAATACCTCATGGAGTGGGAGCCTGGGGGCGGGAAGGGAGACCCGGGCTGACCCTCCTCCCGCGGGTCCCGGGGAGATGGGGCGGGAGGGCAGGGGGCGAGGGAGCTCCCGAGACTGAATTATGGCGGCCCACGTGAAGGGTCGCTACTCAGAGGGGTAAGAGGAGGGGCGGGGGCGCTGGGAGGGGCAGAGCAAGGTCAGGACAGGTTGGGGTCAAGGGGGACAACAGAGCCAGGGGCGGGGGAGACTTGCTTTTACCGGGGTCCTAAGCCCCTCGCCGGGGTTCCTCCCTCCTCTGAGGCCTTTTTCCTCTTGAGCCTGCACTCACCCGCCCAGGTCTCTGTCAGCACCAGAGCCCCTGAGAGCAGCAGCAGGAGGGTTGGGGGCCTCATGACTGGTGCTCTTGGGTCTGGGGCGACTGAGTCCAGACTGTGCGGTACAGAATTTATAACTGGAGCCGCGGAGCTGCGGATTGGTGCCTCTGGAAACCTCCAGGCAATGGGGAGTGAGAACTGGGGTGAGTCACCAGTATCCAGGAAGGTGGACCTGACACAGGTTGTGAGAAGTGAAACTGGGGAGATGGGGCCTCCCCAACAGTAGCCTTCCCTGCCCCAGACACAGCCCTCGGTGCTGAGACCCTGAGAACCACACACAACACCTGGGACTTTGCCGGCCCCTCCTCTCCTGCTGCAAGACCTTTGTCACACCGTGACCCTGAGTGCAGGCCAGGGACTGGGTCAGTGATTTTCAAGCATTTTCCTTTCAGGATCTCTACAGTTTTACAAATTAGCGACGTCCCCAGTATAATTTTAGGAGACTATAACTCTCAATGTCTACTACACGAGTATAAAACCATTTTAAACATGTTTTATTTAATTTAAAACAATATTAATAGGGCCTCCCTGGTGGCACAGGCAGTTGGGCGCCTCGCTGTGAAGCTGTCCTCAGCCTCTGCAGCGGGCTCCATCCCAACCCCACATGACGCAGCAGACCTCTTCTGTCTAGCCCGCTGCTCCCCTCAGCAGTGGATTTCAGTCAGTCTGCCTGTTTTGTTCCCCGGTCTGTCTCTGGTGAATCCTCTCACCCTCCCACGCATCTGGCCTGTACCCGGGTTCTTGTATAAAAATAAATAAATAAATCTTTAAAAAAAAAAACCCAAAATAATAATAATAATGCATTGCATGTTCACAAAGTGTCTTAAGGAAATACAGGTATTTATGAAAATAATTACAGCCACGAGTGGCTTTTTTACAGCTATATTTTTCCAATTGTCTTTCTTCTCTGTCTCATTAGAAGAATGTTGGATGTCATATTTTCCCCTGCATTTACTCTGTTGTTTTGGTTGGCCAATGAAAAACTATACTGGCCTCTCTGAAATATGTGACTAGCATTTTAATTACCTTTCAGATAATTGCGACTATTCAGCTTTGTTACACTTTGACAAAAAAATTGAAACTGTGTAGTTTCAATTGTAAAAGTGGTGGTTTTTCAAATGTTATTTGCAAAGTGAAAAAAATCATTGAATATTTTCTATTCTGTTGCATTAATTACATAGGCCTCTCTTGATTATTAATCTTGAACTACTACATGGTTTTAAAAAGTGATGCATTGTTTTACTAGGTTATATGATCTTTATACTAGTTATTCTAGAATCAAATTTTGAACACCATGTATTTTTTTTAATTTATTTATTAATGCATACAAGAGCTGGGGTGTAGGCCAGAGATACTAGGGTGAGAGGATTCACCAGTGACAGAATGGGGAGCAGAACAAGCAGATGTACTGAAATACACTGCTGAGGGGAGCAGCGGGCGAGACAAGAGAGGTCTGTTGCACCATGTGGGTAGCTCCCTGGTCAGGGATCAAACTCATGCAGCAGTGGCTGCAGATAGCTTCATGGTGCTGGTCTTAACCCCTTGAGCCACCAGGGAGACCCATGTATGTTTTATGTTCCAAAGATTCCAAAAGAAAAAAAAAATACTGGATGGTCTCACTCATAGCAGGAATATAGAAAATCTAAATAAGGGATCAGGAAAAAGACTAATTACAATAAAGTAAAAATCAACAGGCAACTACAAAACAGAGACACAAAATGTGGGGGGGGGGAGGAAGGGAGTAGGATCCACACAAGGGTGGTGGGAATTTTACCGGACTATAAACAAGTGAAAATGCATACATTGTAGAAAAATGATGTAAAAATATATATAAAATTAAAACATTTTAAAAAGAAAGAAAAGAAAAGAAAGTGGCTACTGGAAGTTGTTTAGTTTGTAGTGATCGGACACAATTTTCTAATGCCAAGTTTTCACTTGGAGCTTAGTTGGAGACCCCTAATTGTAAAGTGCTGAAGCAAGGAAAGTCTCAGGTTCATGACTGGAAGACTCATCACCATGGGCTGGAAGACTGGCCTGTCTCCAGCCCATGATGTCTTTTCTGTTGTCAGCAAAGCTAAGTCTGAGAAACAGGCAAGATAAGAAAGAGAGTAGAATATACCACACAATGCAGGTGAATGTGTGTCCTGACAAGGTAAATACTAGGAGAATGATTCATTGTCTAGTAACTAACAAGGAGGGGAGTGGGTGGTTTATATCAATAAAAATGAGTTGCACCAGGCACTTGGGACACTTGAGCTCTGAGTGAGAAGCCTTGTGTCCCCTGGGTCCCGCTTGTCTTGCAGTTTATTTTGTGTCTGTCATTTCTTTGTTTCTCAGTTCTTTGAGATTCTTCTCCCCAACCCTGTTCACAAGAGCTGATCTCTGGCAGCTTGTACTTTATCAAGGCAATTAATTACTATCAGTTATCAACTGTCACTTGATTTTCTTAAAGGGACAGACTCACATTCATTTTCTAGAAAGTGTGTACAGGTTGACCAAATCTAAATACTGATAGTGTTTGTCATTCATCCCTTCAAGTAAAGATGGTAGTGCCCCCTCCCCTCTCTCCCCCCAAAAAGGTCTAATTCACCGCATACAAATTGTTTTCCTTGGGACATAGTACTTTGGATTGTGACAGAAGTGACTTTTATGTACTCTATGTTATCAGAAATCAGATTTACTTTGTCTCCAGATTCTTTCTCTCAGGGCTTGAGGAGATGCTCCCTGCTTTCCAGAGCCTCCCTGTCCAGGGCCCCACAGCTCTTCATACTGGACAGGGTGGTCTCTGTCCACATCTCTGCTCCCACCCTCCTGCTCCTGCCTGTGGGAGGGTTGGCAATGATGAGTTATGACCATACTTTTCTGTTTCTCATTGCTAACAACAGCTGACAATATTTCACTCTCTCCTGGTCTGAAAATGCTTTCCTTCTCTGGCTCCTGAGAGATATCAGTTTTCTTTAAAGGGTGGTACATTTTGATGAACTAAAATTATAAGATGACCTGAAAAAAAGATGCACACATCACACATTGAGCTAATCATAATTATAATGTTATTATGTTGGGAGGACGAGGTTGTATGAAAGAAGAGTCAATTCACCAAAGATGAGTCATTAACTCAAAAACAAGGAGTACAATTAGCATCTTATTTGGAGATACAGAAGTAACAAATAGTGAATCAGTTAATAAGAAAACCAGGTTGTCCCTGAGATTCAGGAATTGAGGCCCATAGAAGATGGGGACATCTACCTCCCTAAAAAGTCTTGCAGGAGTGAGGGCTTTTAAAACTATGTGCATATGTCTATTTGCAAAAAAAATTAAAAGATGATCTAGTCATTGAGAGAATGGACTCACTAAGGGCCCTATGGAGTGTCATAGACACGGGGCAGTGGAGGAGGAAGACATGGGGTCGGGTAGTGGATTTGATGGGGGGAGTTTGGTTTAATTGTATGTTTTGAATGGCAACTATTACGGCATGTGTGTGTGGCAGAAAGCATGACCCACAGGAGAGAGGGATATGATGACCCAGGGGACAGAGGGGCCTGATCCTGCTCCCAAGCTGAGGGGTGATCAAGACAGGAGGGGACCTTCTACTATCACTGGAGTGAGGGCAGGTACAGTTGCAGGGGTGATGGTGCCGTTCTCACCTGAGTGCTTCATATTTTAAGGATGAAAAAAGAAATAAACTGATCATGTAAGAATGGAGGGAGGGGAGGGCCTGAGGGGCTGAGTAGGGGGAGGAAGTGAGAAAAAGCCCTCTCAGGAGGGGTGAGAGTGAGTTGATCTGGGAAATGGCATCTGGAGGTGACAGGGCTGAGGCCACTGGGTTCTGTGCTGAGAAAGAGAGAGGGAAGGGAGGGGGGGAGATAGAGAGAGAGAGAGAGAGAGAGAGAGAGAGAGAGAGAGAGAGACTGAGGTTGCAGCAGCAGGATCTCCATAGACAAGGAAAGAATGAAATATATTCTCTCCAAGTGTAAGGACTACAGTTATTTTTACTGTACAATTTGTGACCATTTATGTGTGTGTATATATATATAAAGATTTTCTTTTATTTATTTATGCATATAAGAACTGGGGTGCAGGCCAGAGGTGCCAGAGGTGAGAGGATTCACCAGAGACAGAGTGGGGAACAGAAAAGGCAGATCTACTAAAATACACTGCTGAGGGGAGCAGTGGGGGAGACAGTAGACGTCTGCTGTGCCATGTGGGTAGCTCCCTGGTCAGGGATTGAACTCAGGCCGCAGTGGTTATAGCACTGAGACTTAACCTCTACACCACCAGGGAGGCCCCATATTTTATATATATTTTTTACAATGAATGTACATTATAGCACATAAATTCTATATTATACATGTACATCTAATCAGAATAAAATATCTCTTCCTAAATTTTAAAACGGCGCGTGTAGATCATCCCGCTCAGCACAGAGCTGCAGGGCTGGCTCTGTGTCTGCTCTGGGTGGGTCCTCACAGCCCTTCCTCCCTCCTCAGGGCCCTATTCTCTGTGGGGCCCATGCAGGGTCTTGTCCTTCTCTCCTGGGTGTGGCCATTTATTACTATATTGTACCTTCTGATGCTTTTAAGAAAAATACCGGATGGTCTCACTCATAGCAGGAATCTAGAAAACGTAAATAAGGGACCAGGAAAAAGAATAAATATAAGAAAGAAATATCAAAATCAACAAACAACTATGAACCAGAGACACTCTATGGGGAGTGGGGATTGGGTTCAAAATAAAGGGGATGCAATTGTATGGGGAATATAAAAATAAATTTTAAAAAAAGTGGCATTTTTAGCTCTTTTCAGTGGGAAGGGGTGCCCATCCACCCAGCCCAAATTCGTCAGGTGGAAATTCTAAGGCAAAATCATCAACCAAGTCCCTCTACTCTGAACCCACTGCAGTCAGCAACTTCTCATTTCTCTTCCCAGAAAAGTATGTGCATTGATGTGAATGTTAGGTCTGTGAAAGAGCTTGGGCCACAGACTGGAAGAAAATATTTGCAAAACGCAACTCTGATACCATACAGGTTTTAGTATATGCATGGAATCCTTAAAATTCAACAAGGAACAAATAACATTTTAAAATTGAGCAAAATTGAACACATCTCCAAGGAAGCTATATTGATGGCAAGTAGGTGTATGAACAGATACTCACCATCATATGTCGAAAGACATATATAAATGCAAGTGCAAATTAAAGCAACAAGGACACACAATACACACTTATAATGTAATTTGGCCTAAACACTAGTACAGCAGCCCCTCCCCTTCATCCACATGGAATCTATTCCAAGACTTGCAGTGGACACGAGAACCACCAATAGTATGGAGGCCTGTATACATGAAGATTTCTCTATACATGCATACATATGATAAGTTTACTTTGTAAATTAGGCATGGTGTGATTAATAACAATATTAAGAGGACAAAATCACAACAATATAATGTAATAAACATCTGAATTTGATCTCTCTAAATGTCTTGTTATGGAAAAATATTTTGTAAATAAATGTTTATTTATTTATGCATACAAGAACTGGGGTATAAGCCAGAGGTATGGGTGGTGAGAGGATTCACCAGAGACAGAATGGGGAACAGAACTGAAATACACTGCTGAGGGGAGCAGCGGGTGAGTCAGGAAAGGTCTGCTGCACCACGTGGGTTGCTCCCTGGCTGGGGATTAAACCATGCTGCAGAGGTGTGGATAGCTTCATAAGCTGTGTCTTAACCCCTTGCACCACCATAGAGGCCTGGAAAATATTTTGACCCTAAGTTATTTGCTGGAAAATGAAGCCTTGGAAAGTGAAACCTCAGATAAGGGGTGGGGAGACAATGTACACGAGATATTGAGCAAGATGTGGGGCAACAGGGACCCCCACTCACTGCTGCAAGAAATGCAAAATTGCACGGTCACTATGGAACAGATTAGGCAATTTCTTATAAAGCAAAACACAGATGTACCCTAAAACCTGCTGATCGCTCTCTGGGTATTTACCCAACTCACTTGAAAACTTGTTTGCACAAAACCTGCACACAAATGTTTACAACAGAACACCCCTTAAGTGTGGCTGCACATGTTGAATATTTTCCAAAGACTGCCCCGTGGAAAGGGACACAGGAAAGAAACAACTTCCCAGGGAGGAAGTGGAGACCAGACCTCAGCCAGGGGTGGAAGGTGACATCACCAGTGAGGATCAGGTGCAGGTGACTCTCCAGGGCGCTGTGCTGAGAAGGGCCCTTCATGTTTCTGTTTTTTTCCCCAACTCCACCCGCCCAGTCAACCAAACTTAACTTGAGGGCTCATCTACAACACACCTGAGCAGTGCTCCCCCAAATGTCAGGACCATCAAAACCAAGGAGAGCCTGAGAGACTGACTCAGCCAGAGGAGCCTCAGGAGACACGACTGGGACTTAATGTGATATCAGGATGGGAGCCTGGAAAAGTCAAAAGAAATACTAATGACACCCAAATCAAGCATGGAGTTTATAAATAACATGTCAGCATTGCTTCATTAACTGTAATAAATAAGATAGTGACATAAGATGTTAGCAGAGAAAGTGAGTGTTGGATATACAGGAACTCTGCACTAATTTTGCAACTTTTACAAAAATTTCAAACTATTCTAAAATAAAAATATTAAACTATTCCACTCAGGAAAGGAACAGGGTGTGGAAGGGAAAATCATCTGCTTTGTAGCCTCCAGGGTGTTGTCATCTAGGGACTGGAGAGAGAAGTTGTGGGGATAGAAGATGGCGCCTCAGACATGGGGCAGCTCCAGAGCCTCCTCTCCTCTTCCCCACTCCCCCCACCCCAGCCTGGTGCCAGGGCTGCTCACAGTGCTTCTCACTATCTCCCCTCAGTGATGCTCAGCCCCAGCTCACCCTCTCAGCCTGAGTCACACACACCCAGCCTCTCCCCTGGCTGCCAGACTAGGACAGTGCCGCAGCGCCCCTCTGTGGCCATGGGGCTGAGACAGAGGGCGGGAACCCTCTGGTCTCCCCAGGCTCTCAGGGTCTTCCAGGACAGGTCTGTGCTCACAAGGGAAACCCCCATACAGCTTCAGGTTCTGTGTCTGACCTGTTTCCTAATACATGCTGACATAGTGGTCCCTCTCCATTAATAGCCAGACTTTGGTTCAGGCAGGAGCAGATCCCCAGGCCATAACAGCTGGCTCTAAAGACCAGGGTGGGCCCCACCAACATACCAGGTGCCCTCAGTCTCCTGGGATGAGAACTTGACCCCGGAATCCCTGTCATTTGTTCCAGCTGCTGACTCCAGGGATGGAGGCTCTTTCCCCAGGGAATCAACACTAATCCCTCCATCCCCAGGCTGGGCTGGAAGAGGGGCAGGAGGAGAGACCCCCAGGGTCATGGGCTAGGGAGAGGGGAGTCTCCTGGAGGAGTGAGGACAGGGAGGAAATAGGGGCTTGAGGGGAGGGAGGCCAACAGAAGGGGAAGAGGAGGAGCCAGAGGGTAGGGTGGGGAAGGGTCAGCTTAGTGGGCACCTGGGTGGGGATGGTCTATGTGGGGAGAGCCCAGGGGCTATGGCTGGGCCTGGGAGAGTCTCTGTTTTCAGTTGGGCTGTGACCACACAGAGGTCGCCTGTGATCAGCTGGGAAACTGTATTTAAGTGTAAGGCCTTATCCATGCAGAGACATATGGTATAATTCAAACACACAGGGAAGAAAGGGAAAAGAAGATAAAGAGGGTAATTTAGGGCTCCCCTCTTCCAGAGCAAAGCACCCTTATACTGGGGTGACAGGGAGAATCAAGGAGCCCAGAGAAGGGCAGGCCAAGTTCTGTGCCACCTTGTGGGGCAGACCAGATTCCAGAGCCCCTGCCTGCGCTGGGACCTCACAGCCCAGTCTGAGTCCATCTCAGCCCACAGCCCTCAGCTCCTGGACACTGTCCAGGCACCAGGAGTCCCCACACCAGGAGGAGTGGCCCAGGCCTTGGACTCCATGTTCCTGGAGCACAAAGGGCAGGGGTGGGAGGAGTCTGGAGTCTGAGGTAGTCACAAGGAGAGCAGCCAGGAAAAGGGTCTTGACTGCTGACTCACTTCTCCCCAGAATGGAATGTGTCTCCCCATCCCCATCCTCCCAGGACAGGTGTCCACACTCCATACCCAAGATGCCAATGGCAGGCCCTACTGCCCAGGGTGAGACCACCCACCCTTTGGAGTCCATAGAATAGCCCCTTCCCTCCTCTCTATACCAGGGAGCCAGAGCCCATGTCCTTTCTCTTCATCCCCTTCCTGGGCCAAAGAGATGCCCTCTGGGCTACTGACTGAAATTAAAGTTCTCATGATCCTGGACCCAAATCAACTTTTTGACCTTCAGTATTGACGTAGTGGTTAAGGGTAAGGGGAGGAGTTCTCAGAGCCCTAGAGGTGGCAGCTGCATCAGGCCTTCCAGCTGGGCAGAATCATCAGAACCTGGACATAAGACTGGGGCCAGAAGAAGAACTTTAATGCCTAACAAACCTACTACCTGGCTAGGGCACCCTCCCAAATGCAAGAATCTGAGAGACTGGTGGTCTGTCTTAGACTGACTCCTTGCACTTAAAAAAATATATTAAATATTTATTTTCTTACAGTGTTTGAATTTTTTTTAAAGATTTATGCAAGAACCGGGGTACAGGCCAGATGCGGGAGGGTGAGAGGATTCACCAGAGACAGAGTGGGGAACAGAACAGGCAGACTGACGAAATACACTGCTGAGGGGAGCAGCGGGTGAGACAGGAGAGGTCGGCCGTGTCCGGAGCCGCCTGGAGCATGCGCAGTGTTGCGCAACACATGCCATCAATTAAGTTTCGCTTTACTGTTTCGCCTGCTGAGAAACCACAGGTATTTCCTGTTAATCAAATGAGACTGGGAGGTAGGATGGGAGGAGCTACCAGGATATAAGAAGAGAACCACGAGTAGGTCAGGAGTTTATTATGAGAGGTTACCTTGAGAGGAGCAGAGAGAAGGTCAGGGAAGGTAGAAAGACAGGGAAAAGTAAAAGAAAGGTAAAGGAAAAATAAAGAAGCAAACGCTAGTGTCAAGTTGTCTCAAGCCCCTCATTTCAATCCTCAGCCCTTCTCTTTTTGTGCCTACGAATCCCGCGGGTCAGGACACTGCCGCACCATGTGGGACCCTCGCTGGCCAGCCAGGATCGAACTGTCGCTGCAGAGGCTGTGGACAGCTTCACAGGGCAGCACTCAACCGCCTGCGCCACCAGGGGAGGCCCCAGTGTTCGATTTTTCCTCCGGCGTAGTCCCCGTAGTTTCCCCACTGCTGTGATCCATCTTCACAGTCCCTTATGTCTTGCTTCCCCTGTTTTGAACCCCTTCCTCCCCTCTCCTCTGCTGAATGCCTTAGATTTATGGTCAGCTTGTAAGTTCTGTGTTTTTCCTGACCCTTTGTTTGATTTCTCTGTATTCCACATGTAAGCGATACCAAATGATATTTATCTTTTCCTTCTGACTCATTTTGCTTAGTATAATCCCTTCTAGCTCCAGGCATGTTGCCACAAATGGTATGAGTTTCTCTTTTTTGCTTGCTGAGTAGTATTCCATTATATAAATATACCACAACTTCTTGACCCATTCCTCTGGTTTGTGGCATTTGGGTAGTTTTCAAATCTTAGCTATTGTAAATAGTGCTGCAATAAACATAGGGGTGCAGGTTTCCTTTCAAATTAGTGTGTCTGTGTCCTTTGGGTAGACTCCTAGGTTTGGAATTGCTAGTCATATGGTAGGTAGATCCATTTTTAATAATTTGAGGAACCTCCATACTTAGACATATGGTATCAGTCGTGGTTGGACCAATTTATAGTCCCACCAGCAGTGTAAGAAAAGTTTTTTCCTCCACATCTTCATCGGTATTTATTGTTTCCAGTTTTTTTTAATATGGGCCTTTCTCACAGCGTGAGGTGGTATCTCATTATGGTTTTGATTTGCATTTCCCTGATTAGAAGTAATGTTGAACATTTTTTTCTTATGCCTGTTGGCCATTTGCATTCCCTCTTTGGAGAAGTGTCTTTTTAGCTCTTCCACTCATTTTTTTTTTTCCATGTGTAGATACTTTAATTTTTTTTTTAAAGATTTATTTATTTATTTATATATGCACTGGGTACAGTCAGAAGCGCAGGAGGGTGAGAGAATTCACCAGAGCCAGAGTGGGGAACAGAACAAGCAGACTGACGAAATACACTGCTGAGGGGAGCAGCGGGTGTGGCAGGAGAGGTCTGTCGCACATGTGGGACCCTCGCCAGCAGCCGGAGATCGAACCTGCGCTAAAGAGGCTGCAGGCAGCTTCGAAGCCCAGTGCTCAACCGCTGCGCCACCAGGGGAGGCCCTCCTCTGCTCATTTTTTGACTGGGTTGTTTGCTTTGTTTTTGTTGAGTTGTGTAAGCTCTTTATAGATATTTTATATCAGTTGCATGGTGTGCAAATATTTTCTCTCCTTAAGTAGGATGTCTCTTCATTTAGTTACTGTCTCTTTTGTTGGTTATAAACTTTTTAGTTTGATGTAGTCCAAGCTGTTTCTCTGTATTCCTTGCTCCTGGGGATGAGTTCTCAAAGACGTTTCTGAAGTTTATGTCACAGAGTGTTTTACCTATGCTTTCGTCTATATATTTTGTGGTTTCAGGTCTTACCTTCAAGTCTCACCCATTTTGAGTTGATTTTTGTTGTATGGTGTGAGGTAGTAGTCTAGTTTGATTCTTTTGCGCATGGCAGTCCAGTTTTCCTCGCACCATTTGTTGAAGAGACTTTCCTTATTCCAGTATATATTCGTTGTCCCTTTGTCATATATTAGTTGACCATATATGTGTGGTTTTATTTCTGGGCTTTCAATTTGATTCCATTGGTGTGTGGGTCTGTTTGGTTTCAATACTATGCTGTTTTTATTATAATGCTTTGTAGCATAGTTTGCAGTCTGGAGTGTAATGCCTCTATTCCCCCCACTTCTAGTCAGGAGAGCGTTCGCTGTTAGGGTTTTTTTGTGGTTCCATATGCATTTCATCAATAGTCGTTCTATTTTTTAGAAGTGTGTTATTCAGATTTTTATTGGAATTACACTCAATCTGTAAATTGTTTTTTGGTAGACTGGCCATTTTGATGTCTTCTCCTATTTCTTTTAAAAACATTTGTAGTTTTCCTTGTAAAGCTCTTTCACCTCCTGTTATGTTTATTCCCAGGTATTTAATTTTTTTGGTACAATTGTCAGTGAGATGATTTTCTTAATTTCTTCCTCTTGAGATTGATTGATTGCATCTAGGAAGGCTACTAACTTTTGTGTGATTTTGTAACCTGCTAGTTTACTAAACTGGTTTATTGTTTTCATTAGTTTTTCTGTGGAATTTTTAACATTCTCTATATATGTTACCATATCATCTGCATGTAGTGATAGTTTCATTGCTTCTTTCACTATTTGGATGCCTTTTAGGTCTTTCTCTTGCCTAATTGCTCTAGCTAGGGCTTCTAATACTGCATTGAAAAGCAGTGGTGAGAGTGTCTTGTTCCAGATCTTAATGTGGAGGTTTTCAATTTTTCACCATTGAGAATGATGTTAGCTGTGGGTTTGTCATATATGGCTTTTATTATGGTAAGATCTTTCCCTTTTCACCCAAGTTTTTTGAGGGCCTTCATCATAAACAGGTGTTGGACTTTATCAAATGCTCTCTCCACATCTATTGATTGATCATATGGTTTCTATTTTTCTTTTTGTTGATGTGGTGTATTAATTGCATTAATTGATTTTTGGATGTGAATCATCCTTGTGTCTCTGGGATAAATCCCACATGGTTGTGATATATAATTCTTTTGATGCACTTTTGGATTCAGTTTGCTAAGATTTTATTGAGGATTTCTGTATCTGTGTTCCTTTCTCTCAGGAGTTTCATTATTTCTTCTTTGTCTATACTCTTGGAAGCTTTCCTATTATGTGTCTTGCTGTAGTTTTCTTTTCATTATGGTAGTTTGGGTTCTTCTAGTTTCCTGTATGTCTATTTTCCTTTCCTTCTTCAGGTTTGGGAAGTTCTCTTTCATTATTTCCTTGAGTAATTTCTCTGTCCCCTTGTCTCTCTCTCTTCTTCTGGGATTCCTAATATTCTTCTATTAGTGTTTCTCATGGTGTCAAAAATTCTTGGAGTGTTTCTTCATTCTTTGTCCTTTATCACAGAAATTTTTAGCCCCTCCATTGATTTTTTAACCTCCTCAATTCCTTCACTTTCTTATTTAAAGATTCCACCTCATTCTTCTGTTCACTGATTATGTGTTTCATAGCATTCTGTTCTTTTTCTGCTTTAGTTTTTTTTAATTAGATGATTCTGAATTCTTCTTCAAGTAGAAGAATTCTTCCATATCAGTGTTGGGTCCTGGAAGCTGATTTTCTTTCTGTGGTGTATTGTTCCCAGGAGAGCTTGCTTGACCACTTGTACATTTTTTTTTCCTCATTGTTTGCTTTCATATTTGTTCCTGGGGTAGGGCCATGGGGCCACTGGTGCCCACTGACATGACTTCCATGTGCTTTCACCAGGGCATGTATGGATCGGCCTGGGGCTTGGGCCGCTTTTGGTGGCAGGTGGGTGCAGGTGCTCCTGCTGCTCTGCCTTCAGTTCCCACCTACTGGGCCTCTTCTGATGGCCGTGGACGGGTCTACATGCTGCCTGGGCTGCTAGTGCAGCTGGGTGGGTTCGGGGTGGGGTTCCCGTGGTACCTGTTGACCAGACTGCTACTGCTAGAGGACAGCTATCTCAGCGCTCTCACCTTGGTGTGGGTGAATTTGCACACAATCTGGGCCTCTGTGGCAGCTGGGCATGGGGATCCTGTGGCTTGTTTGGGGTACTCAAAAGTCCTGATGTAGGGGGCCCCCACAGCAAGTCCCCAGCTACGGTCCTGTCTGTGGGCAGGTGCACTTCCTAGTGTAGCTGGGGACAGCTGAGTCTCCCTGATGCAGGACAAAGCAAGTGCAAGGTTCTGGTTTTGGCTGTTCCACTTGGAAGTGTGGGCTGGTTGAGTGGTGTGGTCGGTGCTTGATCTTTCAATGGAAGCTCATTGCTCAATAGGTACTGGTGGCTGGTGTTTTTGGCCTATTTGCTAGGTGGGGCTAGAGGGTTGATGGAATGTGCCTCCCAGCAGGTGTTTTCTCCTTAGTTAGTTGCAGGAAAAAGAAGAAAAAATTAAGTTCTAACCATTCCCATGGAGCAGGTGACTGTTCCTGAGACCTAGTCTGCTGGCCTGTGGGTATCTGAGGGTTCCAGCTGTAGAAGAGTGGGTACTGGGGGTTCCAGGCTGGTACCCAGTCCAGGCTTTAAGATGTGGGCTGGCTTGGGGCTGGGCTTCCTGTTTGGCCATGTGCCTATGGAGAATGGGGTCCTCCATTTATTGAGCCCTTTTTGGTGCTTTGATATCCTGGGTAATTGCTGCTGTCATATTGCTGGTTCAATGCATCTGGGTTTTGCTGAATGCTCATTATCATTCCTTTTACTTTTTATTTTTATTTATTTTTGTTTTTTTAATTATAAATTTTATTTTTATATTCCCCATACAATTGCAACCCCCTTATTTTGACCCCAATCCATCCCCTCCCTGCCACCCACCCCCCATAGAGTGTCTCTGGTTCATAGTTGTTTGTTGATTTTGATTTTCACTTTCTTATAGTTATTCTTTTCCTAGTCCCTTATTTAAGTTTTCTAGATTCCTGCTATGAGTGAGACCATCCGGTATTTTTTTTTTCTTTTTGGCTTATTTCGCTGAGCATGATCCCTTCCAGCGCCATCCATGTTGCTGTAAATTGCATGTGTTTATCTTTTTTGAATGCTGAGTAATATTCCATGGTGTATATGTACCACATCTTCTTGATACACTCATCTAATTTTGGGCATTTGGGTTGTTTCCAAAGCTTAGCTATTGTAAACAGTGCTGCTATAAACATAGGGGTGCAGGTGCTCTTTGGAATTGATGTTTCTGTGTCCTTTGAGTAAATACCTAGGAGTGGAATTGCTGGATCATATGGAATCTCTATGTTTAGTAGGTAGAGAATTCTCCACACAGCTCTCCATAGTGGTTGGACCAGTTTGCACTCCCACCAGCAGTGCAGGAGAGTTCCTTTTTCTCCACAACCTCGCCAACATTTGTTGTTGCTAGTTTTTTTAATATGTGCCATTCTCATTGGTGTAAGATGGTATCTCATGGTAGTTTTGATTTGCATTTCCCTGATTACAAGTGATGTTGAACATTTTTTCATATGCCTCTTGGCCATTTGCATTTCCTCTTCAGAGAAGTTTCTTTTTAGCTCTTCTGCCCATTTTTTGACTGGATTATTTTCTTTGTTTTTGTTGAGACTCATCAGCTCTTTGTAGATTTTTGTGATCAGTCCTTTGTCATTAATGTTGTGTGCAAAAATGTTCTCCCAGTCAGTGGGGTTTCTCTTTGTTTGGTTATTGTCTCTTTTGCTGTGCTCTTTAATTTGATGTACTCCCAGCTGTTGATCTTTGCCTTCACTATCACTGCTTTGGTGATGTGTTTGTAAAGATGTCCTTGATGTGCATATCAGGTAGTGTTTTGCCTATATTTCCTTCTATGTATTTTATGGTTTCAGGTCTTATGTCTAGTTCTTTAATCCATTTTGAGCTGATTTTTTGTATGGTGTGAGGTAGTAGTCAAGCTTAATTCTTTTGCATGTAGCGACCCAGTTTTCCCAGTACCATTTATTGAACAAACTTTCTTTGCTCCAATGCATAGTCTTTGCTCCTTTGTCAAAGATTAGTTGACCATAAATCTGTGGGTTTATTTCTGGATTTTTATTGAATTCCATTGGTCTGTGTGTCTGTTCTTGTTCCAATACCATACAGTTTTGATGATTATGGCTTTGTAGTAGAGTTTGAAGTCTGGGAGTGTGATGCCTCCATTCCCTTCTTTTTTTCAGGAGAGCTTTGGCTATTCGGGGTTTTTGGTGATTCCATATAAATTTCATCAATAATTGTTCTATTTTTTGAAGAATGACATTGAAATTTTGATTGGAATAGCATTGAATCTGTATATTGCTTTTGGTAGGATGGCCATTTTAATAATGTTTATTCTTCCAATCCATGAGCAGGGGATGTCTTTCCATTTCTTTGTGTCTTCTTCTATTTCTTTTAACAGTGTTTTATAGTTTTATTTGTATAGGTCCTTTACCTCTTTTGTTAGATTTATTCCCAAGTATTTGATTTTTTTTTGTTTCGATAATAAAAGGGATGGTTTTTTGATTTCTTCTTCTTCAGATTTATTGTTTGTGTATAGGAAGGCTAGTAACTTTTGCATGTTGATTTTGTATCCTGCCACTTTACTGAACTGGTTGATGAGTTGAATTAGTTTTTCTTTGGCGTTTTTGGGGTTCTCTATGTATATTATCATATCATCTGCAAATAGTGATAGTTTGACTTCTTCTTTTCCTATTTGGATTCCTTGTATGTCTTTCTCTTGTCTATTGCTCTGGCTAGGACTTCCAGTATTATATTGAAAAGCAGTGGTGAGAGTGGACATCCTTGTCTTGTTCCAGATCTTAATGGGAATGCTTTCAGCTTTTCACCATTGAGAATGATACTGGCTGTTGGCTTGTCATATGTGGCCTTTATGATGTTGAGGTATGTTCCTTGTATCCCAAGAATTTCAAGGGTTTTTATCATGAATGGGTGTTGCACTTTGTCGAATGCTTTCTCAGCATCTATTGATATTATCAAATGGTTTTTATATTTCTTTTTGTTGATGTGTTGGATAACACTGATTGATTTTCGGATGTTGAACCTTCCTTGTGTCCCTGGAATGAATCCTACTTGGTCGTGGTGAATTATCTTATGGATACATTGTTGGATTCTGATAGCTAAAATTTTATTGAGGATTTTTGCATCAGTGTTCATAAGGGAGATTGGCCTGTAGTTTTCCTTTTTTGTGTTGTCCTTGTTCAGTTTTGGTATTAGTGTAATGTTGGCTTCATAGAACATGTTTGGTATTATCCCTTCTTTCTCAATTTTTTGAAGAGTTTGTGAAGGACAGGCACTAATTCATCTCTGAATGTTTGGTAGAATTCATTTGTAAATCCATCAGGTCCTGGACTTTTGTTTTTGGGAAGGTTTTTGATTACTATTTCAATTTTGCTGCTTGTAATTGGTCTGTTTAGGTGTTCTATTTCTTCTTTTTCTAGCTTTGGGTGATTGTAGACTTGTAGGAATTTGTCCATCTCCTCTAGATTTTTGAACTTGTTTCCATATAACTGTTCATAGTAGTAACTGATTATTCTTTTGATTTCTGCTGTGTCCGTTGTGATTTCTCCTCTTTCATTTATGATCCTGTTTATTTGTGCTTTCTCCCTTTTTTCCTTTGTGAGCCTGGCTAGGAGTTTGTCTATTTTATTTATTTTTTCGAAGAACCAGCTTTCGGTTTCATTGATCTTTTGGATTGTTTTTTTAGTTCGATTTCATTTATTTCTGCTTTGGTTTTTATTATTTCTTTTCTTCTACTGGTTTTGGGTTTTTTTTGTTGTTGTTGTTCTTTTTCTAGATCTTTGAGCTTCGAGATTAGGTTGCTTCTTTGAGTGCTTTCTTGCTTCTTGATGTGAGCCTCTATTGCTATATATTTTCCTCTTTTTACTGCTTTTGCTGAATCCCATACATTTAGGAAATTGGTGTCCTCCTTGTCATTCAATTCAAAGAATTTTTTAATTTCTTCTTTGATCTCCTCGTTAGTCCAGCGGTCTTCCAGTAGTGTGGTGTTCAATCTCCATGAGGTAGGAGAGTTCCTTGCCTTCTTTTTATAGTTTATTTCTAGTTTGATGCCTTCATGGTCAGAAGAGATGGTTGGTATGATTTCAGTCTTGTGTATCTGTTGATGTTTGTCTTGTGTCCCAGTATGTGATCGATCCTGGAAAATGATCCGTGTGCACTTGAGAAAAATGTGTACTCAGATTTTTTTTGCGTTTAGTGTTCTATAGATGTCTTTTAAGCCTAAGCGCTCTAGATCCTTATTTAAAGCTTTTGTGTCTTTACTTATTTTTTGTCTCATTGATCTATCCATTGTTGATAGTGGTGTGTTGAAGTCTCCCACTATGTATGTGTTTTCTCTGATGTCTGTTTTCGAAGATGACAATAGTTGCATGATATATTTTGGTGCTCCTTCATTGATGAATATATGTTAATGAGTGTTATTTCTTCTTGAAGTATTGTCCCCTTGATCATAATGTAGTGACCGTTGGGGTCTCTTTTTATCTTTTTGAATTTGAATCTGTTTTATCTGATATAAATATAGCTGTTCCTGCTTTCTTTTTTGGTCCATTTGATTGTAGGATTGTTTTCCATCCTTTAACTTTGAGTCTATTTTTATCTTTTGTAGCTAAATGTGTTTCCTGGAGACAGCAAAAGGTTGGGTTTTGTTTCTTAATCCAGCCTGCGACTCTGTGTCTTTTTATTGAAGAGTTCGTCCATATACATTTAGAGTTAATATTGATATGTTAGCATCTGTATTTGCCATTGTGATTGTCTTTCCTTTGATTTTATTTATTTATTCTTTTAATAACTTTTTTTTTGGTCCTTCTTTCATTGTTATTCGTCCCTTTAAGGTTCTGGCTTTAGGGCTCCTCGTAGTATTTTTTGGAGTGGGGGTTTAGTCGTAATGAAATTTCAGAGTTTCTGTTTGTCTGGGAAGGTCCTTAGTCTTTCTTCATAGAGGGAGGAGAGCTTTGCAGGATAGAGTATCTTGGTTGGCATCTGTTTTCTTGGAGTCTGTTGACTATGTCCCTACACTTTCTCCTTGCCCGTAGTGTTTCTTTGGAGAAGTCTGATGTCAGTCTGATTGGTTTTCCTTTGAATGTTATCTGTTTCTTTCCTCTTGTCAGCTTCATTATTTTTTCCTTGTCTTGGATTCTTGGGAGATTTACTATTATGTGTCTTGCTGTATTTTTCCTTTCATCATGGAAGTCTGGTGTTCTTCTTGCTTCTTGTATATCAATTTTCAGCTCCTTCTTCACGTTTGGGAAGTTCTCTTCAATTATTTCCTTGATATTTTCTCTGTTCCTATATCTCTCTCCTCTCCTTCTGGGATTCCTATAACTCTTACATTTCCTTTCCTCATGGAGTCAGATAGTTCCCGAAGTCTTTCTTCAGTCTTTTTCCTTCATACTTCTCTTTCCTTTTCTGTTTTGGTTCTTTTTATTTCTGTGTCTTCAAGAGTACTTATTCTTTCTTCCATTTCATCTATTCTGCTCTCATTGCTTTCCCCAGATTTCTTTAGCACCTCCATTAATTCTTTGATCTCCTGCATTTCTTTTACTTCCCTCTTTTGGGACTCAATTTCATTCTTCTGATCATTATTTTTCCTTATCATTGTTTTCCTTTATGACTTCTGTCAGTTTTTAATCATGGCAGTTTTAAATTCTCTTTCTGGAAGGCTCAGAAGTTCTTCCAAGTTACTGTCATTGCAATCTGGTGGGTGGTTTTCTTTTTGTGGTGTGCTTTTTTCCTGAGGAGTTGCTGGGTTGCATGTAGTTTTTTTACTCCCTACTGTCTGTTTTCTAATTTGCCATATGCGTTGGGTCGCTGTGTTGCTGGTACTGGCCGGCATCTTGGGCGAACTTCCCAGCTCACCTCTGGCTCCTCCGGGAGCATTCTGCCAGTTTCAAGCAGTCTTTACTGAAGAAAGGTCCCTGTTCTAAAATGCCAATGTGGGGACGCGCTCCTCTGCGCACCCAGTCTGCCCCGGAGATGGGTTCTTGCTCCCCTCTGGTCTTGGACTGCAGGCCAGAAGGGGTCTGGTGTGGGCAAACTTCCCAGCTCATCTCTGTCTCCTTCCGGAGTCTTCTGCTGGTTTCAAGCAGTCTTTACTGAAGAAAGGTCCCTCATCATTCTTTTTAAAGTTATTTTTAGGAGAGAGGTTGAACCCAGACTCTCTGTTCTGCCATATTGTTGATATTCTGCCAAACCTAATAAATTTCAAAGGACATAAATAATATAATGTTCAATAACAGGATAGGAAATTCAGTAACAAAAGAAATATGGGAAATTCACCAATATGTGGAAAATGCACAGGGACATTTCTTCAGTAAAGACTGCTTGAAACCGGCAGAAGGCTCCCAGAGGAGCCAGGGGTGAGCTGGGAAGTTCGCCCATGTCAGGCCTCTTCTGGCCTGCAGTCTGAGTCCAGAGGGGGAGCAGGAACCCACCTCCAGGGCAGACCGGGCATGCAGGGGAGCGCGTCCCCACATTGGCATTTTAGAACAGGGACCTTTCTTCAACCAATGGGAAATAGAAAATACTTTGAGAACAATCAAAATGAAGAAACAGCATGTCCAAATCTATTGGATGTCACTAAAATAGGACTTAGAGGGAATTTATAGCCGTAAGTGACTACATTAATAAAGAAATTCTTTGAAAGTTCAATGAAACTGAATTTTCTTTTTTTTAAGATTTTTAAAAAAAGATTTATTTATTTATGCATACAAGAGCTGGGGTACAGGCCAGAGATGCAGGGTATGGGGGTGAGAGTATCCACAAGAGACAGAGTGGGAAACAGAACAGGCAGACTGACTGAAATACACTGCTGTGGGGAGCAGCAGGTGAGACAGGAGAGGTCTGCCTCACCATGTGGGTTTCTCCCTGGTTGGCCGGGATGGAATTTGTCTGCAGAGGCTGTGGATTGCTTCATTGTGTGGTGCTTAACCCCTTGCACCACCAGGGAGGCCCAAAACTGAGATTTTCAAGTAGACACACTAAAAAAAGAAAGCAAAAGTCTCAAATTTCTCAAATCTGTAGAGCAGAGGGACTTTATGGGATCATACAAAATAGAGAATTTAAAAGAACTTTGTGAAAATGATACCAAGAATTAGAGAACTTAGATAAAAAGGCAGATTCATAAAAAATATTAACTACTAAAGTAGTTCAAGATGAAACAGGCAATCTGCGGGCCTCCCTGGTGGCGCAGCGGTTGAGCACTGGATTGCGAAGCTGCCCGCAGCCTCTGCAGCGCTGGTTGATCCCCGGCTGCAACCCGGCCACTGGAGGAGGGTCCTCCATGGCGCACAGACCTCTCCTGCTGCCCGTTGCTCCCTCAGCAGTGTACTTCGGTCCTTCTGCCTGCTCTGCTCCCCGCTCTGGCTCTGGTGAATTCTCTCACCCTCCCGTGCTTCTGACTGTACCCAGTGCTTGTATAAATAAATAAATAAATAAATAAATAAATAAATAAATAAATAAATAAAAATAAATCTTAAAAAAAAAGAGAAACAGGCAATCTGAACATACCTATAATAACTTACAAGATTGATCAATTATTAAAAACTATCCACATATAAAGCTCTGGCCCAAATGTCCAACTGGTGACCAAATGTTTAAAGCATAAATAGTAATTCTTTACAAATGCTTCCAAAGAGTAGAGGAGGTAATACTACCCAATTCATTATATGAGGCCAATATTATTCAGCTACCAGAATAGACCAAGTTATCTCAAGAAAAGAAAACTGCAGGCCAATATCTCTTTGGATATATGCTCAGGAAATACTCAACAAAGCATAGCAAATCCAAACCAGCAACATATAAAAAGAATTATGCAGAATAACTAAGTAGAATTTATTCCAGTAAATCATGCCTGAGTTACATACAATTCAATTACTGTAATACACCAAACTAATACCATAAAAACAAAAGCCTCAAGCTTATCTTAGAATGTGTTGTAAAGGATTTGATAAGAAGAGCCTGGCAAGTTGGCAGCAGAGTGAAAATACCGGGCTCCCTCCTTCTTATATTCACAGTAAATTACAGCAGAACAAATTCATAACCCCTCAACGATAAACTGACATATGCTGCATGTGACAGGAGCAAAGGTCCAGCAGAACTGTGTGTGCAGTTATACAGGGGATACAACTCATGGAGGGGGGTGGCGGCTGCTGTACAGAGACCATCCACAGGGGCTTAAGCACACTGGGGACTCTGTAGATCCAGCATTGGGGACTTTGAAGGGGGTGCACAAAGTTGGCCTCCAGGACAGGGGATGCATATTGGAGAATCACAGGGGCAGGGTACAGAGTGATGACTGATGACACTCATGCTCCCAATATAGAACAGCTGGAGCCCAAACTGGGGGGAAGTGCCAGATGGATTCACCTGTCTCTCCTATAAGAGGCTGTTATTTGTAGTGCCAGGTTGTGATCTTCTAAACAATAGCCATCACACAATCTCCTTACTCCCTCTACCCCCTGACTCCCCAACCTCCCACAGCCCCACCTTCCTCAACTGCCCTCACCTTCCCCAAACAGGGTCAAAATACAACTAAATACATCTGCTAACTGGTATGTAATATCAACTGTTTTTAACCCCAGGAGAAAGCCATCCAGGAGAACGCTGTGTACTACAGAACACTGTCTCAACTACAGTGGCATCCAGTGCTGAATTAAGTTCTCAAACTTAGCCTAGAGGTTGAGACTGGCATAAGCCTCACAAGATATTTAGGTTGAGGAGGTGACTTAGAGGAGGGGATCACTGTGGGCCCCTCCCACAACTCTGGTACCTACAGCACAGGAGGAAGCTTGAGACTCTGACACTCACTGGAGGTGATTCTGCAGGCCTCCTGCCCTGGGTCCTTCCCCCTGTTACTACTTGTCAGTAACAGTTCTCCAGTCACCTGAGCAGGTACAAGGGGGCAGCCTGCAGGTTAGCCCTGTTCCTGCTATAAACACTACAGTGAAGAGATATAAGAACAAATCACAAATGGAGCAAACAACCCTGAGAGAAGCCTCGGTCCTGCAGAGCCGTGGCACCTGCCCCAAGAGGAGTTCAAGGGGACAGGTATCACAAAGCTACTGAACTGAAAAAAAAATAATAATAATAAAATGGGTGATTGTAGCGCAACCAACCCACGCAGGGCAGATTCATTACCGGTTCTAGCAGCTGTGTTGGTGTCTTCATGCTCTGCCGCTCCTCGCCGCATTCCATTGCACGTGGCCACTCTCCACCGCAAAACTTCGTCCTCTCCAACTGCACTCCTCCGTCCTCTGCACCACGCCACGCCATGCCATTTGGCCCAGTGCACATGCGTGGTGGGAGGGCGGAAAAGCCTGAAGAATTCCCCTCCCCTAGTTAGCCCACGGTGATGTAAAACAGGAACAGAATAGAGACCGAGGAAATGTGAGACTTAGCACCAGTGATTCAAAATATTACCACCAAATTAGAAATACAATGCAGGGCTTCAATAACAGACATACACAAGTAATGGAGGGAATCAGTGACTTCGAAAGCAAAATGTCAGAGGCTACACAAATAAAACAAAAATGAAAATAGAGTAAGCCCTTGGGAGAACCTACAGAGAAATAAAATCCATATCATGGGGATCTCATGAGGAAAAGAGAAAGAAAAGTTATAGAAATTTCGTTTAAAGAAATAATTGCAGAGAACATTCTCAATTTGGAAACATTCTCAATTTGTTCAGATCAAACAAAATAATACTGAGGGCAGAGCTTCTACAGTCTAGAAATGCAAAAAAAAATGTCCATTTAAGCTGCCTGCCTGTGAACTGAAGGAGCAGACAGGGCTAATTTCATCCACACCAAATGCAGAAAATGGCTCACTCTTTCCTGATTTGGATTAAGCAGAGGACTGATCATCATTGAAGCCAAAAATTTCATCCTGAAGCTCAGCAGATATAAGTGTGGGGTATTTCCCAGAGTTAAAGTTGGCACAGGGCTCAGCGGTCTACCTTGCGTTTTTAATAGGAAACAATCAGTTCAGAGGGAAAAGCTTTGTGTATCACAGGCGATGGAACTGGGGAAGACTAGCAAGGTCAGGCCTGGTGACCCCCTGAGTGTCAGGATGTCCTCACAGAAGGCGCCTGGGTCCTGAGGGGGCCTATGGGCACCTATACGCCCAAGTGAAATGGGCATGTGAGCATGTTGTGCAGGGAAAAGGCCTTCCCTGCTCATAGAGCCAAGAACAGGTGACAATCCTGAGCTAGGGACAAGGGTTAAGTCAGTGGGAGGATAAGCTAAAGAAACCACCAGATATAATTAGAGTCGGCCTAGTCTGAGAGTTACCAAATCCATCTCCAGAAAGTTAGAGCAGGGGCTCCCAGCAGAGGCAGCTGAGTACTGATTTTGTGTTTTTATTTCGAATTGTGTTTCAAGTCCCTTCCCAGGAACCTGGGAAACCTGAGGTTCAAGTGTGCCTTGGGGCTTGGTCCCTGCTGTCTGCACACATGCTCAGGTGCTCACTCACCAGGAGGGAATTCGTGACAGCACAGGTCTCCCTCCTCCTTTGCTCACTTAGAGGAGGCAGCAGAAGCCCCTGAGGAGACACTCGGGGACTTTCCTTGGAACTGGGCTGTGGGGGAAGGGCCTGCATGGACACCACAGCCTTTCCTCTGACACTTTGCCTTCAGTCACTTAAAACACAGCAGAAAATAACCCAACTCTAATTATTCAGATAATAATTCCAAAAAAGTTGAAAATCCATGCTTTCAATGCAGTGTGTTCTCAGATATTCTGGGTTGAACTGAGCTGCTGGAGGAGCTGACAGAACGTCCACCTTGATGATCAGCAGCCTGTCTTCGTGAGGAGGCCCCCTCTGTTCTTAGTAGCTGGAGGTGCACTGAGAGGTGGAGAGGACAGAAGAACCCTGAGGTCACTTATAAATTCTTCATTAACAAGGCATTTTCATGAATGCTATCTATGCAAATACATGACCCCAGGTCCCCCCAGGTGCTCCCTAATCATGGTGCTGCCTGTCAGGGCACAGCCTTATTCCCGACCTTGCTTGTCCATGTTTCAAGGTGAGTTCCCAGACTGGGTTCAGATTCAGAAACCCCAGGTCACATCACGGTCCACTCATATTATGAAGCATTTTTTATTTTACTTATTTATATATATTTTACATCGTTGTTTATTTTTGTACAATGTTTGCTTTCTCCTCTCAGGTGTAGTCCCTATAGAATTCCCACCACCAATTCACCTGTGCACCATCACCATAGTCCTTTGTGTTCTTCCCTTCCCTGTTCTGATCCCTCTCCATCCCCCTCCCCTGCAGAATGTCTCTGATTTATAGTTGTGTGTTAATTTTGACTTTTTATTATTTATTAGTTTTCCTGATTCCTTATTTGGTTCCCCTATATTCCTCCTATAAATGAAACCATCCAATATTATTCTTTTTCCTTCTGGCTTATTTCACTGATCATATCCCTTCTTGCTCCATCCATGTTGCTGCGCATGGCATGAGTTTATCTTTTTTGATTGCTGAGTAATATTCTATTGTGTATATGTACCACATCTTCTTGATCCAGTCATCTACTTTTGGGCATTTGGGTTGTTTCCATAGCTTACCTATTGTAAATAGTGCTGCAATAAACATAGGGGCGCGGGTATTCTTTTGAATTAATATTTTTGTGTCCTTTGGGCAGATTCCTAGGAGTGGAATTGCTGGGTCATATGAAAGTTCCATTTTACTACAATGAAACATTTTATGGGTGAGAAGTTACTTACAAAGACACCACAGATGATCTTTTTCAGAAAAGTCTCACACTGATCACCTGCACTGTGAGCTCTTTCCCGGTGATCACTGGGATGAGGACAAATATTGCCAGGGAATGTTCATCTGGTGCTTCTAAGCTGTGAGTATCTCCTCTAGTCATATGAAGACAGCGTGGGGATGTTGCCTCCAGGCATCAGGTGAGAACCATTCTAGCCATTTAAACCTATTGACTTAAGTGAGTAGAGAAAAGCAAAAATTAGGTGTGCTCATTTAAGAATCAAGACTGAGGACTTGATTCTAGCCACAGCCTCCAGAGAGCTCTGGGAAAGCTGTCCAAACCCTGAGCCTCCCAGTGAGAATGCAAGGAAGACATTTTCCTTTTATTTTTCTTTATTTAAGAACCCAAAATATTTTGACCCAGATATGGTTGTGGCAGAAGGGTGAGGGGGTGGTGATGGAAGCTTCTTTAGAACTGCAGGCAAGAGTTCATTAAGGAGTCATTAAACCATCTATGAAAAATCCATAATCACAGACTGCCTGGAGAATCCACAGCCTTTTTTATTTAAAAGGGCAGGTTTACAAAAATGGATGACTGGATCAAGAAGTTGTGGTACATATACACAATGGAATATTACTCAGCAATCAAAAAAGATAAACACATGCAGTTTGCAGCAACATGGATGGAGCTAGAAGGGATCATGCTCAGTGAAATAAGTCAGAAAGAAATAGAGAAATACCGGTTGGTCTCACTCATAGCAGGAATTTAGAAAACCTAAATAAGGGACCAGGAAAAAGACTAATTAATACAAAGTAAAAATCAAAATCAACAAACAACTATAAACCAGAGATACACTACGGGGAGAGGAAGGACTAGGGTCAAAATAAGGGGGGTACAATTGTATGGGGAATATAACCAAAATGAAAATACATACATTGTGCAAAAATGAAAAATGATGTAAGAATTATGTAAAATAAAATATTAATAAAAATAATAATAAAAAAATAAATAAAAGGGCAGGTTTATTAGGGAAAAGAGGAAGGAAAAGGGGGTGCTGCATAACCATAGGCAGCAGGGAGCTGCCTTGTGCCAGGACTGGGGTTGCTCTTATATAGTGTTATTTTGCAGGGGGTGTTCATTCCTTCTTGGAATTTTAATCTATTGTGGAATTGAAAGAAAGCTAATCTGCACGGCATACACTTGGGTCAAAACTGGCTCTTTCCTGCTGCCTAAACAGTGGGTTGTGCTGTGTTGTTGGTGCTACTGCACGGCCCTTCCCTGTCTTCTACCACCACTATTGCCCCTAGCTCCCTATGCTCCTGTGGCCAGGCATGAGTGGGAGTTCCCACCTGCAGCTGCAGCTGCTCCCTGTGGGCAGCCCCTCCCCCTGTGCAAGCTGGGTTGGCTCCACTGGCAGCAGCAGGATCTCCCCCTGGTCACCCAAAAGTGCTATCTCTGGGCAGCATCCAGGCCACCCTGCAGTGGGCTACATGGAGGCTACCTGGAAGCCCACCTAGAGGGCTGGGCTTGACGGCTGGCACTGGTACTTGCTCTTAGCCAGGTTTGAGCACCAGAGCCCACAGCAAGCCCTGCAGGCCCTGGTTCAGGGCTGCAAGAAGGAGCATGGAACCTGCTGGGCCAGCTCCAGCACTGGGGCCCCCTGGAGCTGCAGGCAGTAGAGGTCTGTAGAGCTCCAGACCAACATAGCAGGCTCCCAGAACACCCCACCCTGCAGCAGCAGGACTACTGGCCAGTGCTGTCCAGCTCTGTCCACAGGTAACTGACACTCTGTGCCTGGGTCACCTCTGAGAACTGTCCACTGCTACCGATCTCTGGCACCTCCTTCTGGTGCTGTCACCTCAGTTGTTCTCTGGTTAGCATCTGCTGCTGTCCAGCCCAGCTTTCAGACGGCTGCTGGGGTTGCTGCAGAGTCATCTCAGTAGCCCCACTGGTGAGCTGCCACAGTGGGTTGGATCCTGGCCCACTGATGCTGGTGTTCCACGAGCTCCAGGCCTTCACTGATGAGATGGCACCATCTTGCATGACACTTATTTTGTTTGGGACTTCCGGACACCATGGACACTATCTCAGCCGGTCACTTGTGGCCTCAGCAACTCTTTGTTTCCCCTGTTTGTTAAGTAGAACCCATTGTTGTTCCCTGAGCCTGAGTGGTCTTGCAATTGTGCGAGTGAGAACCCATAGGTAGTGCCCTGTCTTCTACCTTGGCAATGTCTTTTGATCTCCTATAACACCAGTTTTAGAATCACTTTTAAAATTTGGTTGGGTTTTTCTAAAAGGATTGGTCTTTCTTTGTAATGATAATTCTTCATATCCCCACCTCCAGTTTGTGCTTATGGATTTTTCATAGTCGGTTTAATGACTCACCATTGCCTGCAGATCTAAATAAGCTTCCATCACTGCCCCCTTCCCCTCCTGCCCCCAGCTATATCAGGTCAACATCTTTTGGGGAGTGGAAGGGGAAAGGTCAGTGTTCCTTAATTACTCAGGCTGGAGTGGGATGTAGAGCTGTCTCATCAAGGGGCCCAGTGCTAACCCTGGAACTAACTGGTGCTGCTGGTTGTGGAAGGAGGTATAGATGGAGTTCGGGTGGAGTGTCCATACTGGCTGTTCACCTTGAAGAGTTGGAGCTTGATGGTTCCTAAGTAGGAGGAAACAAATTGGACAATGAGATTGAATATGCAGGGCCTGTGAAGGAGAATGAGAGATGTAGCAGCTAAAGGCCCCAGGCAGGGCAGTGTCCATGATGGAGCCCACTGAGAATGCCTCCCTCAGGGAGAGACTTTTCTCTCTAAGTCTGTTGGGTAACTGCCAAAGACCAGCTTCGGCAATATGTCATGTCAGGAGTCCCTGAAAAGATGAGACGGTTTAGGTGAAAACTTGATAGCCACCAGTACACCCCTATCAGGTAAAGCCTAAGTATCAAAAGACTCTTCTTATTATATGGCTTTCAGCCAGAGACCAGCTGCTTTCTGGTTATCAGCTAACAGGGTTTTCTGCCTAGAAACTTCTTAACACAGTTAACTTCATTTAAAAAACTCTCCTAAGAGCGGTTGAGCGCTCGGTTGCGAAGCTGCCCCCGGCCTCTGCGGCGCTGGTTCGATCCCCGGCTGCTCCCCGGCCACCAGAGGAGGGTCCCACATGGCGTGCAGACCTCTCCTGCCGCCCGCTGCTCCCCTCAGCAGTGTACTTCGGTCCTTCTGCCTGCTCTGCTCCCCGCTCTGGCTCTGGTGAGTTCTCTCACCCTCCCGCGCTTCTGACTGTACCCAGTGCATGTATAAACAAAACAAACAAACAAACAAATAAATAAATAAACATGCCTCTATAAAAAAACAAAAACAAAAACAAACAAAAAAATAAATAAAAACTCTCCTAAGAAACGTCTAAAAAAAGAAAATTCAAAAAAAGCAAAAGAAGGACTTACTATAATTGTGCTGGATTGCTCATCAGGCATGTATAACAAATTGTCTCCCATTGTCAAGTGGGCCAAATTGTTTAATAATTAATTTTTAAGCATATAATTTTCCGTGCCATTTACTTACAGTATGCTGTATTGCCCAATGTATTTTCTGAGAAGTTTTTCTCTTTTTATGACCAAGAACAAAGAACAAAGGGATGTATATAGGTTATAGATTAATCTTCAGACCCACAGTGTGAGGCTCTTTGAAAGTCTCCGGCCCCACGGTGTGAGGCCCTTTGAGCTTTGGCCCCATGGTGTGAGGCCCTTTCCTTAGCTGCTTACCAGTGTCTTATCTGGCTGGGGCAGCAAGGCCCCCTGCAGCAGGTAACACTTGAAGTTTTCTTATGTTGGACATTACTTGTCTGCTCTGGTGAGCACAGGAACAATGCTCCTCCAGATAAATGCATGGTCCCCTTGGGTAGCAGTAAGTAGATCCAACGTCCTGTGATTTTTAAAACCACTCATTCTAGGTTATCAAGCTATTGTCAAACTCTGCCCATGGAGTCAACTATATTGTTTGTGGCCTGAGTGGGCTCTTTGGAAAGTTCTGTATTTAAGGGGATGCCTGTCATTCAGCTGAGATGCCCAGGGCTACAGGAGGGACACTGGAGTCACCTCCCTATGTTTATGGGAGAGAAGGACGTGGGATGGATTAGGGGAACAGGGAGGGACTCACGCCCGACTCCAACTGTTGTATAGGGTGTGATGAGCCCTAAAGAGTGTAGGCTTGTCACTGCTGGAGGAAGAGTTCAGTCAGTGAGGTGCTGCAGAGGAAATAAAGGCAACTTTTGGGGCAGGAGGGGAGAGTGGCAAAAACGTCTACAACTGCCAGGATAGTGGGTTCATCAGCCAGCGCCCCCTACTCCCAATCCTGTTGACATGTTCTAAAACACAGGGAAAGCTTGTGTTGGCTGATAGTCATAGCCGGTGTCATCAGGAGGCCGCGTAATTATGATTTTTCTGTGCTGAATTTTGAGTTGCATTTTCTAGAAAGTGTTTTGAACTATATGAAAGAAGAACGTCGTTTTGTTGGGGGATAAAGAAAATTTTAGGCTTTGGTATGGCCCCTGAGGGCCAAACATCGCTGTCTGCCCACAGCCAGGAGGGCATCCAGCACAGAACTGATAACTTGTTGGATTTAGGTTCTGACTGAGGTAGTAAATTTCTAGGTCTGTTTACACTGGCAAACTAACGCTGCTTCAGGGAATTATTGAGCTCTTGGGTCGTAATTTCCCATCCAGTGGATGGAGGTCTTAAGAGAAGCTGAGCTAAAGTATATATCACATAGAGATGGTTTGAGGTTTCCCACTGGGGAGCCATCATTCCATCAGAGAGTATACAGATGGGGTAGGACCTTTTGGGAGCAAGTGCAACACTAGTAAATAGAGATCCTTCAACCATAACAGTGTTTACGCCTGAGGAGGCTGGGTGGGAAAGAAATTTTAGGCCTTGGATAAATCTGGCCCCACAGTCATGTTTTCGTGGCGGCGTCTGTGGTAGGTGGGGGAGGAGGCCTGCTGGGTGGTCACGCACACGTGGGCAGGAGCTGTAGTCCTCATTCCCGTGGCTCTGCAGTTTATGCATATGCATCAGTTAGTCTTATAAGGTACTTTGCGTTATCTTAGCCAGGGTGAATCCTGAGTGTAGAATCACATGCCCCAGGGGTCAGGTGAGGTGAGAAGGACTTGAATGATTAGGAGGAGTCTCCAGATAGAACCTTTGAAGGGACCTATTGATGGGGGGGAGGGGGAGGAGCAGGCAAAATGGGAGGAAGATAGAAGAATCGGCCTGGTGATCCATGTAGGGCGGGGATTGCCCTGCACTCATTTGTGGTGCTTTCATCACAGTCAGCAGTCCTCCTCCGCTGTCTGTTGAGGAGGTATAATAGGCTCTGAGTTGCTTCACAGGAGTACTGTTCCTCTGCCTTAGGTGCCTGTGAAGGGCCCTGAGAGACACTGCTACTGGAGGCAAGTGATTCAGCCGGAATGTCCAGTCATTTTGACTACTGTGGAGGACTCAGAATGTCCACGTTGGACTTGACTGTTCTCCCATCATCTTTCCAAGTTTTAAGGTAGACCTGTTGCCTGGGTGACAGTTTCAAGGGATCGGGGTCTACAGGATGAGCTTGAGGAAGTGCCCTGTTTCCATACTCAACCAGAGTCTTGTTGAGATGAATGGTGTGAGTTGAAAGAGTGGTATTTGGGGTCACAGATGAAATCTGAGGGTAACAAAGGCCTTCCATATGTCATTTCTTTTTATTTATTTGTTTGTTTGTTTGTTTGTTTATTTATACAAGCACTGGGTACAGTCAGAAGCACGGGAGGGTGAGAGAATTCACCAGAGCCAGAGCAGGGAACAGAACAGGCAGACTGATGAAATACACTGCTGAGGGGAGCAGCGGGCATGGCAGGGAGACGTCTGTTGTGCCATGTGAGACCCTCGTTGGCGGCCGGAGATCGAACCGGCGCTGCAGAGGCTGCGGTCAGCTTTGCAGCCCAGTGCTCAACTGCTGCGCCACCCGGGGAGGCCCCATATGTCATTTCTGAAGGATTTAGCTGTAATCTTTCTTAGGGGCTTTGCGAGTTCTCAGGAGACCCACAGGAGTACAATGAAACATCTCTCCTTGGTTTCTCAACAAAGTTTGGCCAGATGCCTCATTGTAGTGTGATTTGCTTTTTCCATCTTCCAGAGGATGGGGGAGCCAGGCTGAATGTAAATAGTATTTTATGTTTAAAGTCTTGTCACCTGCTGAGTTATTGAGCAGTGAATGATGGTTCATTATCACTTTTCAGGGATTGGGAAGCCCAAACTTGGTGATTATTTCCTCAGAAGGGCCTATACCTAGAAGGCTCGTTCTGTTCTAGCAGGAAAGCTTTAGATCCACCCTGTGAAGGTGCCTGTGGCTACAGGAGACAATTGTACTTGGGGCAGGGAGACATTGGGTAAAGTCCAACTGCCGGGCCTCTCCTGGGCATGTCTCCTGCCACGTCACTGGTTGGAACAGAGCGGGTGACACAGTGTCTTCAGGATTGTTCCTAACACAAAGGTACCAGGCCCCACAGGCTTCCTTGACTGCCTGATGAAGACCCACTCCCATAATATTGGATTTTATCAGGGTCCACAGGCATTATGTCGCAAATGTGTGTCCTGGTAGAGCCCTGGTGCTAATTTCCCCTGCAAGCCTTTGGGGACAAGATACCGGCCCTTTGGCCCAACAACCAGTTTTCTGAAGTTAGCATGATCCCCTTGGCACTGGTTTTTCTCTTTCTTCCTCCCAATAGTGAGCACCCATTTCTAAGTGCAGTAGAATTTAGGATCCTTAGTGATTCCAGCGCAGGACACTGGAGGGCCCGTGTTGCTGGAAGCATGTCAGTCCAGCACAACCTACAAGAGGGCATCATGAGTCAGAGCACTAGGTGTCCTGCTTGTTATCTGGAGTTACAGCCACTGGCCCTATCAACTGACTAATAAAGGTGAGTCACTGCCAGTAAAACTGACTGTATTTCAGAGAATAATCTTGTTTCTATGTCACATTTTGCTTATTTACCACATTAACTATGGGGGAGTACATTTTTGAGACCCCCAGGAGTGTCACTTAGCATCATGTAACTGAGGCCATTGTGCTGCACGTGTGCATGGTCACTCCTGTCATTGCCGGGGTGTCCACTGCCCGCTCCACCGCAGGCTCATCACTGCGGAGATATCTGGGCTGTTTCCAGTTTGGGACTGTGATGAATAAAGTCCCAACATTTATTTACATTGACTTACAAGTTTTGGGGTAAATACAAATTTTTTAGTGCTCTTGAGAAATGCCTAGGTGTGGGCTTGCCAGGCTCCATGGTAAGTGTGTGTTTACTTTGTAAGAAACGGCTCCATGCTCTGAAGTGTCTGTGACCTTTGCATTTCTCCCAGCGGTGTGTGGCAGTTCTAGTGGCTTAGCATCTGGGCCAGTACTTGGCATTGTCCGTTCCTTTTTGTTTTTTGTTATTCTGTGTTGTGTGTTCCTTTACAATTCATACAGTTTCTTTGATGGAGTGTTAGTTCAGATCTTTTGGCTTTCATTATTTTTTCATGGAGTTTTCTTATTTACTGCATTTTGAGAGTGCTGTATATCTGGCACTGGTGCTTTGTCAGATAAGTTTTATGCAAATATTGTCTCCCAGGCTGTGCTTGTCCTTTTATTCTTTTTTTAAAGATGTTATTTATTTATTTATTTATGCATACAGGAACTGGGGTGTAGGCCAGAGGTGTGGGGGTTTGTGAGAGGATTCACCAGAGAGAGTAGGGAACAGAACAGGCAGACTGACTGAAATACATGGCTGAGAGGAGCTGCGGGCAAAACAGGAGAGGTCTGCTGCACCATGTGGGTCACCTCCCTGGCCAGGGATTGAACTCAGGCTGCAGTGGCTGGCAATAGCTTGATAGTGCTGAGACTTAGCCCCTGTACCAGCGGGATATTCCTCCTTTTATTCTTTTAGTAGAAATTTTGAAGAACATACAGTTTCATTCATTTTGATGAAATTCAGTTCATCATTTCTTCATTTGCAGATCATGCTTTTGGTATGCTATCTAAGAAATCTTTAATCCTGTGTCATAAAGATTTTCTCCTATTTTTTTTTCCACTGCGGCCTGAGTTCAATCCCTGGCCAGGGAGGTGACCCACACAGCAGACCTCTCCTATCTTGCCCGCGGCTCCTCTCGGCCGTGTATTTCAGTCAGTCTGCCTGAAGTTTTATAGTTTTAATTTTACCTTTAGGTCTACCCTGCATCCTGAGTGACTCTTTGTTTAAGGGATGAGGTATTCAGGGAGTACTGTTGAGGTTCTTATTTTTTTATTTTTTGGCACATGTTTGAGTACCATGTATTCAAGAGATTATCCTTTCTCCATAATCACTTGATTATATTTGGAATCTCTGTTCTCTTCCATGGATCGATGTGTTTATCCTTTTTCCAGTAGCACGTGGTCTGGTTACTATAGTTTCATAGTAAATTTTGAAATTAGCTAGTGTGAATTCTCTAACTTGCTATTTTCAAAATTTATCACATATCCTATTCCATTGCCTTCCCACATAAACTTTAGAATCTGCTGTCTGAGTTCCACAAAGAAATCCTGCACAGAATCTATAGATATATTTGGAGGAAATTGATACTTAACAATATTAAATATTCCAATTGAGGAACACGGTATATATCTTGCCATTTATTTAAATTTTCTTTGACTTACTTCCCCATCATTTTTGGTAGTTTTAGTCTACAGATCCTACACATATTTTATTAATTTACTGATATATATGTCATGTTTTTGATGCTATTGTGATACTTTAAAATCATGTTTTATAATTGTTAAGATATGAAAAAGCAATTGAGTTTGTTTATTTAGGAACTTTGCCCTACAACCTTGATAGACTCTCTGAGATTTTCTGTGTAGAATCACACTCTCTGCAAATAGACAAGTCTTATTTCTTCCGTTCCAGGCTGGATGCCTCCTGTTTCTTTTTCTTGCCTTTCTGCACTAGGTATGTCAGTGTGAAGATCAGAGGTACCCCAAAGCCCCCTCTAAAGAGGTTCTGCAATCTGCCACCTAAAGCAAAGTAAACTCTTAATGTGAAAGTTCTTTACTAGGAGAAAGAGGAGAGGATATTAATTTTTCAATAAAACACCCAAAGTTACCCATCCCCTTGGGAGTAAATGCCCAGGTAAATAGGGTTGGCCCAAAGTGGGGTCTCTGAAGTCAAAAAGCTTGCCATAAGTCCAAGGGCACCTTCTGGTGGGGAATCATAGGAAAGGGACAGAAGGATCAGGCTAGTCTGGGATGAAAGGAGCAAAATCAAAGCACAAATCAAGACAACCATTGTGATTGTCAGCCTCCCTTTGGGTGTCTCCCATGACTCTTCCAAGTGTCTCTGTAGGTTCCACTCCATGTGTCTCCTCCCATGTCCCCCGTGTACCTGGTGCAAGCCCAAAGTCAAGAAGCAAGGGGACATCTTCACATATCCCTCTGCCCCATGTAGTCTATTATTGTTATGAGTTATATGGATTGATTTTCAAATATTGAATCTTCTATGTTTTTGGACATTGAAAAAACTACTTAATGGTGATCTACTATACTTTTGTAATTGCTGGGTTCTACTTGCTGTGTTTTTTGTGAATTTTTGCATCATTATTCATGAAGGATGTTCATCTGTAGAATTTTCTTGTTAAGTTCTTTTTTTTTTTAAGATTTATTTATACAAGAACTGGGGTACAGTCAGAGGTGCGGGAGGGTGAGAGAATTCACCAGAGACAGAGCAGGGAGCAGAACAGGTAGACGGACTGAAGACAGCAGGTGAGGCAGGAGAGGTCTGCTGCACCATGTGGGTTTCTCCCTGGCCGGCCAGGAATCGAAACCACACTGCAGAAGCTGCGGGCAGCTTCATAGAATTGCGCTCAACCTGCTGCGCCACCGGGGAGGTGCCTTGTAATGTTCTTGTCTGCCTTTTTATTATTAATTTCTTCTTGTCTGATTTTGTATCAGGATAATGCTGGCCTCATAATATTAATTGGGAAATGTTGCCTCCTGTTATGTTTTGTGGGAGAGATTCTGTAGATTGGTATTATTTCTCCCTTAAGTATTAGAATTCACAGGGAAGCTTTTTCCTCCTGGAATGAATACTGGGAGGTAGTCTCTCAATGGAGGACCTGGAATGCTGCCATTTTTCGTTGTTTTGCTTCCCCACCATGCCCCCCTTTGTAGTCTCTACATTTTCTTTTTTTTTTTTTTAAGAGCACTTTCTTGGCTATTTGTTATTTGTAGCCACTGCTTCAGTGCTAGATTAATGATTGCATCACTATGATAACCTCTCCTGGACCCCTCCCATTCAAGTGACTGTCATTTTTGACATTTCTAAACATGTTTTAATAATCTCCCTTCCATTTCTACTTCTCCTGCCCAATATCAGGTGTTGCCTGGATTGTGGCAATGCCTCTCTACCTTTATCCCAGCACTTGGCTTGACCCCCTTTCTAGTTTTTCCTCTCTACTGCAGTATTTCTAACCTAACACTCCAGCTGTAGCATTTCACTACTCAATTATCTGGCAAGGGGTTAACAAGGGGTTAAGCAGTGTCTTCACCTCTTGGGTCAAATCTAAATCTCCTTGGAATAGTTTACAAGTCTCTTTATGATTTTTGTCCAATGGGCTGGTCTAAGTTTACAGATGGGGGATTTGTGAAGAATAATAGACCAGTTAAGAGAAATAAAATCACTGCATCTTTGAGTATATAGGTATATGGGAAATAATGGGGTGATACCGTTACAATTGTAGGAGGGGAAAATGTAAGACCAGCTTTCTACAGTCTGCCTTTTGGCTAGTTAAGAGTAATAATGGTCCTTCTGTTTTGTCAAAATGAGACACACCTTTTAAGGGAATCCCAAATGTTTGCAAAGTGCCCTTGGGACTTGCTCTCTTCTTATTGCAATGGAGGACCAAAAGGATACACATTAAGCATGCCACCCAGTGCCTGTTGGGCACTGTTCTAGGTCCCATGAATACAGGGTGAATAGGATGGAAATGGCCCCTTCCTTCAGGAAGCAGAGATATAGCTGGGAAACACACCAACCATTACAATGTGTTTCTCTAAAGCTTATAACCTCACCAATAATGGTCTTGTTCAAATCTCTCTTGAGAGATATTGGTTTCCTTTTTTTTTTTTCTCTAAAAATCATCAGTCTTTCTTGCTTTCAAATCAGCTTTTAAAAAGGCTCTTGTTGTTAGCTAAGCTTTGGAAACAGCCCAAATGCCCAAAAATAGATGACTGGATCAAGAAGATGTGGTACATATACACCATGGAATATTACTCAGCATTCAAAAAGATAAACACATGCAATTTGCAGCAACATGGATGGCGCTGGAAGGGATCATGCTCAGCGAAATAAACCAAAAGGAAAAAGAAAAATACTGGATGGTCTCACTCATAGCAGGAATCTAGAAACTTAAATAAGGGACCAGGAAAATGAATAACTATAAGAAAGTGAAAATCAAAATCAACAAAAAACTATGAACCAGAGACACTTTTTGGAGGGTGGGGGGCGGGAGGGGAGGGATTGTGGTCAGAATGGGGCGTTTGCAATTGTATGGGGGAATATAAAAATAAAATTTATTATTTAAAAAAAAATAAAAAAATAAAAATAAAAAGGCTCTTGTTGACCCTGCTGGTGTCTGTAGCAACCATCTTCTTACCTTTGGTGCAGTGAGAGTGGTCTGCATTTGTCTTAGTTTGCTCAGTTCTTATCTTTGACTTCTGTAACCCACTTTGTCCTGCCATTTAATTGGCTTTCACCTGGGGTCCTCCGAGGCAATCTGTAGTCTTCTCTGCAGCACCCAACACCACTTTGTCCCAGAGCACTATTGGACTTACTCCTGTCTGCTCAACCTCTCCCTACCCACCCCCACCTTGTATCTCCCATGAACTGTAACAAAATCTTCCTCAACTTTCCCCTTACACTCACAAGATAAGCTGAGTAAAATTTTGAACTATGAAGTAATTTTGAGTTCTATGTGCATTTCATTTATGCATTTTTAAAAAGATTTATTTATTTATACAAGCACTGGGTACAGTCAGAAGCGCGGGAGGGTGAGAGAATTCACCAGTGCCAGAGGGGAGAGCAGAGCAGTCAGATTGACGAAGTAAACTTCGTCAGCGGGCAGCAGGAGCAGCGGGCAGCAGAAGAGGTCTGTCACGCCATGTGGGACACTCACCCGGTGACCAGGGATTGAACCGGAGCTGCAGAGGCTGCGTGCAGCTTTGCAACCCAGCGCTCAACTGCTGCGCCACCGGGGAGGCCCTCATTTATGCATTTTGCTCATTTATTTTTTCCCTTTTTTTGGTATAAAATGTTAGACTATATTAGCTTGGAACTTACCCTTGCATATTCTGAACACATTTGTTCATTTTGCTCTTTCCACTCAGTAAATATTTATTCATTGCTTACTTTGTGCAAAGATAGTTCGGTGGGAGATACCCTTTTTCTTTTTTTTAAATATTTATTTATTTATTTATACATACAAGAACTGGGGTACAGGTCAGAGGAGAGAGGGGTGAGAGGATTCACAAGAGTGGGGAACAGAACAGGCAGACTGAAATACACTGCTGAGGGGTGCAGCAAGGAAGACAGGAGAGGATGCTGCACAATGTGGGTAGCTCCCTGGCCAGCCAGGGATCGATCTCATGCTGCAGAGGCTGTGGATAGCTTCACAGTGCTGTGCTTAACCCCTTGTGCCACCAAGGAGGCCTGATACCCTTTTTCTTTCTTAACACTTAAGCCATTTTTGAACTTCCAATACCACAGTTTACCCAGGCCTGCATTCTAGCCCTGCTCTAGTTCTGGTCATATCAAATTGCTTGTTCTTCCTCATTATTCCTTCCAAATGCCTAAGTCTGTGGGGGGACAACCTCAGTTTAGGGGGCAAATTGTTGAAATCATACCAAGTACTCTCTCTGACCATAATGCAATAAAGTTAGAAAGCAACAATAAGGAAAAAAAAAAAAAAACAGGAAAAATTATGAATATATGGAGATTAAATAATATGTTGCTCAGTGACTAGTGGATAAAAGAGGGAGTTAAAATAGGAATAAAAAAGTACTTTGAAATGAACAAAAATGGGAATAGAAGCAACTAGAATCTATAGGATGCAGCAAAAGTTGCATCTTCTCCTGAGAGAAGATAGTTGCATTACAGGCCCACACTAGGAAGCAAGAAATAACTCTAAATAAGCAACCTAATAGTACACCCAAAGCAACTTGAAAAAGAGGAGCAAACATGCTCAAACTGGTAGAAATCTTAATCCCCTTATGATTAGGAATAAGAGTGGAAATAAGTGACATAGAAATCAAAAAGACTATTAAAAATCAGTGAAACTAGAAGTTGAGGAGATAAAAAAATAGAAAAGCTAATAAAGAAGAGAGGAAATAAAAAAAGAATCACATGAAAGCAGAAATTCCCATCAGAATTGGCCGCACTAAAGGGGGAAAGGCCCTGTGCAATGAGAACTACAAGGTGTTATTAAAGGACTTAGACAGCAACATAAGGAGATGGAAGCATGTCCTACACTTATGATGGGGAGAATTGATATAATCAACATGACTATTTTGTCTTAAAAGACCTATAACCCTAATGCAATCCTCATCAAAATACCAGCAATATTTTTTAAAATTATTGAACAAAAATTATTAAAATTTATATGTAACCCAGAAGACCTTGAATTGCAGAAGTAATGCTGAGTAAAATAAAGCTGGAAACAAAGATATCATTACCTGACTTCAAACTTTACTACAAAGCAACAGTGTAGGGTAAATGGTTTTCAGGCTTTTCTGCCCTCCCACCATTAGGATTGTCCTGCCTGATGGGGCACCTGCAGCTGTTACATTGTTGTAAGCTGTCTTACTTCTGTGGGCCTTGGCTCAGTATTGAGATAGTCACCAAGAGAAGCAGAGGCAGGAGAAAGAAGGGGAGAAAGAAGCCAGAGAAGCCCAGAGTGAAGACTTGCCAGGGGCTTGGAGGCCTGCCAGCCCCCTGGTCCCCTGGAACTCTGTCTGCCATGTACCTGGTTGTTGCACCACATGTAAAAGCTCAATAAAAGCCTGAGAAACCCACTGAGGGCTCCAGGATTCGCCTTTACCCGTTTGCCAGATCAGAGAAAACCTGCTCTGTGCCTATCCTGCTGGTATAAACAGTATTTTTTGGGGAAAAAAAAAGTTATGTATTGGTGAAAAAATAGATACATGGTAGTTTAATAAAATTTAGATATTACTGCCTGTGTCATATGCCTAAAAAAAATAGATACATAGATCATTGGATTAGAATTCAAAGCCCAGAATAAACCCATGTCAGTATTTAATCTATGATAAAGCAGCTATGACTTTGATTGGGAAAAATTTAGTCTCTAGAATAAATAGTGCTGGGACAATTGGAAAGCCAAACGTAAAAGAATGACCATGGGCCACTCTAACTCTATGTGTAAAAACTCCAAACGGTTGAAATATTTAGATGTAAGTCTGCAACAATTAAAGATATAGAAGAAAACACAGGCAATAAATGGTCCATGACATCGGCATATAGTTGTTTTTGGAGACTCCACCACTAAAGCAAGGAAAACAAACTGTTGGGATCACTTCAAGTTAAAAAGATTTTACAGAGCAAAGGAAAATACAAGAATATTAGAAAGACATCCAATTGAATGGGAGAAAGTGGATCAAGAAAAGGTGACATATCCACAGTGTGGAATACTATTCAGCCATTAGCAAAGATGGAATGCAGCCATTTTCAGCAAAATGGAGGGATTCTGAGAGAATTATGTGCAGTAAAGCCCACCAGAATTATGAAACAAATAGACATTTATACAGTAGACATTTTGGTAAAGCATAATACAAAAACGCTAGAAGACACCAACCAACACCAGGAGAGCCCTGAGATTAAGGGGGAGGGAGTATGGGTTGTGGGCCCAGGGGATATAAGGGGTGGTGGTGGTAGTGGTGGGGGTAGCTTGTATGGTCCCTGGGTCTGGATATTGATAAATATCAATTAGGGAATTTATTGTCACATTGTAAAGCCTCTAATGTTTCATTAAAGAGAAGAAAATAGAAATAAATACAAGTATAAACATTTGAAGTCAGTATTTGTCATTGCTATAAGCATAACAGATTATCTGGAAACATACTTATGTGATGGTAATTTTTTCATACAGTTTTAATAGCTATAAATCCCATACCTTGTAAAAGTTTCTAGAGAAATTTAAGAGAGAGAGAGAGAGAGAGAGAGGCGATGTCCATGGTAGCAAAGCCTAACAGGACCTGGGTATGAGTTTATGCTGCCATTTCCAGTGGTGACTTGTGGCCTGGGCCTGTGGTCCTCTGTGTTGTGGCTTCTCAACTTTGACTAACAGTGTTTTGGTGGGAGGTTAAATGGATTGTTATGTATAAGGACCAGATAATTAGGAGGTTTTAGTAAATATTTTAGTCAAATATTTCTTTTTGAGATATTCTTGCTAGGTTTATCTTCTTTGTAAAACATTTTTAGTTGCATTTTAGCAACAAAAAAGTTATAACTAACTCAAAGGAGTTAATCAATCTACAGACGTGGTGGAAGTCTGCCGGCTGTACCCCAGCTGGGGAGTTTCTGAGACTGGAAGGACAGACTCTGTATTAGCACAAGGAAAGATGTTGTCAGTTGTTTTTCCTTCTCTATTTGCTCTGCCCATTTCTCCTCCTGTTCACTTTGAAGTTCTGTTTTCCTCTGTATCCAATTCTATGCTCTTTTTCCCATTCATTCATTCATTCTCATTTTATTGATTTACCCCTAGTTTACATAACAATACAATTTTGGGAGTACAACTTCACACCTCCGCATGTTAACATACTCACCTTCCCTGAAAACTCCTTGCCACAACCCTGTCATCTTTCCTTCCCTAATTCCTGACCCTCCTGACCATTCCTTCTGGTAAACCAGTACATTCCATAAATGAGTGAGATCATCTGGTATTTGTCTTTCATTTTCTAAGTTATTCCACATAGCATCATATCTTCAAGATCCATCCATTTTGTATCCAAAGGCACTATTTCATCTTTTTAAGTAGACAGTTAGTATCCCATTGAGTGTACTGTCCCATTGAGTGTATTGTTTTTTATGCGGTTGTCTGTCAGTTGACACTCAGGTAGGCACCGTGTCCTGGCTGTGAATAATGTTGCCATAAACCTAAGAGTGCACGGATCTTAGTATTCTCATATTCTGTGGATAAATAGCTAGTAGCGGTATTGCTGGGTCATATGGGATTTCCATTTATTTTTTTGAGGAATCTCCTTCCTGTTTTCCATCAAGCCCGCACTACATTACATTCCCACCAACAGTGCATGAGACTTCCTTTTTCCCCACATCCTTAACATTTGCTGTTTCCAGTCTTTTGGCTATGAGCCATCCTCACAGGAGTGAGGTGGTATCTCATTGTGGTTTTGATTTGTATTTCCCCTGTAATAAGTGATTTCAGCATTTTTCTCATGACCCTGCAGGTCATTTTTGATTGGGTTGGTTGTTTTTGTTATTGAGTTGTATGAATTCTCTATATTTTGGAAATTAACCCCTTGTCAGAAACGTCATGTGCAAATATCTTCTCCTAGTTGCCTTTTGTTTTTGATTTGTCTATGGGTAGAAATAACATGTCCCATAGTTTCCCTTCCTAATGCTTTATCACCCTGAGGTGTTATAGTTCCTTCTGGCTGGCTATTTCATGCACATATAAAACACCACCAAGCACTTCCAGTAGCAGGATTAGTAGGGACTAGATGACAGATTTGATTCCACATTGAGAAGCTGTGGGGATGCAGCAGCCGGAGCAGTGACCTTATCCAGGGGCACCTCACTGAGCAGAGGTGAAAGAGCAAGTCTGCTACACAGAGAGTAGGCGAGGGGTAAGTCCTTGTTTATGCCCGGCATTTTAACTTTCTTAGGCCAAGATAAAGATAGTAGATCCACTGCAGTCTGGCTACTCAGAGTGTGGTCAAAGGACTGGCAGCATCAGTTTCATAGAGAATTTGTTAGAAATGCAGACTCTCAGTCCCAGCACCAGACTTAACAGGATCAGGATTTGCATTTCAAGAAGATCCCCAGAGCATCTGCTAATGTACTGAAATTCCAGAAGCATGGCTCTTGGATCATTGTTCTCAGAATGTGACCCAAACATGAATGGAACTCTTCATAGAAGTTAAGTTTGCAAGTCCCAGAGGTAGTACTTTTGGGCAGGAAATTACAAGTCCCTGGGTTCTCCTGCTCACTAAGGCTTAAGGGCTACTGCCTTAGCTGATGGGAAAGTGAGTGGTGACCGTTAGGAATTGGACGTACAAGCCGCAACTTCAGTGGAGCCAACTCCCCTGAGCACAGATCTCGTGTTGTCCTCAAGGTCCCATGAATGTGATGGCAGGAAGGCTGCCACGTCTGTCCGTCACCCATGGCCCGCTGAGGTCAGGACCAGCCACTGTGCTGGGGCCCTGATGAGCGCTGCGTCCTGCAGGCTGAGACAAGGGGCCTGAGCTCATGTTTCCTCTCAGCTTGACGTGGGCTCTGTAGCCTTAAAAACACCTTTCTCCAAGGTTCCCTCTCCGGATTTATTCTATTAACCTGCTTTAAATTGAAGCGTTTTTCCGTCTGTCCTCTCTCATCAGCCCTGAGGGCAAATCCAGGCTTCCTTACTTGGAATTAAGTCCTGGGCTCCAGCTCAGTGGCCTGGACCCCGCGCTGCAGCTTAGGCGGGGCAGTTCTCTGTCCCGGCCTGGGTCTGCTGTACACCCTTTCCAGCCCCACGATGTCCTACTGTCTGCAGCTGCTCGCCCTCCTGTCTGCTGGGCGCTGGGCACAAGGCTGCAGTGGGGCATGGCAGGTAGGGAGACACAGGCTGAAACCAGAGAGAAGGCAGGCTGGGGCTACCTCTGCATAAAGACCCTCCAAGCTGTGTGACATGTGAAATAATCCTCCTTATCAAGAATTACGTGTGGTGGGATCTACCTTGGCTGCATTACTGTCGGGAGGATGTAAAACCAAGTATGAAAGGCCCTGCAGGGTACAGTAAACTGTGACTCATTTGTCTTGGACATGTAGGGGTCATTTCAGTACATGAATAATCTCCCCCAAAGTTACAAATATTCTCCCTTAAGTTCTTTTCATGATTCTCCTTCCCGTTTGACCTTAGTCATATTATTAATTTAGAAATGTCACTAGTTCTCATTGTCTCCAGATATTTCATTATTCTTCTATCAGGTTGGATTCCCACATTATCCAATGGAAGATACCATGTACTGACTGAGCTTTAGTGATGTGGCACTCTTTCAGTTCCCTCACCTCACACCAGTTTATAAAATCAAAATCCATAGGAAATATAAAATATAATTTTTTTCTGAAGATCATTGCATTATTTCCCTGTAGACTCTCAGAACGACTCTGAGGGACACTCGGGTCTCAGGAGGCTCCTCTCTCCTGGGCCTGTGGGGATCCAGCACGAGAACTTTCCATAGAGTGGGGAGGGAGGTGCCCACCAGCTCCCCAGGGTCCATCACTCAGGGAGGAGGAGAAATCTCCTCAGGTTAAGGCCCAGGTGTGACTCATGCTCTTTAGCTCACCAGGAGTTTCACCTCGGGGTCCTGGTGCTTGTTCCTACTGCTGAAACTGCTCCCAGATTTTCCTGGTGTTGCTCCCAGCCAAAGGACATGGCCTCTGGAAGAAGAAATGGAGGGTTGGTCACTGTGCAGGGAGATTCACTTCAAAGGAGAAGAGACAGAAATCTGCCCGGAGGGACCCTGCCTTTAGGTGACCCCATTATGGCAGCTTCCTGCTTCCAGCTCATGAAGTTGATTGAACTTTGTTGTCCATGTGGAGTCATTTTGAAAAACTGTAGAGTGTGATGCAGCAAAGAGCAAGAATCATAAAAACTTGCTTTTAAGGAAAACTGCAGTTATATATATATATATATATATATAATATATATATATATATCTCCTGACTCTACTCCTAACTGTACAACCTTGAATAAATCACGTAAAATTTCTCCAAACTCAGGATTATCATAAGTTAAATCAGGGATAAAAACGCATGTGAGCATACTGAGGACACAGCTATGGGACTGGAAACTGTAATCCCTTCCACCTGAGGGAAAGAAAGGATAGTAATTCAGTGACCCCTACACACCCTCTCCTAGGGTGAGAGGGTCCCCAAGCCTGAGAGACCCTCCTGCTCTCATTTGTGAGGGGCTTGATGGACAGACCCTCCTCCCTGACAAACTAAGGAAATAGGATGAGGGAAACGGGAGAACCAGGATCATTTCTAGAACCAACAAGTGGACACTGAGGGCAGGGAGAGAGCTGGAGCCAACTGGCTTCTTGCTACTGACCCAGAACCAGCCCCCATCAGGGCCGTGCTGGCTCAGGACAGTCCTCCCTGGACAGGCTGGTCCCAGCGTCCAGCAGGAGCAACAGGGGCCACGGTCCCTGTGCAGGGGCGCCTGCACCCCTGCTTTGCCTTTGGTTTGTTCAATAAGTGGATGAAACCCCATATTTTAAGACTCAGTTAGAGTTTGCCATTTTCACTGAAAATACACCTGATGAACATTTCAGAGTCACACTTTTTCTAGAAATAACAGTGCTTTTGTTTGCCCACACAGCCCACCTCACGTAAAGCCCTGTCTCGTCAGGGCTAGTGTGTCCTTTCCTTATCTGTCCAGTGATGCTTCCTTTACCCCCAGAAATCTCAAGAGGATCTTGGGGTGTGTGTGACATCTCAGACCAACCCTGAAGCTCCTCTGTCCTGCAGGTGGAGCCATTGTGATGCTTCTGCTCCTGAGAGTTTTAGGAAGGAAGTGATTCTGCATCCAAGAGTCATTTTTATGAACATAATCCAGGGCTGACAGAGATGCTGGTGTTGCATGCAGGACTGCGTTGAAAATGCAGGAGTTCATCTTTCTAGATTAGTGCTCAAGTTATTTCTTTTTTTAAAGATTTATTTATTTATTTATACAAGCACTGGGTACAGTCAGAAGCGCGGGAGGGTGAGAGAATTCACCAGAGCCAGAGCGGGGAGCAGAGCAGGCAGAAGGACTGAAGTACACTGCTGAGGGGAGCAGCGGGCGGCAGACGAGGTCTGTGCGCCATGTGGGACCCTCCTCCAGAGGCCGGGGAGCAGCTGGGGATCGAACCGGCACTGCAGAGGCTGCAGGCAGCTTCCCAACCCAGTGCTCAACCGTTGCGCCACCGGGGAGGCCTAGTGCTCAAGTTAATCATAGAGCAAGTCATTGAAGATTTGTCCCAATTTTAGACAAGACAATAAAAGACTTTACATATCTCCTAAAACCTAGAATGTTCAACTTTTATAGCACTGGGTGACATTTATGCTTGAGATATTTGCAAAAACACTCTCAGGAATTACTGTCATCCTGGAAATAGAAAATAACTTTTCCTGTGCTCCTCACAAAGAACCGCAAATCTGACCAGGACCCAGTGGGGCTGCTGTTCCCTCTTGGGTGCTCCTGGCAGCGTGGACAGCACATTGCCCTTGGTGGATCTGAGAGTGACTCGGCTGTGACAGGCCTGGCAGAAGCTGTGGCCACAGGAGATGCTCCCCGGGCCCCTGTCTCTAGGTAGACGCTACAGATCCCCTCTGCTAGGAGGGTCCAGTTGTGGCCCCGAGGTCATGACTGTCCTACAAGGTAGGTGAGGAAGGGGAACAAAATGGAGGAAGAGATGATGCTCAGGGAGGAGGTGACCACACCTGCCCTGGTCAGGCCGCAGGAGCCTCCTCCCTGCCCCGCGCACTCTCACCTTCTCCCGTCTCTGCTCCCCACGGCGCCTCAGGCCTTTCTCAACATGGACCCTCACCTGCCTTCTCTGCTCCCCACACCAGGCAGGGAGGGCTCACAGGGCCTGTCATCACCTCCACTTTCTCCCCCACCCCCTTTCCCCACAGCCAGGAGAGCAGACAGGGGCTGAGTGTCCACGATGTGCCAGGCCCTGAGGTGAGACTCACAGGCATCATCTCCCCGTCCTCACCGTGTCCCTAACCTCACCTCACACAGGTGAGGAAACTGAGGGTCTGGTGGGGAGTCCCTGTGTGGGTCCCACCTGCGTGCTGTGGTGGGGGCAGGAAGAGCTGGAGTCCAGGCCCAGGGCGAGGCCCACACCCCTTACCACCCGCTGCTGCGGCTCCAGCTCCTGCCCATGCCCAGGCCTGGACCCACCTGCGCCCAACACCCAGGACCCTCACCCTGTCTCCTCAGGGTCACTGACCTCCCTGTCACCTCCTGCTCCCCTGGGGCTCAGGGCACCTGTCACCTCCTCAGGGAGGAGGTCCAGCGGCTCCCAGGTCAGGGCCCCCTCTCTCTGTGCTCCCCGGGCCCATCTCCAGCTGGACTCTGAGTTATAGACACACAGAGTCCTGGGATTCCTCACTCTGCACTGCAGTGCCTGGCGGGTAGCACCCCAATATATGTCATTTGAGTCAAGAAATTAAGACAGTTACACAAAAAGCAGCTCAGGAGGACTCTTGTTTCTGGTAATGACCAGTTAGAACGTTTCCATCAAACACATACTGAAAACAACGTCTCTTGGTGGCGTTTACCTTCCTTAGGAACACAAAGATTTCAGATATTTCAAGGGCTATTATGTGAAGATTTATCCTTATTCTGTTTGAACCCAGAGGTCAGAACCTGGTCATGTCTGCAGCAGTCTCAGGCCCAGCCTCTGTCATCACCTCCTCTCTCCTCTCATCTCCCTCCATCACAAGAACAGCATCAGGAGGAATTTTTAAATTCAACTTAATCACATATGGCTGCCTGGGCAGGTAGTGGGCGCCGTCACTAAGAGGACCCAACCCTCACTCTGGATGTTTCCAGGGGATGTGACCACACTGAGGCCTCAGCCCCCTCAGCTCTGAGCCCCTTCCTCACTGCAGCTGCCACATAGGGGGTACCTAGGCCCAAATGTTTATTTGTTTGGTGTTTGTCTTTTGATTCTGCTTTTATTGCCTTGAGTTAACGTTTTCTCCCTCTCCTACAATTTTCTACTTCACATCATTATAACCACAAAAAATAGAACATTTACAGTAAAAAGGAAAACACTTACCTCCAGTCCTGGTAGCTAATGTGGTAACAACACTCTTTTTCTGCCTCCTCTTCTGTGTGGACCAGGACAGTCATCCTGAGCACAGCGGTGAGGAAGGGAGGGAGGAGGTGGGGGAACCAGCCTGGGTTTATCTGAGATCCTCTTCCTGCTGCACATGGAGGGTGAACCTGGGGAGGTGGGAGAGCCCCAGAAATGAAAAACAATCATTTCACCCACTCCCACATTACACCTTCCTCCAGGAGCTTAGGTAGACCCTGTTCCATCTCTCCCTCCCTGCCTGGACTGTGGACAAAGGCTCAGCTCAGGAACTGGGGTGACCTGGGCTAATCCCCCCTGGGCCAGGCCAGCTGGGCACACACTCCTCCCTTCCCCTGTGGGACTCCCTCCAGCTCTGCTCTAGATAGAAAGTAGCTGCAGCCCAGGAGGAAGTGACCCCCTGGGAAAAAGGGGCCGTCAGGCTGGAGCTCCCTGACTCCAAAGGGATGAGCCTGGAGTGAGCATTAGAGGAGGAGAGAGGAGCTGTCGGGGGGCTGCCCCCACAGCACGGCAGGGTCCCACCCAGGCTCCTTACATCTAACCATGAGAATAGTCCCAACCCCCCTCCTGTCTCCAGATCCTCTGATGCCTCAAGTCCTGCTCCAACCTGCTTCTCCATGGAACTGAACTTATTGGGGAGTTGTCTGACACTCCAGTCTGTGGGATTTGAATTCATTTATGCTGGAGCTTGATGTGCAATGTCCTCCCATTGCCCTATGATGTCTGCCCTGTTTCTCCTATCTCATACACACTCTCTCTCTCTCTCTCTCTCTCTCTCTCTCTCTCTCTCTCTCCTCCTTGGGAACCAGATCCTCTCTCAGCACTGGGGTTACTCTGACCCTCTGTCTCTGGTCCCCTCAGAGCCGCCCTCTCTGCAGTGTCTACTCAGCGGTGTCTGAGCAGCCCCAGGAGTCCCTGCACCTCCTGCCTCTGACCTTGTGGGAAACCAGCCCCTCACCCTACATGACAGTGAGGAGGCGAAGGCAAAGTCCTGAGGTCAGTGACTGATGGAGAAGACAAGGTACTTTCTTTTCTTGTTTTAAAATGATTTTTTTTATTACTGTAGTTTTTGAGATAACACGCATTTACACACTGTACATGATTCAAAGTGGGGACTCACCTCCTCAGATGCAGGTTCCCTCACACCCCACCTCCAATGTACCCATAATCCTCTTCTTTGTTCGTCTGGGCCTTCTTACTTCTTTTGCTCCCCAACCTCAACCCCCTCTGGTGCCTCAGTTCAGCAGCCAGACTCCAAGTTCAGGTGAGGTTTTATCTGTTCCTTTGCTGGGCATCTGTATATTACACATATGAATCATATCATCTGGTATTTGTGGTTCTCCTGATTTGTTTCACTTTGCAAAGTTTCCCATATCCATCCATGTTGTTTTAAATTCAAGATTTCATCTTTTTCACAGCTGTGTACATGCCACAATACTTACACCCATCTATTTTATGCACATAGATTGTTTCCATAGTTTGGCTATTATAACTATTGTTGCAGTGAGCACAAGAGTGCACATATCCCTTGAAATGAGCTTTTTGCATTCTTTGGATAAATCCCAAGGAGTGGAATTCTGGGTCATCTGGCAGATCTATTTTTAATATTTTGAGGAAACGCAATACTGTTTTCCATCGGGGCTGGACCAGATCCCAAGATAGTATATGAAGGTTCCTTTCCCCACACCATGCCAACACTTGTCTCTGGTCTTTTTAATATGAGCTTTCTCAAATGTGTGAGGTGGTGTCTCATTGTGGTTCTGATCTGCTGCCCTGATGATGTGTGATGGGAGCATTTTCCATATGACTGTGGCCATCTTTTTCATCTTTAAAAAAGTTCCCACTTAGCCCCTCTCCCCATTTTTTGATTTTTTTTTTTGAGTTATATGTATTATTTGTATATTTTGGCTTATATGTAAATATTTTCTCCCACCCCATCGAGACAGTTTGCTTCACTGGGCAGGGGCTTGCAGTTTGATGTGTCTCCACTGGTCTGTCTTTGCTTCTGTTTCCTTGGAGCACAGACGACATCGAGGGCAGCGAGTCTGCTGTGCAGGACACACTATGGTGTCCATGTCATTGCACATTTGTCTAAAACCCACAGCATGGACACCGCCAAGAATGTGTCCCCAGCGTGCAGTCACGGGCCATGAGAGATGATGATGAGCAGGTTCTTCATGTGACAGACGTGCTGCTCCGGGCTTAGCATGTGATTAGGACAGAATGCAGTTGAAAGGGTTTTAGTAGGATTTAATTTTGAAAATATTATTTCATGAGGACAGAAGAAAAGCTGGAAACCTCACACACAGGGCAGGCTCCGGAGTCTCCTCTCCTCTGAGCCCTGCTGCTCTGACTCCTCACAGAGCATCTCACCCCAGGACAGGACTCTGCCCTCCAGGACCCCCAACTCTGCCCAGCTCACACCCCGCCCTGTCCTGGCGGCTCCACCAGAATCTGGAACAGTGCGGCAGCGCCCCCGTGTGGCCACAGGGCTGAGCGCAGGAGACCAGAGCCGCCCTTTCTCCTGCTCAGCCAGGCCCTCCCCAGGCTCCCTGGGCTCCCAGCAGCAGGACAAGGTCCACTGTCACTTGTTAGGGGTCCTCAAATTGACCCCCTAGTGAGTAACTATGGGTACAGGCCTCAGGGAAGAGCCAAGTGTGTAGGTCATAACAGTTACTCCTCCAGTTCTGGGTCCCCAAATTATAGTTTCTCTCAATCTCTTTGGATGGGAACTTGGACTCCAGAGTCCCTGTTATCTGTTCCTGCTTCCAGGGATGAAAGTGCCTCTTCCTGAGCATCAGCCCCAAATTCTCCATCCCTAGGGTGAGGAGAGGGCCAAGTAACAGACTCTCAGGCTCTGTTCTAGACCTTCTGAGTCTTTATGACTTCTGTGGTTGCTGAAGGTGGACTCCCTGGTCTCTGGGTCTTCTCCATGTGGGGTCAGACTGTGCAGTCGGCTTTGGGGGTGTCTGCTGTGATTGTTCATCACTGTGGAATGTGGGGTTCAATTCTGCTCCTTTCTTTTGTTTGTCTCACTTTCTGGGTGACCCTTACATGCTGAGGACTTTAAATATCATTGACATCACATCACCTCCTGTTAGGAGTTGGTGCCTCAACTCCGTCCGGGGTTCCCAAAGACCACATGGAGCCAGAGATGCAAAAGCAAAAAGACTTTATTGCTAGCTTAAGCTAGGGCCCAACTCTGCCTGGTGTACTGACACAGCAGTCTCATCAGGTTAAGAGAGGGACCCCCTCCCAGAGCAACCAGCTGTTTTTGTACTTTGTTGACAGGATGCGGGGACTTTTCACACCTGGGGCAGGGTCCACCCTGATTGGATAGTTCTCATGGTGCCAGCTAGGTTTCATTTACCCTTGGCTTGTGGTTTTTGCCCCGAAACGAAACTAGCTATGCCCTTTTGAGATGACAGTTATTTCTCAAAATGGCTGCAGTCTTGTTCATCTTACACTCCCAGATCTATTTCCTACCTCAGACATTTCACCTGTGCCCCAGACTTGTCTGTCCAACTGCCAACATCACTTTCAATTCTAATAGATCTGATTCAACTTTCCTAAATTGAATGCCTGGGATGCCCACATATGTGTCTTCTGGGGCCTTCCCCATGTCACTGAGGCTCCACCTCTCTGCCTGCACAGTCTGAGACACCAAGTGTCATTCTTGACCCCCTTTCTCACAGCCCAGCAGTAGGAAACACTGTAAAGTCCATGTCTACATATGCACAGTCCTGTCACTGCCTGTTATTTCCCTGCTCACCCCAACGAGCCACCAACCTCTCTGTCCTGGGACCTGCACTGGTTTCCCCCATTTCTCTTCCCACCTCTCACCCTTCCATGCTGCACAGCAGCCAGACTGAGCTACCAGAGAGAAGTCCCACAGGTGTGTATCTGTTCAGAAGGTCTTGTCACCCCACATCTTACTCAGAGTCAAACCCTCCCAACATCCTCAGGCCTGAATGACCTGGGTGCACACAGATCCCATCTCCATTGGCCTCTGCTCAGCCCTTGGCCTCCTTGCTCATGTCAGTCCCACAAACACATTCCTGCTCGGGCATCTGCACTGGAGGTTGTCCTGCCTGGGCTGAACTTCCCTGCACATCGCATCCCTGTGGGCAACGTGTCCATCAAATTTTTTCTCAAAGGTCACTTCAGTGAGACCCACACTGACCACGCTGGGAAGAAAACCATCCTGTCTCCTTCCCAGCCCTTACCCACTTCTAACCAGACACGCATGGGTTACTGTCTGATCTGCTGTCACACAGTCCCCATCTCCCCTCCCCACTAGAACACACTCTCCACAGGCTACGAGTTGTGCATGTTTTTGGTTTATTGAAGTTTCCTAGTTGCATAGTCAGTCACACATCTGGTGCAACAGTTGTCAGTTGGATCAGTGCAGCACCTCCCTGTGCTAGAGACAGTGTCTATACTAAAGTGGTACATTACACAGGTCTATTCCTTTTGAAAACTGGTTCCTAGTTTGTTTTACTTTCATGATTTATTATTTTTGCATAGAAGAACTGGTGTATAGGTGAGAAGTGCAGGTGTGGGTTGGTGAGAGATTCACTAGAGACAGAGTAGGGAGCAAAACAGTCAGATAAACTGAAATGCTTTGCTAAGGGGAGCAGCAGGTGGAATAGGAGATGTCTGCTGTGCTATATGTGGGTTCGCTACCAAATGGGATTGAACTCGGGTGTAGAGGTGACAGCGCTGAGACTTAACCCCTGGGCCATGAGGGAAGCCCGGGTTCCTAGGCTTATGGGTCCTATTTTTCAGCCAACTATGAAGGTAACTGACTCCATCAACCCATGGGTCTTGATTAGCACCAGCACTGGGGTTACTACATTGAAGGGCAGGGTTACAGGGAGATTCTGTAGGGAAAATAGAAATCAGACACTTATCTAAATCCATTAAGAAATTATCAACTCCGGGCCTCCCCGGTGGCGCAGCGGTTGAGCGCTGGGTTGCGAAGCTGCCCGCGGCCCCTGCGGCGCCGGTTCAATCCCCGGCTGCTCCCCGGCCACCAGAGGAGGGTCCCACATGGCGCGCAGACCTCTCCTGCCGCCCGCTGCTCCCCTCAGCAGTGTACTTCGGTCCTTCTGCCTGCTCTGCTCCCCGCTCTGGCTCTGGTGAATTCTCTCACCCTCCCGCGCTTCTGACTGTACCCAGTGCTTGTATAAAACAAACAAACAAATAAATAAATCTTTAAAAAAAAAAAAAAAAGAAATTATCAACTCCTCCTCTCTAGTAATACCAGGATTTTGTTCTTTAAAAAAAGTTGTGAAAGGTGGAAATAAGAATCCAGAAAACAGTCCTAAAATGAGGCCAACAATCAGATGAGTCTGGAAATTAATCTCTCACCAGACTCCTGTGCGCAGGGGACACCCTGGGCCTTGTTGGGACAATGACAGATGCTCCTGCTGCTGTCAGGGACAGGGAACAAGGGGACATGAGGCCTGATCACTAGACATCAAAAAGAACAGGCATAAAGCAAAAACAAACCAAAGCAGCAAAATAGGAATACACAGAAAGGCTAGATCCTGAGCTGAGCCTGAGCTGACCAGGCCACACAAGCACTCCCTGCCCAGACATGACAGCACAGGCCAGGTGGGGTCTGAGTCCCTGTGACCACAGACCCTGCTGGGACAGGTGCTCCTGAAGGACAAGGACAAAGGAGCAGAGAGATGACCCCTGAGGAGAGACCATGTCAAAGCCCACAATGCACTGAGCACCAACTGGTTCCTCAGTGCCCTGTCCCCTCGGTTCCTCACAGCCTCTCCTGCCCCCACCTGCAGAGACTCAGAACAGCAAACACGTGATTCTGGAAGGTTTCCCATTTATTTCATTTCAAATTTTAGGAATCATTTTTATTAGCCCACCAAACCCATCAGGCAAGCTTTCAAAAAGTAATTTCAGAACTCAATTATTATTTCAAGAGGGAAGTAGTTACTATTCTTGAGGAAAATACAAAGACAGGGTAGGCACAGACCAAACTGCTGCTGCTGGAGCAGAGAAAGCATCAAGGAGAGACACAGGTCAGTGTGGGGAGGCGCCTGGTGGGCAGGGCTGGGCCAGTCTCCCCACCTCCTCACATTATCTCATATGAACAGAGACACAGTCAGATGCCCTTTTGCAGCAAAGGAAACCCAAGGATCTTGAAGTTACAAAGTGGGGATGAGAAGACATCCTGCATCACTCAGCCCCCAGAAGGCAGCTGGCTCACATTGTAAAGGAAAAGGATCATTAAAAAAAATTCAAAGAAACACGTAATTGTCGACATTCTCAATTGTCCACCGCACCCTCAGAATGTCCTCCTCACAGCTTCCCCATAACCTGGTCCCATCCTCTCTGCCCCAGCCCCACCCACCGCAGGCCTCCAGGGTCCTACCTTTAGGGGCTGAGAGACACATCAGAACCCTGGGAACTGTTGCTGCCTGGGGGAGAACAAAACAGAACCTGGTCAGAGCCACAGAGATGAGACCACAGGGGGACTGATGGGGTTGACTCCCCCATGGGCTCCCTCAACACTGTTCCAGGGCTCAGGGGCCAAATTCCTGATCCACACTTACCGGCAGCCTGAGTGTAGCTTCCTCCTTGTCCTCCTGTGGGAAGAAGCATCATGTGAGACCAGGGAGGAGTTAGGCCATGAAGTCCTAAAGGAATCCCCAAGTCTGCACCACAGGGAAGTTTCCAGAACTGCGACTGGACACTTAGGGCAGCAGCAGGAAATATGAAGAAAGGAGATGAGGAGGGACTGGACCAACTGCATCCTGGGGTTTGCCCTCAGCAGGGACATTCCCCTCTGCCATTTGCTGGAATCAGGGCCCCAGCACCAGAATTATCTGCTGCAGGAGGCCTTGTTGCCCCAGCCAGATAAGACACTGGCAAGCAGCGAAGCTAAAGGGCCTCACACCGTGGGGCTGAAGATTCCTTGTGCCTCACACCGAGGGGCTGAAGATTTAACATCCCTTTATTTTTTGTTCTTGATCATAAAAGAGAAAAATTTATCAGAAAGTACATTAGGCAATAAATTATAAGCATCAGTATATTGCAAATAAGTGGCACAGAAAATTATCTGTCTAGAAATTAGTTATTAAACAATTTGGCCCACTTAACAATGGGAGACAATTTATTGTATATATCTGACAAGCAATCCAGCATAACAATTATAGTAAATCCTTCTTTTGTTTTTTAGAAGTTTCCTTTTTATTTAGAAGTTTCTTAGGAAAGTTTTTAAATGAAATTAACTGTGTTAAGAAGTTTCTGGGTAGAAAAAGTTCTGATAGCTGAGCAGCAGCTGGTCTCCGGCTGAAGGCCGTATGAATAGAAGAATCTTTTGATGCTTAGGCTTTAGCTGATAGGGATGCACTGGCAGCTATCCACTGTCTTAAGTAATTGTCTAGCTGAAATAGTAAGTTTTAGTGTTAGGTTTGGTTTTTTATCTATCAACCTTGAAGGCTACCGTCTAGCTGGACCCGTAGGAGCCAGTAGTCCATGGGAATAAATACACTAATTTTTCTGCTTTTCACATGACAATGTATTTTTTTTTTCTGCTTACTAAAAATGAATAAATAAAGACCTGCTGAGCCTCTCAGCAGAAGATACTAGCACCTCACCAAGTGTCAGTGTCTCCTCATTCTACCTCATCCCCTTCCCCTCAGCCCTTAAGTTTCAGCCCCTTACAGGTCGCCTAGGCTGTCTCATCCTCTCAGGTACCCCTGACACGACATTTTGCCGGAGGCTGGTCCCCGGCAAGTGGCACCCGAAGCAGGGACTTGAAAGTAAGATTTCTTTCCCATGCAGGGACGGCTAGGATCTGCTCCATAGGGTAGGGCGCATATCCCCCTGTAGAGAAAGCAGGGTTGGGGAAGCAGTAAGTCAGAACCATAATAATGCTAGTGGGTGTCTTATTACGTGATAAGGCGAGTGGGTGTCTTATCATTTAGAAGCCATTGGGCCACTGAGTCTAGGGAAAGAGGATTCTTTATTGATATAAGTACACTTGTTAAGACCTCTCATGCGCAATTGGCTAGTTTCCAAAATTTTGTTGTAATGTGTTGTCCTTGGTTTCCAAGGGACGGTACTCTGGATAAGAACCTGGGCCAGAGTAGGAGAGAAAATGACAACCTATTATACTCTCCATGGACCTGAGAAGGTCCCCATAGATGCCTTTTCACTGTGGGGTCTGCTACAGGATATGCTAGATCAAGGGTCTGAATTAGAGAAAATAAATAAAAAACTCAGAAAATTATGGCTGTCTGTATCCCTAAAGAACATCAAAGAGGACTCACCTGATAGCCCTGTATTAACAAAACAATTGCCTGAACAGATAGGTGGTTTTTTTTTTGCCTGGCTGGAGGCAAAATGAAAGATGCAAAACAAAAGGTAAAAAAAATAGCCTGCAGTGTTAGAGAAAGTGATCAGGATTCTTGGGATAAGGAAATTGTTTTTCAAAAGCCAAAAGTTGATTCTAGAGCCAATACTGACCTCTTTGCAGAGGCACCGGCTCCCAATTCTGAGACCATTCCAAAATCCAGCCCAAATTTCCAGCCCGGACTTGGCTAAAATTGTTAAGAGATTAAAAATAAAAACTCAAAAACAAGTAAGATATAATGTGACATGATCTTAAATGCTTCAATCTTTTCCTGTTAATTATTTGGGGAGGAGGCTAGTTTCCCCCAGGTTGAGTTTTGCCATTTGTTTCTTTTAAAATAAATAAATAAATAAGGCATTTCTAAATAATAGTATTCAAAGTTCATTCACAATTGGTAAAGTAATAGAACATGGTTAAATATGAGTATATGAGACTATATGACTATAATATGACTAATAGATTTTTATTAAAATAGTATAAACCCACTGCAGTGGGCGGGTAAGGACTTCCCTGATCTCAACAAGCAGCTTCCTGGACTTTTTCTCCAGTGTTGGGATCACTGGCAGGTCTCTACTGCCTTCCTGCTGTGGGGGAGTGAACTTTTCTATTGTCCACCTTAAAAAACTATTTTGGTTCATTCTACAAAAAAAGTTCTATTTCCCTGTGTTTCTCTGATTTTAAAGTCTAAATTGTCTTAGGCAAAAACTGCTGAGTTACTTTTGACTTGCTAACAAGCTATACAGAATACTTATTGGTTGAATAAAAGCTTTTAAATTTACTTATTGGACCTGTAAAGGTTAAGTTTCTTGTTAAAACTAACTAACCTGGTAAAATATAAAGTGGTAATACAGACATTTTTGAACTAAATTCTAAACCTCAGTATATTCACATATATTGGTAAAATAACTATCTCTTAAAATATATATACATGGCCAAAATTTTAAATGTATATCAAGAGATCTCTGTGTCTGTTTGTGTCTGTCTTTGTGTTTTTGTTTTGTTTTTGTTTTTTACATCCAGAGGACTAATCATAAATGGCGTCTATATAAGTTCTCATAAAAACAAATTTTGAGATCGTAACCCAAAATTTTTGATATACAAGAACTAGTTCAAATTTTATAATATAATTCAAAGCATATATACATTAAAGTTATGTTACATATTAATAATTTACTGTTTAAATGTATCTTTAAAGTGTTTTTCTTTTCTTGACTAAAAAAGGTGTGTGTGTGTGTGTATATATATATACTTACATATGTAAATTTTTTGTCATATTAACTTTACCAAGTGAAACTAAGCTATACTGTTTTTAAGTCAATTTTAAAAACTGCAATGTTTAAGTAACATTTTGGGGTGGCGAACACACAAAGCCCCTCCTTGTGTTCTGGATTACTGAAAAGAAACCACTATCATGATTTGTTAAAAGTTTTAGTAATGTCTATAGAAAAAAAAGCAACTGAGGGATTGTTAGACACCGGTGCTGTTACTTGTATAGCAGGGCATGATTAGCCTAACACCTGGCCCACAAAAGCCACGCCCTCTCCTTTGGTCGGACTGGGATCAGCACAAAATGTGGCAAAAAGTTCTCAAATTTTAAATTGGAATGATGGACAGATGTCTGGGACTTCTCAACCTTATGTTATTCTTTCCCTTCCTATGACATTATGGGGAAGAGATGTGTTATCGCAAATAGGAATATTAATTTTCAGCCCTGATGATACATCACAAATGTTGCAAGTGGGCTTTCACCCTGACCAAGGGTTAGGAAAAAATCTTTATGAGAGAACAGCTCCAATTAAGCCAGTTCCCAGAAGCTCTAAGGCTGGCTTGGGGTACGGTCAAAATTTAACTTAAGGGCCATTGCTCAAGTTGCAGCCAACCCAATCACCTGGAAAGATAATAAACCAGTGTGGGTTGAGCAGTGGCCTCTTACAGAAGAAAAAAAAATATACAGGCTGTAACAAACCTAATGCTGGATCAATTAAAGAAAGGGCATATAGAACCCTCCACAAGTCCATGAAATACCCCAATTTTTGTTGCTAAGAAAAAATCTGAAAAATGGAGACTGTTACAGGATTTAAGGGCAATAAATGTTACTATGCAAGATATGGAACCAGGTTTGCCATCACCTGTGGCCATCCCTAAAGATGAACATGTTATTGTTTATTGATTTACAAGATTGCTTTTTTACCATCTCTTTACATCCCCAAGACTGCAAAAGATTTGCATTTAGTGTCCCATCGGGAAAAGGCCGTTTCAACGGTATGAATGGAAAGTTCTCCCTCAGGGCATGAAAAACAGTCCGACTTTATGTCAAAAATTTGTAGATATGGTTTTGTCATCCTTTAGGCATGAGTACCCTTCCATTTACTGTGTTCATTATATGGATGACATTTTAATAAGTAATGCTCAAGTGGACTTGTTGAATCAGGCCTTGGCCCATCTGGTAGCTTTGCAACAAAGTTATGGACTTGTGGTGGCACCAGAATAAATTCAAACTTCTCCTTCAATTAATTATTTGGGAAGAATTGTTCGTTCTTTAACTGTGTCACCACAAAAACTGCAACTACGAACAGACTCTTTACAGACATTAAATGATTTTCAAAAACTACTTGGAGACATAAATTGGATTAGAGCTCATCTGCAGCTAACCACTGCTGATTTACGCCCACTGTTTGAGGTGTTAAAAGGTGATTCTAATCCCAACTCCCCTAGGCAATTAACACCTGAGGCTACACTAGCCTTACAAAAGGTCAATGATGCACTCAACATTCAACAACTGTTGCGGCTAGATTATACTAAGCCTTGGGAGTTCATAATTTTAGCCACCCCGCACACGCCAACCTGCGTTTTGTGGCAAAAGGGGTCACTGGAATGGTTACATTTACCAGTTACAACAAAGAAGGTTGTTTGTCCCTATGCTTCCCAAGTGGCTGCATTAATTGTTAAAGGAAGGCATAGGAGCTTCGAGCTCTTTGGCCGAGAATTTCCTGTTCTTGTTTTACCTTACAAGAAAGAACAATTTAATGACTTGCTTAGTTTAAGTGATGACTGGCAAATAGCCCTGCAATCTTTCTCAGGTGAAATAAAGTTTCATTTGCCTCCCGACCCTATGCTTCATTTCTTTGAGAAACAGGCTTTTATATTTCCAACCATTGTTAGTGCTGTGCCTTTGCCAGAACCTGCTGCAATTGTGTTTATAGATGGCTCCTCCAATGGTAGAGCTGCTTTCATTATCAATGGCAAACCAGAGTCCATCCAGACAACTGAAACCTCAGCCCAAAAATCTGAATTATTTGCAGTTCTCACAGTATTTAAAATTTTGCAAAATCAGCCATTTAACCTTTTTACTGATTCCCAATATATTACCAAACTATTTCCTGATATTGAGACTGCTGTAATTGCTGATGCTAAAACTACATTTTTACTGATTCCCAATATGTAACCAAACTATTTCCTGATATTGAGACTGCTGTAATTACTGATGCTAAAACTACCATTGCTCCACAGCTATTGGAGCTACAGCTATTTAATAAGATCTAGGACATCAGGGTGTATGTTGGCCATATTCGTGGTCATTCTAAATTACCAGGTCCTCTAGCTCGTGGGAATGAGCTGGCTGATTTCCTGACTCGAGCAGCGGCATTCTCAGTACAAGGGGCAATTAATGATCATGCCCTTCATCACCAAAATGCTGCTTCACTGCGGAAACAATTCCGTCTGACTCGAAAAACAGCCCGAGAAATTGTTCGCAAATGCTCAGTTTGCCCCACCGATCACCCTTCACTTCCGATGGGGGTGAACCCACGAGGCCTTAGACCAAATGACCTCTGGCAGATGGATGTCACTCATGTTACTAGTTTTGGGAGACTCAGTTTTGTCCATGTCTCCATAGACACATTTTCTCATGTTATTATGGCTACTGCCCGAACTGGAGAGGCTTTTAAAGACATCTCTCAACACTTCATGTTTTGTTTTGCCTACGCTGGCAAACCTTGTGCTATTAAAACCAACAATGCTCCCGTATATACATCCTCTGCCTTTAAAAAATTTTGTGCCTCATTTCAAATTGCTCATTCTACAGGAATTCCTTATAATCCATAAGGGCAAGCTATTGTTGAAAGAGCTCACCAGACTTTAAAGTCTCAAATAAATAAACTACATAAACTACAACAATCTGATTTCAAACATAGTTTGGCTCATCATATTTTAACTCATGCTATGTTTGTCATCAATTATTTAAATTGTGATTCTCAAGGGATGTCACCAATTAATAGACATTGGGATCCTGACCAACGGGCCCCTAAACCTCAAGTTATGTGGAAAGATCTCCTTTCCGGAACATGGAAAGGCCCTGATGTGTTATTAGCAAATGGGAGAGGCTATGCTTGTATCTTTCCACAGAATTCAGATGGCCCGATTTGGATTCCTGACAGACTGATCCGACACCATGTCTCAAAAGCCTTCACCGACAAGTCGCCCCAAGATGCGTAGGTGCAGCCCTCCGGGACCCTATCCGCCTTCTCCAAGACGCCATCACTCCAGATCCCCTGTTGGAAGATTGTCCTCTTCCCTGCACCACCTTCGGTTCAAGAGACGTCTCATCATGACAATTGGGATCTGCTCAGAAACCTGATCTCCAATGCTCGACAGCTACTTGTACAGCACGATGCACACATCACCCTGGAGACTACGTTCCTTGCCATGCTAGCAATCTTATCATGCCGAGTATCACCTGCATCTCCTGCTTCTCTCATGCCTTCTGTTTCCTATTGGGCTTACATCCCGGATCCCCCTTTTGTCCGCCCCACTCCTTGGGGATTTCCCTCGCCCTGTGTATTTACCAATTATTCTGATTTACTAGGTGGCGATTCAGACTCTTTTGTTTTGTTAAAAAGCACTAATAACTTTTCTTTTCAGGGACGTGTGGATTCTCCTCCTATGTGTTTTACATCTGATCCTGACTATATGAAATCTCAACTGCCTGGCTGCCTACCTATTAACGACAAATATTTCTTGACAGGATCTCCAAAGCCTTCCTCCTCCGGATCTAACCGTGATTTATGGGTGCTGCTTTTATCTCTCGTTGGTCCTCGCAGCACTAATGAAAAGATAGCTCGAGTTTCAGTGTCCTCCACTCTCCCAGCCTGTTTGATTTACAACTCAGATGATTCCCAGAATACTATTGATAGAGATCATGGATTTCCCACTTGGCGTACTTGTATGTTTCCTTCTGCAGGAATTCGCTACCAGCCTTACCAGACTAATCTTTCTATCTATGATTTTTTAGTGCTTGGAGCAGTTACATCCGCCACTAATGTCCCCAAGGATTATAGGTTTCTCCTGCAGGACGCTCTCATCTACAACCAGTCAAATCACCTCATCCCACCTCTGGAACCTGTCACTCGGTGGTATTCAGCTGGATGGATTACTCCCACCTACATCGTCAACACTTCAAATGGTTCCCGTACATACCCGGACTTGTTTAGTCTCCTTGCTGCTACTTCACCTGTACTTTTTTGCCGACCTGGACATTCTGTTAATGCTTCTACCATACAGGCTTGCGTGGGGCCCCTCATGCCCTCCTTGTCGAGGGCCCTGGGCACTTAACCATTACTTACCATCACCATACTTTTCATGTTAATTGTACTGGCTGCATCCTCACCAACTGTATTGCCTCTGTTAGCTCATTGTCTAAAGTGACTTTTGTTATCTTACAACCTCTGTATGTTATGCTCCCTGTAAGCTTACAACAGCCGTGGTATGATGACATTGGACTGTATGCTCTTCAGCTTGTTGAGCAGGGTCTGTGTGGCTCCAAAAGATTTGTAGCGGTGCTTATACTGGGTATTACGGCACTTATTGCTATTATTAGTTCTGTTGCTGTTTCTACTACTGCTCTCGTGCAACAAGTTCACACTGCCTCCCATGTTAATGATTTGTCTCGTAACATCACACATACTTTGATTGTCCAAGACCGTATTGATAACAAGTTTGAGGCTCGTTTAAATGTTCTCAAGGAATCACTTTTGCATATTGGTAATCAAATTCAACACATCAAAACTCACTTAACTACCAAATGTCATTCTGATTACAAATGGATTTGTGACTCTACATGTTTATAACTCTTCTTCTGTTTCTTGAAATAATGTCAAAAATCATTTGCTGGGTGTTTGGGATAACACAAATGTTTCCCTGGACCTTACTGCTCTGCAGGAAGATATTAAGGCAATTAGTTTAGCTCATGTCCCCTCCTCCACCCCTGCCAAAGTTGCTGCTTCCTTCCTGGCTTCCTTGCAACGTTATACCACTAAGGCTGCCTGATTCCCATCATTTATTACCTTAGGTATTATTTTGCTTGTCACCATGATTATTTTGATTCTCTTCCCATTGTTTACCAAATTGCTTTTCCATGCTATCAATCAGACACGTGTTGAGTTGCATATTATGCAAATAATGGCCAAAAAACAAAAAAGGGGGAGATGCTACATGAGGCCTTGTTGCTCCAGCCAGATAAGACACTGGCAAGCAGCGAAGCTAAAGGGCCTCACACCGTGGGGCTAAAGATTCCTTGTGCCTCACACCATGGGGTTGAAGATTTAACATCCCTTTATTTTTTGTTCTTGATCATAAAAAGAGAAAATTCATCAGAAAGTACATTAGGCAATAAATTATATGCATCAGTATACTGTAAATAAGCGGCACGGAAAATTATCTGTCTAGAAATTAGTTATTAAACAATTTGGCCCACTTAACAGTGGGAGACAATTTATTGTATATATCTGACAAGCAATCCAGCATAACAATTATAGTAAATCCTTCTTTTGTTTTTTTGGACGTTTCCTTTTTATTTAGAAGTTTCTTAGGAAAGTTTTTAAATGAAGTTAACTGTGTTAAAAAGTTTGTAGTTAGAAAAAGTTCTGATAGCTGAGAAGCAGCTGGTCTCCTGCTGAAGGCCATATGAATAGAAGAGTCTTTTGATGCTTAGGCTTTAGCTGATAGGGATGTACTGGTGGCTATCCACTGTCTTAGGTAATTGTCTAGCTGAAATAATGAGTTTTAGTGTTAGGTTTGGTTTTTTATCTATTAACCTTAAAGGCTACTGTCTAGCTGGGACCCGTAGGAGCCAGTAGTCCATGGGAATAAAATATACTAATTGTTTCTGCTTTGTACATGACGATATAATTTTTCTGATTACTAAAAATGAATAAATAAAGACCTGCCGGGTCTCTCGGCAGAAGATACTAGCACCTCATCCAGTGTCCGTGTCTCCTCACTACCTCATCCCCTTCCCCTCAGCCCTTAAGTTTCAGCCCCTTACAAGTCGCAGAGGCCGTCTCATCCTTTCAGGAACCCCTGACACGACATTTTGCCAGAGGCTGGTCCCCGGCAATTATCAAGGTGAACAACCTGTGATTCATTTTCAAAAATTCTTTACAGAAGAGGGTTAGCAATCAGCTCAGACTGGGCAACACAGGTGTGTGAGTGGTACTTCCCATTACCAGGTAAGGCAAGTTCCCCCTGTGGCCTGAAAGCCCCCAGTGGGCAAGATCCCCAACTCCCTTCCCTACCTGAGTGCTTCTTCCTCCACATCACAGCTGCAGCCACTGCAGCCCCAGTGAGCACAGCTCCAAGGAGAACCAGGCCAGCAATGATGCCCGTGGTGGGGATGGAGGACTGAGGAGGGGGAACTGGAAGGGACAGGAAGGGGAGACCCTGAGCCCCAGGCCTGCATCCTGACCCTATAAAGGTCTCCAGAAGGTGTCCTGATGCCCTGGAGAAGCTCTGGTCCACGTTCCCTTCTTACCCCAAGTCAGGACTCTGGGCTCCAGCAGCCCCTCATGCTGCACATGGCACGTGTATCTCTGTTCCTCTCCAGAAGGCACCACCACAGCCCCCCACTTCTGGAAGTTTCCATCCCCCCAAGCCTGGTCTCCACCAGCTCCATGTCCTGGGTCAGATCTTCCCCATCACGCTGCCAGGTCAGGGTGATGTCTGCAGGGTAGAAGCCCAGGGCCCAGCACCTCAGGGTGACCTTCTGGTCAGAGGTGGGGTAGTGGGTCACGTGTGTCTTTGGGGCCTTTGAGGAGAAGGGTGAGAACTTTCACACTCTGTGTTTTTCCCTCATGAGCCCTGAAAAACCTTCCTGTGACCATCTTCAGAATGGAGAGGGCAATGGGTTTAGAAGAGGAAGCACAAAATCTAGAAAGCAGCCTGGTCTGGGAGTCTGGGAAAATCTTTTATTAGTTAGAAAGTTCTAGAATTAGGGTGACATCTCTGGATAGGAGGACGCAGTTCTCTAAGGAGGAGAGCACAGACTTCTGGGGATAGACCTGGGGACTCAGAGACCCTGTGGTCTCTTGTGGCCCACTCTGCCCCTGTTTCAGTTGAAAGAGGCCTCTCTCCGCCCTTGTTTCACTGATAGTTTTTGTCATTCATTCCTTCAAATAAAGATGCTAGTGGCCCCAGCCCAAAAAAAGGTCTAATTCACCTCATACAAATTAGTTTCCTTGGGACATAGTACTTTGGATTATGGCAGAAGTGACTTATACATGCTCTATGTTATCAGAAATCAGATTTACATTGTCTCCAGATTCTTTCTCTCAGGCTTGAGGAGATGCTCCCTGCTTTCCTGAGCCTCCCTGGCCAGGACCCCACAGCTCTTCACACTGGACAGGGTGGTCTCTGTCCACGTCCTGCTCCCTCCCTTCTGCTCCCTCCTGTGCAGCCCTTCTCCTCTGGTCTCCTCTGCCGGGGACCAGCCTCTGGCAAAATGTCGTGTCAGGGGTTCCTGAAAGGATGAGACAGCGTCAGCGAAAACGAAAGGGCTGAGGGGAAGGGGATGAGGTAGAATGAGGAGACACTGACACTTGGTGAGGTGCTAGTATCTTCTGCCGAGAGACTCAGCAGGTTTTTTATTTATACATTTTTTGCAAGCAGTGAGATGACATTGTCATGTGCATAGAAACAAAGCAGAAACAATCAGTGCATCTCTTTTTCTATGGGCTTTTGGCCACTACGTGCTCTCAGCAAGAAGGCAACCTTCAAGGGTAATAAAAAACTAAGCCTTACACTAGAACTCATTGTTTCAGCTAAACAATAACCTAAGACAGTGGATAGCCGCCAGTGCATCCCTATCAGCCAAAGCCTAAGCAAGAAAAGACTTTTCTTATTCTCATGGCCTTCAGCCAGAGACCGGCTGCTACTCAGCTATCAGAACTTTTTTTTTTTAAGATTTATTTTATTTATTTTTATTTTATTTATTTATTTATACAAGCACTGGGTACAGTCAGAAGCGCGGGAGGGTGAGAGAATTCACCAGAGCCAGAGCGGGGAGCAGAGCAGGCAGAAGGACCGAAGTACACTGCTGAGGGGAGCAGCGGGCGGCAGGAGAGGTCTGCGCGCCATGTGGGACCCTCCTCCGGTGGCCGGGAGCAGGCGGGGATTGAACTGGCGCTGCAGAGGCTGCAGGCAGCTTCGCAACCCAGCACTCAACCGCTGCGCCACCAGGGGAGGCCCTCAGAACTTTTTTCTATTTAGAAACTCCTAACTCAAATAGCTTCATTTAAAAACTTTCCCAAGAAACTTCAAGAGAAGGCAAAAGAAGGACCCACTACAATTGTGCTGGATTGCTTGTCAGGCATGCACAACAAATCATCTCCCATTGTCAAGTGGGCCAAACTGCCCAACAACTAATTTCTAAACAGACAATTTTCCATGCTTTTTACTTACAGTATGCTGATACATATAATTTATTGCCTAATATACTTTCTGATAAATTTTTCTCTATGACCAAGAACAAAAAGCAAAGGGATGTCAGATCTTCAGCCCCATGGTGTGAGGCCCTTTCTCTTAGCTGCTTGTCAGTATCCTATCTGGCTGGGGCAACAAGACCCCTGCAGCACCTGGGGAAGCTGACAATGATGAGTCATCACCAGCCTCTTCTGTTTCTCATTGTTAACAACAGCTGACAGTGTTTTCACTCTCTCCTGGTCTGAAAACACTTTCCTCCTCTGGCTCCTGAGAGGCATCGGTTTTCTTTAAAGGGTGGTACATTTTGATGAAGAACTAAAATTATAAGATGACCTGAAAAAAAGATGCACACATCACACCTTGAGCTCATCATAATTATAATGTTATTATGTTGGGAGGATGAGGTTGTTTTAAACAAGAGTCAGTTCACTAAAGATGAGACATAAAACTCAAAAACAAGGAGTACAGTTAGCATCGTGTTTGGAGACACAGAAGTAACAAATAGTGAATCAGTTAAAAAGGAAAACAGGTTGTCCCTGAGATTCAGGAAGTGAGGCCCATAGGAGGTGGGGACATCTGTCTCCCTAAAAAGTCTTGTAGAAAGTGTGGTTTTTAAAATATGTGCAGGGCCTCCCCGGTGGCACAGTGGGTTGAGTGCCGCACTGTGAAGCTGTCTGCAGCTTCTGTAGTGCCAGTTCAATTCCCGGATGGCCAGCCAGGGAGATTCCCACATGGAGAAGAAGACCTCTCCTGTCTAGCTCACTGCTCCCCTCAGCAGTGTTTTCAGTCGTCTGCCTGTTCTGCTACCCTCTCTGTTTCTAGTGAATTCTTTCACCCTCCCGTGCCTCTGACCTTGTACCCCAGTTCTTATATAAATAAAAATAAATCTTAAAAAAAAAAACAACTATGTGCATATGTCTATTTGCAAAAAATTAAAAGACAATCTAGTAGGTGAGAGAAGGGACTCACTGAGGATCTGACCCTATGGAGTCTCATAGACACGGGGCAGTGGAGAAGGAAGACATAGGGTGGGGAGGTAGATTTTATTGGGGGAGTTTATACTGGTTTAATTGTATTTTCAAAGGGAGCTACTACGGCATGTGTGTGTGGCAGAAAGAATGACCCACAAGAGAGTGGGATATGATGATCCAGGGGACAGAGGGGCCTGATCCTGTCCCAAGCTGAGGGGTGACCTTAGACAGGAGGGGAACTTCTACTATCACTGGGTGAGGGCAGAGGATCCAGGTACAGGTGCAGGGGTGATGGTGCAGTTCTCACCTGAGTGCTTCATATTTTAAGGATGAAAAAAGAAAGAAACTGATCATGTAAGAGTGGAGGGAGGGGAGGAGCTGAGGGGCTGAGTAGGGAGAGGAAGTGAGAAATAGCCCTCTCAGGGGGGTTCTCAACCTTCCTGAGCTGAACTGGGAAATGACATCTGGAGGTGACAGGGTTGAGGCCACTGTGCTCTGTGCTTATGGAGAGAGAGAGAGAGAGAGAGACTCAGGAAGCAGCAGACGGATCTACAACAGACAAGGAAAGAATGAAACATACTCTCTCCAAGTGTAAAGACTACAGTTATTTTTACTATCCTATTTGTAACATTATATATATTTTTTAAAAAAAGATTTATTTTTATTATTTATGAATGCAAGAACTGGGGTGCAGGCCAGAGATGCCAGGTGTGAGAGGATTCACCAGAGACATAGTGGGGAACAGAACAGGCAGATCTATTGAAATACACTGCTGAGGGGAGCAGCAGAGGAGACAGGAGATGTCTGCTGCGCCATGTGGGTCAGCTCCCTGGCCAGTGATCAAACTCAGGACACAGAGGTGATAGCACTGAGACTTAACCTTTACACTACCAGGGAGCCCCCACGTTTTATGTATTTTTTTTTACAATAGATGTACATTGTAGCACATAAATTCTACATTCTACATATACATCTAATCAGACTAAAACATCTCTTCATAAATTTAAAAAAGGAAGGTGAGGGTTGGTCATCCTGCTCAGCACAGAGCTGAAGGGCTGGGCTCCATGTCTACTCTGGGCAGGGCCCTAACAACACTTCCTCCCTCCTCAGGATGCTGCTCCTTGTGGGGTCCACGCAGGGTCTCACCCTTCTCTTCTGTGTGTGGCCATTTATTACTGTATTGTAATTCTGATGCTTTTAAAAAGAGGGTTTAGTATCTCACACATATTTCACATTCTTAGCTCTTATCAGTGGGAAGGTGTATTCATCCACGTAGCCCACCTTTGTCAGGTGGAAATTCTCAGGCAAAACAGTTCAGTGACAAGAGTAGAGGGTCAGAGCCTGAGAACAAGTGGCTGAAGGGGATTTGCCAAGTGTTTGATAGTGTCAGGGATTGTCATCTAATTTATTTTTGATAATAAATTGTATTGACAATAACTAATATTTGTTATTTATGACACACACAGGATTCATAAGTACTCAAGAACATACACAAACAAATCAGTCACATCATCCAGTCATCATCAACCAAGTCCCCTCTACTCTGAACCCCCTGCAGTCAGCAACTTCTCATTTCTCTTCCCAAAAAGTCTGTGCATTAATGTTAGGTTAAGTCTGTAAAAGAGCTTGGGCCACAGACTGGGAGAAAATATTTGCAAAACATGATTCTGATATAATACATATTTTAGAATATGCATGGAACCATTAAAATTCAACAAGGAACAAATAACATTTTAAAATTGAGCAAAACTGAGCCTCCCCAGTGGTACAGCGGTTGAGCGCTGGGTTGCATAGCTGCCCGTGGCCTCTGCAGCTCTGGTTCAAACCCCAGCTGCTCCCCGGCCACCGGAGGAGGGTCCCACATGGCACGCAGACCTCTCCTGCCGCCTGCTGCTCCCCTCAGCAGTGTACTTCGGTCCTTCTGCCTGCTCTGCTCCCCGCTCTGGCTCTGGTGGATTCTCTCACCCTCCTGTGCTTCTGACTGTACCCAGTGCATGTATAAACAAAACAAACAAGCAAGCAAGCAAATAAACAAACAAATAAATAAATAAATAAAACATGCCTCTATTTAAAAAAAATTTTTTTTTAAATAAAATAAAAAAATAAAATTGAGCAAAACTCTGAACCATTTCCAAGGAAGCTATATTGATGGTGTAAGGTTGAGGCTAGGGCAGAGATGGGGTAGAAGGGGAGAACTTGAAACTGCTGCCACCTGCATCCCAGGAGCCAGCTCTGCCCAGTTTGCACGGGCCCTGATAAGCAGCATTTAAAGAACAACCAATTCTGAGGAAAAAAATTCTTTGAAAAGCAACTTTGACTCCTCATTCTCCACCTTCCTCCAAGGCCCGACCCCGCCCTATAAAAGCTTGCCCTTATCCCCAACTAGTGACTTCTCTGACCCCGGTGGGGTTGCAAACCTCGCCTGGGAGCGCAATAAATTTCCTGCCTGTTAGAAATTTGGCCTGGCTCTCTTCTTTCATCTTTGTGCCGAAACCCAGGAAGGCTGTGTACCCCAGTGCTGGGGCTGTCTTCCAGTCCCTGGGAACTCTCCTCTCCATTGCAGATGCTTCACATCCACCAGTGGCCTTGATTCCTGGGGTAAGTCATTAATCTGACTCTCCTTCCTAGGAGACCCCTGCCTCTGACTATCCGGCTCTTCTCCTAACTCCCTGTTTTGGTCGGCTGTCCTGTAAACCATGGGCCTACAACAGCTGACCCTCTGATACACCTAGACCTGGATTTGGGGACGCCCGTGCAGACTAGGTGCCCAGTTTAAGGCAACAGGCAAGCGGTGGAGACATCCCCCTCGTCTGTCTGTCTCCTGTCCTGTAGGCCACAACCGAGAAGTGGAGACGTCCCCCTCGCTTGCTTTCCCCCTGCCTAATGGCCAGAACCTAATTGTGGGATGCCGCGATCCTGGGTCTGTGCCCCCTGTAGGCCAGGTCAAGCTTGTGGGATGCTACGTCCTGACACTGTGTCCCCTGTTGGTTGGGAAAAGGAGTTGGGTTAGCCATGGGGTCTGCCAATTCTAAGCCTGGTCCAGCTACTCCACTGGGAGGCCTTCTCTCAAACCTCTGTCTGCTGGGACTAAGGCCAGGTATACACCCTAACTGACTCATTTTTCTCTGCAACATTGCCTGGCCTCAATACCAATTGGATAATAGCTCTCACTGGCCAAAACACGACACTTTTGATTTCACGGTCCTTACAGACCTAAACAATTATTGTCACCGCAATGGAAAATGGTCAGAGATCCCCTATGTCCAGGCTTTCTTTCTCTTGCACTCCCGTCCCTCCCTCCTGCCCCTCCCTCCAAAAAGCCTGCCATACTTTCCAAGTCCTCCTTGCTCGAGACTCCTCTCACTCCCCACCCACCCGGAGCTCTACTTCCAACACTAAAAAGACAGCTTCACTACCAGTCGTCATATTGTTGACATCATTCTCCCAAGCCTAATAAATTTAAAAGGATGTAAATAGTATAATATAAAGTATGTTCAATCACAGGGCAGGGAATTCAATAACTAAAAGAAATATGAAAAACTCACCAATATGTGGAAAATGCACTTCTACATAACCAAAAGATCAAAAAAGATATCAAAAGGGAAATTAGAAAATACTTTGAGAATAATGAAAATGAAGAAACAGCATAACAAAATTTATCAGATGTCACTAAAATGGGGCTTAGAGGGAAGTTTATAGCTGTAAGTGAATATATTAATAAAGAAAATTCTCTAATCAAATACCAAAAGTTCCTCTTTAAATAAAAGGAAAAAGAGGAGCAAGCTAAACCCAAAACAAGCAAAGGAAGGAAAAAAATTAAATAGGTTGCAAGTTAAGGAAATAGAGAAAAGAGAAACAATAGATTAAAATAACTAAGTCAAATGTGTTCCTTTGAAAGTTCAATGAAACCATCATATTTTCAAGTAGACACACTAAAACAAGAAAGAAAGAGACTCTAATTTCTCAAATCTGTGGTGAAAGAGGGACTTTATGTGATTATACAAAATAGAGAATTATAAAAGAACTTTGTGAAAAATGATATGCCAAGAATTAAAGAACTTAGATAAAAGGCAGATTCATTGAAAATTTTAAACTACTAAGGGAGGTCAAGATGAAACAGACAATCTAAACATACTTATAATAACTTACAAGATTTATCAGTTATTAAAAACTATGCACATATAAAGCTCTGGTCCAAATGTCCAAGAGGTGACCAAATGTTTAAAGCATAAATTGTAATTCTTTACAAATACTTCCAAAGAGTATAGGAGGTAACACTGCCCAATTCTCTATATATGAGGTCAACTTTATTCAGACCCAGAATAGACCAAGTTATCTCAAGAAAACTGCAGAGCAATAGCTCTTTGGGTATAGGCTCAAAAAATACTCAACAAAACATAGAAAATTCAAACCAGCAATTATATAAAAAGAATTATGTGGAATAACTAAGTAGAATTTATTCCAGTAAATCACACTTGAGTTAACATCCAACTCAATTACTGCAATACACCAAACTAATAAGATAAAAAGAAAAACGTCAAGCTTATCTCAGAATGTGTAAAAGATTTGATAAGATGAGCCTGGCAAGTTGGCAGCACAGTGAAGATACCGGACTCACCTCCTTCTTATATTCATACTAAATTACAACAAGAACAAAATCATATCCCCTGAAAGATAAAGCAGTATCTGCAGCATGTGGCAGGAGCAAAAGTCCAGCAGAACGGGGTTGGTAAATCTGTAATTGAACTGTGTGTGAAGTGATACAGGGGATACAACTCATGAGGGGGGGGTCGGCTGCTGTACAGAGACAGATGGGATCACCTGTCTCTCCTATAAGAGACTGTTACATGTAGTGGGAGGTTCTGATCTTCTAAACATCTGCCATCACACAATCTCCTTACTCCCCCTACCCACACTCTCCACCTTTCTATGCCCCCGCCCACCTACCCCACACAGGGTCAAAACACAACTAAACACATCTGCTAACTGGTATTTAATATTAAATGGATTTTAACCCCAGGAGAAAGCTGTGCCCTGGAAAGCCCAGTACGTGTCCAGTGCTAAATTATGTTCTCAAACTTAGCCTAGAGATTGAGGCTGCCATAGCCTTACAAGATATTTAGGGTGAGGAGGTGACTTAGAGGAGGGGATCACTGTGGACCCCTCCTCACAACTCTGGTACCTACAGCACAGGAGGAAGCTTGAGTCCCTGACACTCACAGGAGGTGATTCTTCAGGCCTCCTGCCCTGGGTCCTTTCCCTCTGTTATTCCTTGTCTGTAACAGCTCTTCCATCACCGGAACAGGTACAAAGGGGGCAGTCTGCAGGTTAGCCCTGGTGCCTGCTATAAACACTACAATGAAGAAACAGAAGAACAAATCACAAATGATGGCACAGACAACAACCAAAACCCTGAGAGAAGCCTAAGTCCAGCACACTGGCATCTGCCTGAAGAGGAGCTCAAGTGAACAGTTTTTTGTTTTTTTTTTTTTCAAGTGAACAGTTTTAACAACACCACTGAACTTAAAAAGTGGATGATGTAAAACAGGAAGAGAATAAAGATTGAGAAAATATGAGACTGTTATAGTTAGAACAAGTGGATCAAAGATATTAGCACCAAATTCAAAATTCAGGGCTTCAATAACAGACAAACATAAGTAATGGAGAAAATGAATGAACTCGGGCTTCCCCGGTGGCGCAGCGGTTGAGCACTGGGTTGCGAAGCTGCCCACAGCCTGTGCAGCACCGGTTTTATACCCAGCCACCCGCGAGGGTCCCACATGGTGCGCAGACCTCTCCTGCCGCCCGCTGCTCCCCTCAGCAGTGTACTTTGTCAGTCTGCCTGCTCTGCTCCCTGCTCTGGCTCTGGTGAATTCTCTCACCCTCCCGTGCTTCTGACTGTACTCAGCGCTTGTATAAATAAGTAAATAAATCTTAAAAAAAAAAAAAGAATGAACTCAAAAAGCACAAATAAATAAACTAGTATAAAATAAGCACAAATAAAATAACTAGTAAAAAAAACTTAAATGAAAATAGTTAAGAATGCCTTGGGATAACTCAAGAGAAATAACATCCATATAATGGGAGTCCCAGAAGGAAAAGAGAAAGACTAAGGTGTAGAACATTTATTTAAAGAAATAATTGCTGAGAACTTTCTCAATTTGGAAAGCAGATGTTCTGATGAAACAAAATAATATGAGACCAACACACACCAATAAACAACAAACCTGTTGAAAACCAGTGATGACAGAATACTAACAACACTGAGAGTAAAACAAGGTAAAACTGATCAGACTGTCAGAGGATTTCAATAGAAATATTACAACCGAAAGGAAATACCAGGAGATATTTAAAGTACTCAAAGGTAAAGATTTCCATTTAGAAGACTTTACCCTGCAAGATTAAAGTTCAAGACAGACAAGTAAGGAGCTTCAGTGGGAAGAAACAGCTCAATTTATTGACACCACCTGTACCTGAGACCAGTGTGAAAGGGATGATAATAAAGAAACAGAACATCAAATACAGAAGACCCGGAGCCCTAAAATATATAACAGGAGGAGATGGAGAGAGACAACACGGCCCATCAGAATGCACTGAGACCAGACAGACCACAGGCCACACAAATATCCACCATAAATTAACCTCAGTAGGACCTAAAACAAAATCAACAGAAGTAACACATAAGACAATGGAAGTGAAACCTAAAGAAACATAAAAGGAAGAGGCCACCATGTAAAAAAGACAAGATGAAACAAAAACACACACAAAAATAAACTGGCAATAAACACTTAATAAAATAACCATCTTAAATGTAAGCAGCCAGGCGCAGGTTGGTTGAGTGGATTTCAAAATGAAGTATGACCTTCAGCTGCTTACAGGAAACCATTTTACCAACAACGTTAAACACAAACTTAAAGGCAGGATGACAAGTCTACAAGCAAATGATAACCAAAAACGTTATTAACTATGGCCAGATCAAAAAGATGTAAGAAAACAATAGCCCTAAATGAGGCACTCGATCTAATAGGCTAAATGGACATCTATAGAACATGCCACCCAAAGACAGCTGTGTACAGTTTTCAAGTGTACTTTGTCACGTTTTCAATAATAGATCATATTCTGATGTGCAAATCTATTGTCAACAAAATGACAAAGTTGGGATTTGGACCTAGTACTCTTGGACCATAGGCCATAAAGCTAGAAATCAACCATAAAAAAGGAGAAACTGTAAAAACACAGAGACTAAGCAATATGCTGCTTAGTAGTTATTGGATAAAAGCAGAATTTAAAACAGAAATCAGTCATACCTTGAGACTAATGAAAAGGAGGACATGAGCTACCAGATACTAAAGGGTGCAACAGAAACAACTTGAAAAGGAAGATAATTGCAATACAGACCCACATTAATAAGCAGAAAAATCCCCAAATCAAACTTTCATGCAAGATATAAAGCAACTTCAAAAAAAGAAAAAAACAAGACCTTGGGTTATTAGAAAGAAGGAAATAGTAAAAATAAGAGCAGATATAAACTAAATAGAGCTCAAAAAGACTACACAAAACCCAAAAAAACTAGGAGTTGATCCTTCCATAGATAAACAAAATAGGAAAAACCTCTAGCTAGGAGAAAAAGGAGGAGAAGTGATAAAACATTAATAAACAGAATGGAAGAGGTGAAATCACCACAGCACAGAAATACAAAAGATTATAAGAGATCACAATTAACAAGCATATGCCAAAAATTTTTTGATAATCTAGAATAAATGGACACATTTCTAGATCAATATAGTTTACTAAGATTAAATAAGGAATAAACAGATGATTTAAATACTCTTATAAGCATGTGAAATTGAAACCAAAATTTTACAAAAGTTCCCAAAATCAAAAGTCCCAGGTCAGACAACATTGTTGATAGTCTGGGAATTCCCTTGTATATAAAAAGTTTTTTTTTTTTTTTTTGTTCTGTTGCTTTTTTATTATTCTCTTCTTATCTTTAACTTTGACAATTTCACTATCTTATGTCTTGGTGTGGGACTCTTTGGAAATCTCTTAGCTTCCTGGTTCTAGATGTCTTTATCTTTTCCCAGGTCAGGAGGTTTTCATTTCTTTAAATAAACTTTCTTCTCCTCTCTCGTCCTTTCTTCTTCTGAGACCCCGATGATGTGACTATTGTCCACATGATGGTGCCATAAGTCCCTTAATTTATCTTTCATCTTTTTTAATCTCTTCTTTTTTGCTGGGTACACTGTAGTTTATTGATGGTACATGACAAGGCAGAGTGCCCTAAGCCCTTTCCCTTCTCCAGGGGGTCTGGGATAGAGCAGTGATGAGTCAGGATGTTCTCGGTGTGTTGGGTGAGCAGAAGGGGGGGGGCAGGACTCCCCAGTAGCTGAGGGCCTCTCTCTTCTTCTTGTGCTGTAGCTGGGGCTGGTGGTTCAGGGATTCTTATTCCTTGGAGGCCATGTGCACTAGGAGGTCCACCACCCTGTTGCTATAGACAAATTCATTGTTATACCAGGACATGAGTCTGACAAAGTGGTCATTGAGGCCAGCACCAGCCCCAGCATCAAAGGTGGAGGAGTGGGTGACACTGTTAATGTGGCTTGGACCACCTGGTCCTCAGTATAGTCCAGAATACCCTTTATGGGGCTCTGAGGTGCCTGCTTCACCACTTTCTTGATATCATTATATAAGGCAGCTTTCTCCACCTGTAGGTACGATCCCCAAACAACATGATAGAGGTGGAGACATGGACAGTCCTGCCAGTCAGCTTCCTGTTCTGCTCAGAGATGGCTTTGCCCATAGTCTTTGTGGCACCAGTAGAATCAGGGATGATGTCCTGGGGCATTTAGCCATCACATCATAGCTTCCCAGAAGGGCTATCCATAGTTTTATGGGTGGCAGTGGTGTCATGGATCATGGTCATGAGTCCTTCCAAGATACCAAAGTTGTGGGTGACTTTGGTTGGGGGGCCCGCAGCTGCTAGTGCAGAAGGCATTGCTGACAATCTTGAGGGAGGTGTTGTACTTCTCATGGTTCCTGCCCATAACAAACATGGGGGCATCAGCAAAAGGGCAGAGATGATGATCCTTTTAGCCCCATCCTTTAGGTGAGCCCTGGCCTTCTCCAAGTGTCATGCAACCATCCCAGGTTGGGCAGGTTTGCTTTTGCTTTGGACAAATGGAAGAAGAATCTTGGGACCGTAGGTGTGTCTGACTTACCTTTAATGCCGAAAAAGGGTACCAAATACCCAGGCAAGCAGATAGGGAGGGAGAGACAGACCAAATACAAACTGAGCTTCCTAGCCCCCTTTTTACTGTTTGTTATGTGCCCATAGTCACATAACTGACACATTGTTGCAACAAGGCCCATCTGTTGTTCACTAGATGTTGGGGGGGGGAGGTAAGACCTTGAGTTACTTCAGTGTCCTTACACCAGGGTAGTGAAGACAGCAGTGGAATCCACAACATATTCATCGCAAGTATCACCCATTTGATGCTGGAAGGATGGCACTCTGGAAGATAGAGATGGGCTTTCTGTTGATGACAAGTCTAGGTGCAGGCATGCACAGGGTAAGTTCACTGTCAATTTGGGCAGATGGATAGAGTCCTGCTGCTCTGGAGGCTTTAATGCTCTCTCAGGGTACCAGGTACACAGGCACACCAGGCAGGGAGGCTGGCATGCCAGGAGGCAGGTGTGGACTGGGCTGGAGTCCAGGAGGCAGGCAGCTTTCCAGAGTGAATTTCATGCACTTTCTCTCTCACCTCTCTCTGGCATTCTCAGTTTCCTGTAGTCTCATGGTCTTGTAACAGAAAGACCGATTTTGGGCTACCTGTCACCACCGAATGCCAATAGAGTAAAGACAGGAATTGAATCTTTCCAACGATGTGGAAGATGGAGGGTTAATACCCTAAAGAAACTGCCTTCACATTTCATTTCCAGCTGCCTGTTTATAGTGAGATGAACACAGACAGTTGGGCAGTGAGCAGGCCTTCACTGCTGCCAGGAGACTGTGATGTCCAGTCCCCAGAACTCCTTATCGCCCTCCTACACACCTGACTTCAGGCTCGTCCCTCTGTGCTGAGGCTGGTCTTCAGGTAGTGCTGCTCCCCGCAGCCTCCATATGTGACCTTGGGCTGGAAAATTAACTGAGAGCAGACGGCTATAAACAATATGTGTGTGCCATTTCCTACTCTACCAGCTTAGTGTCTCACCCATCTTCCCCCCCTCCCTAGCCCCTATCAGTCTTGTCTCAAAGTGATCCTCTCACAGGGCTGCTGCTGTGCTTCCACTGCTTTTATCCCCCTCCTTTAGGCCTGGGTGTGCGCATTTACACATGTGCATGCCCAGTGCTCTCATTGAGGTCACAGAGATCACCCCAGCAGTCAGCTTCCCTGTCCTCATACACACACTCTAGGTCACCCTTCTCATAGCACTGACCACCTTCTATCATGAACACTTTCCTTGCTTACTATTGTAAGGAAAATGAGTAGAGCAGGCTATATTTCAGCTTTCACACAACAGAGAGCTTATACCCTGAAAGGCTGTTTTCTACCACTTGAACATCTAGAAAGAAACAGATGGGCCTTATGACACATGGTAGCAAGGGGCCCTAAAACTGGCCAAGCACACTGCCCAAATAGTTTATTGGTCGCCATATGAGTTCTTCACCCACATGTACAATTGCAAGACTACTCAGGTTCAAAGAACAACAATAATGGGATTTATTTGACAAGCCAGGGAAAAACAGTTATTGAGGCCAAAAATGGTCATTTATCACACCCAAAGCAGTGTCCAGTGTTTTAAAGTACTAAACACAAATGCTCCCAAGATGGTGTCTGCCTGCCACTGAGAATGAGAGCTCCAATTGTAACAGGGTGGTCCCCTTTTGCAGGGTTTGGGCTGCCCCTCTCCCTGTCCTATAACACAATCTTGAACAAAAGGCCTGGAGCATGTGGAAGATGGTGTTTTCCTGGAGCATGTGGAAGCCACACTATAGGCCAGGTTTCAACTCATGTGGCCAGCAGAAGACACAACAGGAAATGCTCACTTGAGCTGCCGAGATGCTCCAGCACAGCACCAGACAAGTGATAATCAAAGCAGCAGCTGCAGCAGCCAAACAACCTGACAAATGGCCGCCACACTCACAGCTCAGTGAGGCGCCTGGCTCCAGGCCTTGGCCTTCCCTGCCAGACTGTAACAGCAGCAAAACCAGGAGCAGATTCAGACACTTGGTTTCCTACAAAGCCTCTGAATTTTTCTTCTCTGAGGTTGGCTGCTGGAAGACTCACCACATCCTTCAGAGGCCCACAATAGCCTTCTGGGAGATGGGCATGGTAGGGGCAGAAATCCCTGACCCCAGAACTGCTGGAGATCTGAAAATGCTGAAATCCAAAAGCTGAATAATCGGGGGCTGCTTCTGCAGTCCCTTATATTTCTTATCAGAATCCCCACTCCCACAGATACTTTGTTTGCATTTTTCCTGGAGCTATCCATCCTGACCAGCACCCCCACTCCAGGGGTGTGAGTTATTATCTAGTGTCATTTCCCTTCAGCCTGAAGAGTTCCTTGAAAATTCCCCAAGACAGGCTTGCTAGCAATGAGTTCTCTGCTTTTAATTCTCTAAAGTGTTTTTACTTTGTCTTCTTTCTCCACATTTTTAAGGACTTTGTGTGAAATAAAATTAACCAATTTTACATGGACTATTAGACGAATATGAATAATTATTAAGGATCATGGAACTCCTCCCATAATGAGCACACACCACAGCCTCCTCTCCTAAAATGTTTCCTCTTGCATCTTTATATTTCAGCCTCTCTTCCAACCCCTGCCCAGGCAACTATGGCCTCCTTCCTGTCTGTGATTATGAACTTTCTATTTCTATTTTGAAATCCTTTTTCCCCTGCTGTTATTGATAGAACCATCCAATTTCCTTATGATTTCTATCTTCAGAGCATATCTGTTTCCATCAGTTTTAAGTATTTTTATATCTTTATATTTATAGCTTAGCTCTTGTAAGCAGTATATAATCAGGGTTTTTCTCAAACTAGTTTGATAAATTCTGTCTTTTTTTTTTCAATTAAAGAATCATAATTGAGGGGCCTCCCTGGTGGCACAAGGGATTAAGATACAACCTATGAAGTGATTCACAGCCACTGCAGCACAAGTTTGATCTCTGGCCAAGTAGCAACCCACATGGCTCAGCAGACCTCTTCTGACTCACCCGCTGCTCCTCTCAGAAGTGTGTTTCAGTCACTCAGCCTTTTCTGTTCCCCACTATGACTCTGGTGAATCCTCTCAACCCCCACACCTCTGGCCTGTACCCCAGTTCTTGTATGCATAAATAAATCTTTAAAAAAAATCATAATTGGAATAGGTGCATCAACATGGTGGCGAAGAAATTCTACGAGTAAGTTCTCCCATAAAAACAATTAATAGGGAGAAAAAGAGGCAGGTCCCTGGGAGAACCAGGACAGGTAAGATAAATTGACAAACTGCGAGAAGAGAAAATTGCTATAGCAGAGGACAAGAAAAGAGGAAAGTAGCAGAACCCTGCGTCCCTCCCCGACCCATGAAGTCAGCTCATTGTGACCTACAGAGAGGAGAAAAAAACAAAAACAAACTAGAGATCAAGCAGGACAGTGAGCAGAAAAGAGCTACTGCAGGCACCTTACCCCACAACCATGAACTGTGGGGAGCCATGAGGGAATCGCCAAGGAGGTGAGCAAATGGCACCGGGTAATTGAAAAGTCCACGCCATTTGAAGAAGATAAGGACTCCCCCAAAAGACCTGCAAATAGCCAAAGGCCAGCCAGTAAGCTTGTGTGTGCTCAAAAAGCACATGGGGATTGCAGATACCCAGATCCCCGTGCCTGCAACCTAAGATTGTGGGGAGATGCACAGGAGCCATCACAGCGGTGAATGACCCTCACTGGGTAATCAAAAACCAGGCTCCCAGGCACAGGATCAGGGTGCAAAAGGCACCATATCTGCGGCACTGAACTGGGCTACAACTGGTGACCCCGCTCTGAGGTCTTTGGAACTGAGAACCTGGGCGTGAAATTCGGGTGTGTGGGATCCCAGGGCAGACATAGAACCCCAGCCGTTGAGGCACTCCATGCCATCCCCACTTTTGTTCCCCAGAGACCAACACAAAAAAAGCACATTTATGGAAGGATACTAGGAAAGATCTCTGGCACCACCTAGTGATTCAGAACAAAGTCACTAAATACCTGATAGTTGGAAGCCAGGGATCCCAAAACCACCTCTGGCTCTGCAGAAGGGGTGAGCCATGCAAACGGAGATGAGAAGGGAAATGGCATGGAGCAAGACATTGAAGGTCCCATTCAACAGCCCGCATTCTGGAACAGAGAGCCAGGTACGGATCCGGGGCATGGGACACAGCCCGGGTGACAGCCAGTGTTTTGGATACCAGAGCCCGGGAACTGAGACCTAGAGCACAGAATTCAGGGCACGGGACCCACACAGCTGTGGGCACAGCAACGGGTAACACGGGCAGAAACAGCACCCAGCAAGAGCAATAGCCCTGTGTTGAGGTGCTCCCCTCTGAGCCCTCCTTTTCCAGAGAAATACTGGGAAAAAGCACAGGTCAGAAAGTTCAGGTCTCTGTTGCCACCTAGTGACCAGTGCAAAATCACCAACTAGCTGATAGTTGGAAGGCAGGGAGGGACATCTTGCTGGACTCCCTGCTACAACTGAGTAAATACAGAGGGAGGGAACCATAAGGGACAGCACCCACCAACACAGTTGCAGCATCAACACCCTGGTGGAGTTTTGGCCTAAGAGCAGACTCAGTCTGGTAAATAGTTTCTTATACACCTGAAGGAGCAACCCAAAGACATGCCCACCAACACCAGTGGCACAACATCCCAATGCCTAGAACTAATTAGAAAGCAAACAACAGGGAGAAGGAAAAATATAAATAACCAAGCAAGCCTGCAGGGAAGGACACACCACAAAAAGCAAAATAATCATCAGATCGCAACAATGACATGGAAGAACTTCTCTACCTGTCAGATAGAGAATTAATAAAAATCATGATTAAAAGGCATAAAGAAAATGAAAAAGAAAAAAACGGTGAGACAAATAATCAATGAACTGAAGAATGAAAATGAGACCTTAAAAAGGAAATAAGGGCCTCCCCAGTGGTGCAGCGGTTGAGCGCTTGGTTGCGAAGCTGCCCGCAGTCTCTGCGTTGCCGGTTCGATCCCTGGCTGCTCCCGGCCACAGGAGGAGGGTCCCGCATGGCGCGCAGACCTCTCCTGCCGCCCGCTGCTCCCTCAGCAGTGTACCTGGGTCCTTCTGCCTGCTCTGCTCCCCGCTCTGGCTCTGGTGAATTCTCTCACCCTCCCGTGCTTCTGACTGTACCCAGTGCATGTATAAACAAAATGAGCAAACAAACAAACAAATAAATAAATAAAACATGCCTCTATAAAAAAAAAAGAAAGAAATAGTTTAAAAAAAGAGAAACAATTATTAAAAAAAAAAGAAAGGAAATAAAAGAAATTCAGGAGATTAAAAGATTACTGGAGCAAAAAAAATCTGGGAAAAGCAATGAAAACAGAATTGATGAAATGGAAGAATGGATCAGTACTCTCGAAGATACAGAAATAAAAATAATGAAGAGAGATAGAGAGAAGTACAAAGCAAAAGGAATGAGGAAACTTTTCAGCAATTATCAGACTCCATGAAGAAAGGAAATATGAGTTATAGGCATTCCAGAAGGTGAGGAGAGAGACAAAGGAATTATTCAAGGAGATAATTAAAGAAAACTTCCCAAGCATGAAAAAGGAGATGAATACAGACAGACAAGAAGAGTGAAGAACACCCTATTGCCACAATGAAAAGAAAACTAGAGCAAGACACATAATAGTAAGGCTTGCAAGAGTCCAGGACAAGGAAAATATAATGAAACTAGCAAGGGGGAAGAAACAGATAACTAATAAGGGAAAACCAATCAGCTTGAGTCAGAACACTCCAAAGAAACACTATAGGCAAGAAGAGAATAGAGTAACATATTCAACAAACTTCAAGACAACAAGTGCCAACCAAGAATACTTGACCCTGCAAAGCTCTCCTTCCTCTGTGAAGAAAAAATAAGGACTTTCTCAGGCAAATGGAAACTCCAGAAATTTATTACAACTTAGCCCCCTCTCCAGAAAATCCTGCAACATGTCTTGAAGCCAAAACCAACAGAGAATGAACAAGAAGAACATACTAAAGCAAGGAACAAAATCACAAAAAGACAAAAAAAAAAAAAAAAAAAAAAGAGGCAAATACAGATGCCAACATAGCAATATTAACTCTAAATGTAAATGGACTAAACTTGTCACTGAAAAGACACAGAGTAGCAGGCTGGATTAAAAACAAACATCCAACTTTTTGCTGTCTCAAAGAAAAACATAAGACTGAAAGTAAAAGGTTGGAAAACAGTCCTACAAGCAAATGAAACAAAAAAGGCAGGTACAGCTATAATTATATCAGATGAAATAGACTTCAAACTAAAAAAGGTAAAAATAGGCATAGACAGACACTACATTATGATCAAGGGGGACAATATATCAGGAAGATCTAACACTCATCAACATATACTCACCACATAAAGGAGCACCAAAATATATAAGACAATTATTCAGACAATTATGTCTGAAAACAGACACTAAAGAAAATGCATATAAAATAGGAGACTTCAATACCAAATTCTCACCAATGGACAGATCAATGAATCAAAAAATAAACAGACACTAGAGCCCTAAAAAAGACATAGACCTCATGGGTTTAAAAGACATCTATAGGGGCCTCCCCGGTGGCGCAGCGGTTGAGCGCTGGGTTGCGAAGTTGCCTGCAGCCTCTGCAGCACCAGTTCGATCCCCGGCTGCTCCCTGGCCACCAGAGAGGGTCCTGCATGACAAGCAGACCTCTCCTGCCACCTGCTGCTCCCCTCAGCAGCGCACTTCGGTCCTTCTGCCTGTTCTGGTCGCCGCTCTGGCTCTGTTGAATTCACTCACCCTCCCGCGCTTCTGACTGTACCCAATGCTTGTATACATAAATGAATAAATCTTTTTTTAAATAAATAAGTAAAAGACATCTATAGGACACTGCACCCAAAAAAATCTGAGTACACATTTTTCTCAAGGGCACATGGATCATTCTCCGGAATTGATCACATAATGGGCTGCAAGATAAACATCAACAGATACATGAAGATCAAAAGCATTCCAACTATCTTCTCTAATCACAAAGACAATCAAGCTAGAAATAAATCATGAAAAGAAAACAAGAACCCTCCCACTTCATGGAGATTTGAAATCCACACTACTGGAAGACCAGCGGACTAATGAGGAGATCAAAAAAAAAAATTAAAAAACACTTTGAGTTGAACGTCAGGGAGGACACTGCTTTCCAGAATGTATGGGATGAAGCAAAAGCAGTAATAAGAGGAAAATATAGAGCAATACAGGCTCACATCAAGAAACAAGAAAGAACTCAAAGAAACAACGTAATCTCACATCTCAAAAAACTAGAAAAACAACAAAAAAAACCCTAAAACTGGTAAAAGAAAGGAAATAATAAAATCAAAGCAGAAATAAACAAATAGAAATTTAAAATCAACCCAAAAGATCAGTTAAACCAAAAGTTGGTTCTTTGAAAAAATAGACAAACCTCTAGCCAGGCTCACAGAGGAAAAAAAAGTGAGAAAACACATATAAATAGGATTATAAATGAAAGAGAAGAAATCACAACAGACTCCTGTGAAATCAAAAGAATAGAGATTACCATAAACACTTATATTCAAACATAATCAACAATCTAGAAGAGATGCACTAATTCCTAGAATGTTATTATCATCCAAAGCTAGATACAGAAGAAATAGAACACCTAAACAGACCAATTACAAGCAGCATTATTGCAGTAGTAATCAAAACATTCCCCCAAAACAGAAGCCCAGGCCCAGATGGCTTCACAAATGAATTCTACCAAACGTTCAGCAATGAATTAGTGCTTATCTTACACAAACTCTTTCAAGCATACCAAATATGTTCTAGGAAGCCAACATTACACTAATACCAAAACCAAACAAAGACAATACAAAAAAAGAAAATTAGGCCAATGTCCCTAATGAGCAATGATGCAAAAATTCTCAACAAAATCCTTGCTAAAAGAATCCAACAATGCATCAAAGGGATAATACATCACAATCAAGTGGGATTTATCCCAGAGCCTCAAGGATGGTTCAGCATATAAAAATCGATCAGTGCAATCCAACACATCAAAAAAATAAAAACCATATGATCATATCAATAGATGCTGAGAAAGCATTCAACAAAGTCCAACATCCATTTATGAAGAAGGCCCTTGAAATTCTAAGGATAGAAGGAACACACCTTAACATGATAAAAGCCCTATCAGCCAGTATTATTCTCAATCTTAAAGGAAGGCCTTGCCTTTAAGATCAGGAACAAGACAAGAATGTCCTCTCTCACCACTGCTCTTCAATATAAGAGGTCTTCTTCAATATTGGAGGTCCTAGTCAGAGCAATAAGGCAAGAGAAAGACATACAAGGAATCCAAATAGAGAAAGAAGAAGTAAAACTATCACTATTTGCAGATGATATGATAATATACATACAGGACACTAAAAACTCCACAGAAAAAACTACTCAAAATAATCAAACCAGTTTAGTAAAGTGGCAGGATACAAAATCAACATGCAAAAATCAGTAGCCTTCCTACACACAATCAATCTGAAGATAAAGAAATTAAGGAAACCATCCTTTTTATAATGGAAACAAAACAAATCAAATACTTGCAAATAAACCTAACAAAAGGTGAAGGACCTATACAAAGAAAATTATAAAGCACTGTTAAAAGAAATAGAAGAAGACACAAACAAATGGAAAGACACCCTCTGCTCATGGATTGGAAGAATTAACATTGTTAAAATGGCCACCCTAGCAAAAGCAATTCAAAGATTCAAAGATAGTTCAATAAAATCTCAATGACATTCTTCAAAGAAATAGAATAAATACTGATGAAATTCATATGGAACCACAAAAAAACATGAATAACCAAGGCTCTACTGACAAAAACAAAGGAGAAGGGAGGTATTACACTTTCAAACTTCAAACTATGCTACAGAGCCATAATAATTAAAACAGTATGGTATTGGAAAAAAAACAGACACATAGACTAATGGAACCAAATAGAAAGCCCAGAAATAAAGCCACTTATATAGGGACAACTGATCTTTGACAAAAGAGCAAAATATATGCAATGGGACAAAGAAAGTTTGTTCAATAAATAGTGCTGGGAAAACTGGATCACCACATGCAAAAGAATGAAACTAGACCACTACCTCCCACCATATACACAAAAATCAACTCAAAATTGGATAAAAGATCTGGATATAAGACCTGAAACCATAAAATATATAAAAGAAAATATAGGTAAAACACCACATGACATACAGCTCAATAACATCTTTAAAGACTCATCACCCAAGCAAAGAAAGTTAAGGAAAAGATAAACACCTGGGATTACATCAAATGAAAAAGCTTCTGTACAACAAAAGAGACATTAGCCAAAACAAAGAGACACCCCACTGATTGGGAAAAAATCTTTGCACTCCATACAACTGATAAGGGACTGATCACAAAGATATACAAAGAACTCACTCAACTCAACAAGACAAAGTAAACAATCCAATCAAAAAATGGGCAGAAAGACTTAAAAGAAAAGACACTTCTCCAAAGAGGAAATGCAAATGGCCAACAGGCATATGAAAAAAATGTTCAACATCCCTTATAATCAGGGAAATGCAAATCAAAACCACAATGAGATATCACCTTACACTAGTAAGAATGGCATATATCAAAAAAAAAAAATCCAACAACAAATGTTGGCAAGGATGTGGTGAAAAAGAAGCTCTCCTACATTGTGATGAGAGTGCAAATTGGTCCAGCCACTATGATGTGTGGTGCTTCCTCAGTCTACTAAAAAATGGAGCTAATATATAATCCAGCAATTCCACTCTTAGGGATCTACCCAAAAAACACAAAAACATTGATTAAAAAAGATACCTGTACCCCTACATTTATTGCAGCACTATTTATAATACGTAAAACCTCGAAACAACCCAAATGCCCCAAAGTACATGACTGGATCAAGAAGATGTGGTATATATATTACAATGGAATACTATTAGCAATCAAAAAGATAAACTCATGCCTTCACAGGAACATGGATGGAGCTAGGAGGAATTATGCTCAGGGAAATAAGCCAAAGGAAAAAGAAAAATATTAGATGATTTCACTTATAGGAGGAATAAAGGGTACAAAACACAACAAAACAAAAACAGACAATTATAAATCAGAGACATCCTGCAGGGAAGGCGGAGGGAGAGGGATCACAGGGAGTGAAGGAGGAGCACAGGAGACTGTGGTGATGGTGCACTGGTGCACTGGGGAAGGAAAATCTGTGGGGACTACACTTGAGGGGGTGGGAAGCAAAATTGTTTAAAAATGAACAATCATGTAAAAAATATATAAAATAAATAAATTTAAAAAGAAAGGCTATTGGTGAGCTTTGCTATTTCACAGGAAATGGAACAAGAGGATATTTGCAAGGTCAGGCCTGGTGACCCTGAGTGTTAGGACGTCCTCGCAGAAGGCGCCTGGGTCCTGAAAGGGCCTATGGGCATCTGAACTTCCAAGTGAAAATGGGCGTGTGAGCATGTTGTGCTTGGAAAGGGCCTTCCCTGCTCATAGAGCCAAGAATAGATGAATATCTTGAGCTAGAGGACAAGGAGTAGGTCAGTTTGAGGATAAGCTAAGGAAACCACCAGATATAATTAGAGTCGGTCTCATCTGAGCGTTATCAAAGCTGTCACTGGAGAGTTAGAGCATGGACTCACAGCAGAGGCAGCTGAGTACTGTTTTTATATTCTTATTTCTAATTGTATTTCAAATATTTTTTTTAAGATTTCTTTATTTATGCATACAAGAGCTGGGGTGGTACAGGCTAGAGGCATGGGGTTGAGAGGATTCACAAGAAACAGAGTGGGGAACAGAACAGGCAGACTGACCGAAATTCACTGCTGAGGGAGCAGAGTGTGAGGCAGGAGAGGTCTGCTGTGCCATGTGGGTAGCTCCCTGTCTGCCAGGAGCCAGCTCTGGCAAACTGTTGTGTCAGGGGTTCCTGTAAGGACCAGATGGTTTGGATGAATCTGAGAGGATGAGGGGGAAGAGGAGTGAGGAGACACTGACACTTGATCAGGGTGCAAGTATCCTGCCCAGGGTCTCAGCAGTTCTTTATTTATACATCTCCAGCAAGCAAGCCTGGAGTACATAAGCAAGTGCTTTCAAGTTAAAAAAAAGAACTAGCAACGGAGGCATTTTTTTTCAAAACCAGCCAAACCGGCCTGGGGACGTTTGACCCCTTGCTGAGGTGATAATAGCCATTTCACTTAGTTCTAAAGGTAAATACAATTACCACACAAAATGTCCACTAACAATCATTTATTTTCCACTGCCCAGTAATCATTCTGTTAATGCTAAAAAACAACAAAACAAAACAAAAACTTCTATGACTAAAACTTAATTCCTTTATAACTGCTAAATTACTAATTAATCAAAATTTATAAAATTCCTAAATCTTAAAAATAAAAAACATAATCGCCTTATATATTGGTAATCAAGTACAATTACTGCTAAAATCAAAAACTTCTTATTCCTATAACTAATCTATTCTAATTTAATGAAAGTGTAACAGGGTGGTCCCCAGGAAAGGGGGAGGTTCCAGGTTCCCTGCCCCACCCAAGGGAGGGTGGAGCTGAGCAGGAAGAGGAGAAGCAGCAGAAGAGACTGAGGAAGAAGCAGGATGGAGCCAGGAGACCTGGAGGAGGCACATGGAGCCTAGAGACACGTAAAGAAACTGCGCTTGTCTTTTGGTCGTGGACGGGGTGACACAGATGTGGGTGAGACCTGTGGGGAGTGACAATGGCAGTTTTTTATCTTGATGTTGATTTTGCTCTTTTCCTTCCGGGCTTGCCCAGTTGTTTGTGACCTTTTCTGTGGGTCCCCACTGGAAGATGTTTTAGACTTGTGGTAGACTTTGGGGCCTTGTTCTGGGCCGATCCCATATGGATGGACTTTTACCCACGAGGGGATGGGTAACTTTGGGTGCTTCATTTAGAAACTAGACTCTTTGCCTTACCTGTATTGTTTCCTAGTTTTATTAAAGTTCCTTCCCATTAAAGTCTCATGTGTTTTGTGTTGATGCGGCGGATGGCAGAACCCATTTAGAATAGGCAGGTTTGCGGGGCTTGGGCTGCCCCTCTCCCTGTCCTATAACAAAAGTAGTCAAAAAATTAAAAAACCCAAAGAATTCCAGTGCCTCATAAGTTGCACTAACCCTTATCTAACCCCAAGCTTCAAAAGAAAAAAAGGGAAACTCCTTTTACTTTCTCAAGGCTATATTTTCACCCGTTACTTCCCTGATGATCTTGTCAACTAACTGCTGTTTCTAACTTTAACTGCTATCTCCAATTTTAACTGCTCTCCAGATGGTCTCTGTCTTAAAAGACCAGAAATCTGTATCAAGGACTTGGTGGAAAATGTTTACATCCTTTAGTTCCCAGAAGATTTTAAGTGTGGCATATCACTTGTTCACAATGAAACCAAATTCTGAATCACGGCCTTCAGGCAGAAGTTTATTAATGGTTTAAGAATGTACTGTTGGCATCACACAGTGCCACTGTTGCCCAATTAGTTTAGTACTTGGTCATACAGCATTTGCAGTTTTACTTTAAATGCGTGTTTTAACAATTGCCACATTCAGTAGAAGCCAGCCATAAACAAATGAGAAGAATCTAGCAGGAGTCAGTCAATGAGATTCCTGACTTTTCAGGAATCTGCTCCATGCCCAGACCTTTGTCCAACATGAGTAGCATGGCCCATGCCACCTGTCGGGTCTGGGGATAGGGAATAGAACTGTTATAGGGCAGAGAGAGGGGCAGCCCAAACCCGCCAAACTTGCCTGTTCTAAATGGGTTCTGCCATCCGCCGCATCAACACAAAACATATGAGACTTTAACGGGAAGGAACTTTAATACAATTAGGAAACAATACAGGAAAGGCAAAGAATCCAATTTCTAAATCAAGCATCCAAAGTTACCCGACCCCTCGTGGGTAAAACTCCATCCAAATGGGACTGGCCCAGAGCAAGGCCCCAAAGCCTGCCCCAAGTCTAAAGCGCCTTCCAGTGGGGACCCACAGAAAAGGGTCAGAAACAACCAGACAAGCCCGGAAGGAAAAGAGCAAAATCAAAATCAAGACAAAAACTGCAACAGGGTGGTCCCCAGGAAAGGGGGAGGTTCCCTGCCCCACCCAAGGGAGGGTGAAGCTGAGCAGGAAGAAGAAGAAGCTGCAGAAGAGACTGAGGAAGGAAGCAGGATGGAGCCAGGAGACCTGGAGGAGGCGCATGGATTCTAGAGACACGTGAAGAAACTGCGCTTGCCTTTTGGTCGTGGACGGGGTGGACACAGATGTGGGTGAGACCCGTGGGGAGGTGACAATGGCAGCTTTTATCTGGATGTTGATTTTGCTCTTTTCCTTCTGGGCTTGTCTGGTTATTTCTGACCCTTTGCTGTGGGTCCCCACTGGAAGATGCTTTAGACTTGTGGCAGGCCTTGGGGCCTTGCTCTGGGCCAATCCCATTTGGATGGACTTTTACCCACGAGGGGACGGGTAACTTTGGGTGCTTCATTTAGAAACTAGACTCTTTGCCTTACCTGTATTGTTTCCTAGTTTTATTAAAGTTCCTTCCCATTAAAGTCTCATATGTTTTGTGTTGATGCGGCGAATGACAGAACCCATTTAGAATAGGCAGGTTTGCGGGGCTTGGGCTGCCCTCTCCCTGTCCTATAACAAAACCAACATTTTCACCTCCCCACTGGTCGCACCCACATCTGTATAACCCTGTCCATGACCAAAAGACAAGCACAGTTTCTTCACGTGTCTCTAGGCTCCATGCGCCTCCTCCAGGTCTCCTTCTGGCTCCATTCTGCTTCCTTCCTTCCTCAGTCTCCTCTGCAGCTTCATCTTTTCCTGCTCAGCTCCACCCTCCCTTGGGTGGAGCAGGGAACCTGGAACCTCCCCCTTTCCTGGGGACCACCCTGTTACAGAACTCCTGCTGCAGTGGCTGTGGATAGCTTCACAGTGCTGTGCTTAACAGCCCTTCGCACCAGGGAGGCCCCACTAATTACATTTCAAGTTCTTTCCCAGAAAAGGCCCCAGGAGCCCTCAGGTCAAGTGCACCCTGTGCTGGGTCCTGTGCTGTCTGCACACGTGCTGGGGGCTCACTCCCCACATTCATCCCCAGGAGGAAAGATGTGACAGGGCAGGTCTCCCTCCTCCGTGAATTGAGTCCTCTGCTCACTAGAGGAAGCAGCAGAGGCCCCTGAGGAGACACTTGGGGACTGTCTTTGGGCTGGGCTATGAGGGAATGCCTGCATGGACACCACCGCCTTGCTCTGACACGTTCCTCCAGTTTCTGAAGATAGCGACAAAAAATAATCCCTGTCCAAATAAGAAGAAAATGGTTCCCCCCAAAACCCCAAAACACATGTTTTCAATGCAGTGTGCTCAGATATTTTGGGTTTAGCTGAGCTGCTGGAATTGCTGATGGAAGCAGCCACCTCCATAGCCTGCAGCCCATTTCCTTCTGGGAGTCTGCAGTGCAAGAGTGATTCAAGAACCCTGAGATCATCTGGATAAATGTGACCAGGAAGACAAATTCAGGAATGAGATCTTCCAAGAAAATGACCCTGAAAGGTCCTTGCAGAAGGCCTGAATGCAAAAACCCACCAGGGGGCAGGAATGCGGATACCTGCCTGGAGGATTCAGACAATGAGCCTCCCCCTCCCCCTATGGGTCTCTTCTCAGACAAAGAACCTCTACCTGCCCCAGGAATCTTTTCGCGCCCTACAAACTTATTACCGCCATGCGAGCCCAGTTTCCCACCTGACCTCTCCTCACCCTATAAAACCCTGCTTCCCCTGACAACATGCGCAGCTTCACTGACCCCCACCTTGGGTGCGTGAGGTCCCCCCGGGGTGTAATAAACTTTCCTTCCTTTTGTTAGGGGGAAAAGGATGTCCTAAAGCTAATTCCATACAGGCTTTGTGGACTCCACCCCCTCCCCAGGCAAAAGCCAAAGACACTGGGAACTCCAAATCCCATCACCACCAAAGGGAAGGTGGCTGGGACCTGAGGGTGGGTTAAGCAGCCAGGTGGATATAAAGGCAGACATGTGGGCTTTGGGGGACCCCCCATTTTGGCTGTCCGCCAGCTCGCAGCGTCCGGCCAGCTCTGAGACTTTGGGTTTCCAGGTCGTCGGATCGGGTAGGACGCCATTAAAGACTTTATTTCCCTATTTTCTCCCTGAGTTGTACATTTTCCTTATTTCCTTTTCCCTTGTAAATAATGAAAGGTCCATGCAGCAGGCAGGAATGCAGGAGCCAACCAGGAAGCCCACCTGGGGGGCAGGAATGCGGATACCTGCCTGGAGGATTCAGGCAGTGAGCCTTCCCCCTCCCCCTAGGAGTCTCTTCTCAGACAAAGAACCTCTACCTGCCCCAGGAAACTTTTCAAGCCCTACAAACTTTTCCCGCCTTAGGAGCCCAACTACCCACCTGACCTCTCCTCACCCCTATAAAACCCTGCTTCCCCCTGACAACATGCGCGGCTTCACTGACCCCCACCTTGGGTGTGTGAGGTCCGCCCGGGGCGCAATAAACTTTCCCTCCCTTTGAGAAATGTAGCCTGGCTCTCCTTTTCTTTACCGCGCCGAGCCTTTCATCTTGGTGCCGCAAACCGGGAAGGCCGTGTCCCCTGGCGCCGGGGCCACCTTCTCGTCCCTGGGACCTCTCCTCTCCATTGCAGACGCCTCACACCCACCACTGGCCTTAATCCTTGGGGTAAGTCACCTGCCTGACCCTCCTTCCTGGGAGGCCCTCGCCTCTGGCTATTCGGTTCCTCTCCTGACCCCTGTACCTTGGTTGGCTGTTCCGTAAACCGTCGGCCCACGTCAGCCAACTCCCGTACACCTAGACCCTGGATCTGGGGACGCCCGTCCAGACTAGGTGCCCGAATCCTAGGCACAACCGAGCGGTGGAGACGTCCCCCTCGCTTGTCTGCCTCTGTTCCGAAGGCCAGGACCGAATCGGGGGACGCCGCGATTCGGGGCCTGTGCCCCCGACGGCCAGTTCAGGTTCGTGGGACGCTGCGTCCTGACTCTGTGCCCCCGTTAGTTGGGAAAGGAGCCGACTTAGTCATGGGATCTGCAAATTCCAAGCCAAATTCCGGCCACTCCACTGGGATGCCTTCTCTCAAACCTCGGTTTGTTGGGACTAAGGCCACATAACGCCCTAAGCATCTCGTCCTTCACTGCAACACTGCATGGCCTCAGTATCAATTGGACAATGGTTCCCACTGGCCCAAACATGGCACTTTTGACTTCTCGGTCCTCACTGACCTAAACAATTCTGTCACCGCAACGGAAAATGGTCAGAGATCCTTAGGGCCAGGCTGTTTTTCTCTTGCGCTCCTCCCCTTCCCTCCCTCCTGAAAACCTGCCATACTTTCTAAGTCTCAAGACTCCTCTCACTCTAAGCCCTCTCCAGACCCTCTTCTGCATTCTCTAATCCTATAAATTCTCAGTCTTCACCTCCTCCAGCTCCCCAATCCAGCCCCTCCCCCATTTTCTTTTCACCTCCCAGCTGCCACACCCTCTCCCTGCTGATCCTCTTCTCCCTCCCTGCAGGGAAGTGGGTGGGACTGAAGGAGGAGTTAGAGTCCATGTTCCTTTGTCTGTCTGATCTCTCCCACTTGAAAAGCGTCTTGGCTCTTTCACAAACTATCCCACTACCTACACCTAAATTTCATTATCTTATCCAAGCCTATGACCATACATGTAATTACATGTTATCTTCTCTTCTACCCTGACCTCTGACCTGTCCCCTAGCTGGTCTCCAAACAGCAGCGCCTAAACCTATAAACTTTCATAAACTCAGAAAAATTACCCAGCCTTCCTCAAAAAACCCTCCTGATTTCAAAGGCTGAGGACAGTCCTCAAACCCCTATCCAGGATCTGCTGAACATGGCCTTTAAAGTGTTTAACAACCGGGAGGAATGGGACAGGCAGAGAGGAACTCCGTAGTCGCCAGAAGGCTGAGCTTCAAGCTCAGGCCCCAGTAGCTGCCTTGAGACCGCCAGGCCCAGCTCCTCCAATGACCGCAGTGCCTGCTGCCCGACAGAGGACGACAATGGGCCCCATGGGCCCCAACCGACCACCACCGGGAGCCTGCTTCAAATGTGGCCAAGAAGGCCACTGGTCCAGACAATGCCCCAACCCCCGCCCTCCAGGGACCGTTGCCTCATCTGAAACGTCCAGGTCACTGGAAAAGTGACTGTCCCTCCACGCCTGGCTGTGGTGGGCCAGTCCTTCCAGTCCCTGCAACTCTTGCCACCGGCGGTCTTGGGTTGGCGGCTGAGGACTGAAGAGGCCTGGACTCATAGACTCCAATAAACTTCGAGGAGCCCAGGGTAACAGTCAAGGTAGCAGGTAAGTACATCTCCTTTCTGGTGGACACGGGGGCCGCCTTCTCTGTCCTCCCCTCCTATTCCAGTCAAGTTTATCCTTCTCAGGCCTTGGTTACGGGTGTTGACGGCCTTCCTTCTCAGCTCAGGACCACTGGCCCGCTCTTTTCCTAGTCATGCCTCCTTGCCCCACACCACTCCTGGGTCACAATCTTCTGACCAAACTCAGGGCTACTCTCTCATGGTTCCAACACCCTAGCGCTGCTCTCATCCTCCCACTGTTAGGGGGAAGTGATGTCCTGAATTAATCCCATACAGGCTTTGTGGACTCCACCCCCACTCCAGACTAAAGCCATCAAGACTCTGGGAAAGACAAATCCCATCACCACCAAGGGAGGGTGGCTGGGACCTGAGGGTGGAGTTGGGCAGCCAGGTTGGATATAAAAAACCAAACACGTGGGCCTTGGGCTCTCTCTGGCTCGCGATCGCTCGCCTCCTGGCTTCACCGCTCCTGGCTGGCGGCCAACTCTGAGAGCGCCATTTTGGGATTCCTGATCGGCGGATCGGGTAGGACTCATCTAAAACTTTGTCTCCCACTTTTCTCCCAGAGCTGTACATTTCCTCATTTCCCTTTCCCTTGTAAATAAACCTTTTATTAACCTTTCACGTGTGTCTGCAGTAGAACATTGATAAGTCCTTTTAAGCGCACGGGTGAGGACCCACAGTCAGGCACCCCGTTTTGTATCGGGGTTGCTCTACAACAGTTTGGCGCCCAGCGTGGTTTCCAAGTTACACCCGCGGTTGACCAGCCCAAAGTAACATTCCTTGCGTTGGTCACCATAAGCGCACTAGTTCTGCAGGACTAGCAGTATAATATTTGTCTCTAGTCCTGAAAAGTCTGTTTTTTCCTTGTGCGTACAGCCCTTGTGGGTGTGTTTTGACTCAAATATGGCCTCAACCATGAGCCTATACAGTTTCATCCCTAGCCTGAGTTCTTTCAGTTTCCTTCCGGCCTTGAATTTGAGTAGCCTTCTTCCATTAAATATCACCACCAGTTTCATTAATGTAAATAATTTGATGAAGCCTGGTGTATGGCACGTGATTTTACTATTGTATACATACATGGGTGGTTTACAAGCCATCCCTTTACAGACTGTGCTTCTGGGTGGTTTTTTGGTAATATGTGTAAGCGCAATTTGCTACATTCTTGTTTCTGTGAGAGGTAGAAGTTCTACTTCACATACTGAGAATGTGCAACAACACATTCAGGCTCTTAACATAGCCATGCAACAACAAATTCAGGCTTTTAACGTGGCCATACAACACAAAATCAGGCTTTTGATTTAACTATTAAGAGTATAAGGGATGAAAATTGTAACGTTTTTGAGTCAGCCTATCAAAGCATGCTGTATCAAGTGCAACAACAAAATCGGACTTTTGAGTCAGCTTTTAAAGGTATGCAGGACCAGATGCAGGCCGCCCTCCATAAATTAGATATGGCGGAGGCGAAGGCTAGGCTAATGGTGCAGAGAAAGGATAGACCTTCCCCTTTCCATGAGGACAGCCAGCGAGCAGAGTTAGAAGAGGAGGAGCATCATATTTTAAATACTTTAAATACACCAGGACAAAATCCTCTTCCACGTGACAAAGCCCCTCCCGTGCAGACCCCTGAGGCTGCGCAGCCTCCACTGCCCTCTGAGGAGGACACTAAAATGGCGTCTCCTCCCCACACTAGACTCGGCACCCATTTTGGCAGGAAGGATCAACCTGAGGCAGGGCAGTTTCCCCTTCGCCAGATGCCAATGGGTGGCTTAAATGAACATGGGAGACCTGCTGGGTACTTTTGGTCGCACCATCCGTTCAGTACTGCGGACCTCCTAAATTGGAGGAGCTCTGTTCCCTCGTACCGCAGCTCCTCAGAGGATGGCGAACTTGTTTGCCTCTATCTTTGTCTCCCACCGCCCTAACTGGGCAGATATACAGTCCATGCTGCATACTTTATTAACGCTGGATGAGCAGAGGATGGTATTCAGGAAAGCCAGGGAGGAGGCTGACCGTCTCCACCAACAGGATAGGCAGTCCCCAGAGCCGGAGGTTGTTGTCCCAGAGAGAGATCCTGGATGGGACCCTAACAATGGAGGAACGGCGATGTTGGATCTCTATAAAAAATGCTTATTGGTAGGACTGAAGCAGGGGATCCCCAAACAAAAAACTTTAACAAAATATTGCAACTCGAGCAAGGAGCTAATGAGGATCCGTCAGAGTTCCTTGAGAGGATTATTCAAACTTACACTAACCACACAGATATAAACCCAGATGCCCCAGAAAATGCTCGTCTGATCACTATGGCTTTCATTACCCATAGTGCCCCAGACATAAAGAAAAAGTTAGCTAAGGTGGACGGCGTCACAGAGATGAGTCCGTCCCAGGTAGTGGACCTGGCATTCAGGGTGTATAATAATAGAGAGGCCAGGAGACCGAAACCTGCGACTGTTTTCTTACAAAGAGAACACAGAACAGGGTTTCAGGGAAACAATAATGGACAGAGACGTGAACCCCTAGGAAGAAAACAGTGTGCTTTCTGCAGGGAAGAGGGACATTGGAAGTACAGTTGTCCCAGGTTACAGGGAAGCGGCAGATGCAATAATTATAGAAGGCAGGATAGAAGGCAGAGAACCCCAAGACATGATGATTCACGTAGGGGTTACAGGAGGGAATATAGAAGGAGCACACAGAACCAGGAACCAAGGAGAGAGGAAAGAAGACAAATGTTAGCACAGAGTGGAGGCTCAGATGATGACAGGGAATACAGACAGAGAAGGAATCGAGAGCCAGCACAGAGGACAGGAGACAAATGACAGCACAGGGTAGAGCCTCAGGTGAAGATAGGAGGGAATACAGACAGAGTAGAAGGAATCTAGAACCAAGTGCAGAGGAGAGGAGACAGATGATAGTTCATGGAGAAAGTTCAGATGCAGAATAGGGGTGCCCGGGGCTCCACTAGATCTAGAGAAGCCCATTAGAATAACCCCCTCAGAGCCCCGGTAACCCTCGCTGTGGGGGATCGTCTGATTGATTTCTTGGTGGACACTGGAGCAACATACTCAGTTTTGAATTCGAAATTAACTAAAATGAGCAAAAAGACTGCAGCAGTCATTGGGGTTACAGGGAAGTCACAACAGACACCCTTCCTGCAACCTTTGGAGTGCCGGCTGGGCACCACACAGCTCCAGCACAGCTTCCTATACATGGAAGAGTGTCCAATCCCTCTCCTTGGTCGTGACCTTTTAAGTAAGCTCAACGCACGAATTATATTCTCACCAAAACATCAGAGGCTTCACCTACAGGTGCCTCCAGAGCATGCTCTGCGGTTCCAGATGTTACTTACTCAAGATGTTCCACCGAAAGGTGAAATTTTACCTCCAGAAATTGTTGAAAGAGTAAGTAAATGGGTATGGGCTGATGGAACCCCAGGACGTGCGAAAAATGCTGAGCCTGTAAAATAGAAGTGATAGAGGGGAGCAGAACCCCGAGGAGGAAGCAATACCCCTTAAAGGAGGAGGCCTTGAGGGGAATTGAGCCAGTATTGAAAAGGTTCCTTCAATCTGGACTCATTCGGCCCTGTCGCTCACCACACCACACTCCGATTCTGCCAGTGAAGAAACCCCATACAGGCGAGTACCGTTTTGTCCAAGATTTAAGGGCCATTAATGACATTGTTCGGGATTTACATCCCACCGTGCCTAATCCCTACACCTTACTAACTGCCATACCTGGTGACTTTGGGTGGTTTTCGGTATTAGACCTGATGCCTTTTTCTGTATCCCAATAGATGTCCAGGATCAACCGCTTTTTGCCTTCGAGTGGCAAGACCCTAAGTCCAAGAGCACTCTCCAGTATTGCTGGACTGTGCTTCCACAGGGGTTTAAGAACTCCCCAACTATTTTTGGGGAAATACTGGCCAGGGATCTCAGGAAGGTTCAATTAAACCAGGGCGTCTTGTTGCAATACGTAGATGATTTATTGATTGCAAGTCCAGACTACAAATCTTGTCTGGAAAATACCATAGTGGTACTGAACCACCTGGCAGAATGTGGCTATAAGGTGTCACCCCAAAAGGCACAGATCTGTAAACAAACGGTGACGTATTTGGGGTTTGAAATTAGGAAAGGCAGACGGAGCTTGATGACAGAAAGGAAACAAGTAATTTCAGCCCTTAAAGTCCCCAGCAACCGGCGACAGTTGCGTGGATTTTTGGGTATGGCTGGGTTTTGCAGGATTTGGATTCCTAACTTTGGATTAATAGCAAAACCCTTGTACGATGCTCTCAAAGCCTGGACTCTGAACCTTTGTCTTGGACCTCAGAATGTCAAAAGGCCTTTGAAGAAATAAAAGTAAAGTTGATCTCAGCACCAGCATTAGGGCTTCCAGATCTTAGGAAGCCATTCAAACTTTATGTACATGAGAGACAGGGGGTTGGCCTAGGAGTGCTAATCCAATTGTTGGGGCCAGAAATGCAGCCCGTTGCATATCTGTCCAAACAATTGGACCACACCACTAAGGGATGGCCTCCATGTTTGCGTGCTGTAGCTGCCACTTGTGACCTCCTACACGAGGAGGAGAAGTTTACATTGGGTCAGCCCATCACTGTGTGTGTGCCACATCAGGTCTTGACATTGCTGGAGCAGAAGGGTGGACTTTGGTTGACTGCCGGGCGAATGGGAAAATATCAAGCAGCTCTGTTAGACAATCCTAATGTGAAGCTGCAGGTTTCTAACTCCCTGAATCCCGCCACACTGCTTCCAAGCAATGCAGATGGACCTGAGGATGACACTTTAATCCACAATTGTTTAGAAACCATAGACACAGTGTATGCCAGCCGACCAGATCTAACTGACCAGCCTCTGCCAGACCCAGAGTGGGAGCTATTTACAGATGGCAGCAGCTTCATGGACCAAGGCCGTCGATGTGCTGGATATGCAGTGGTGACGCTCCAGAACACCGTGGAGGCCAAGGCTCTTCCGGCAGGTACATCAGCGCAAAAAGCTGAATTAATAGCCCTGACCCGTGCATTGGAACTCTCGAAAGGTAAAAGAGTCAATATATTTACTGACTCCAAGTACTCTTTTATGATTCTCCACATGCATGGGGCCATTTGGAAGGAGCGGGGACTTCTTACTGCCAGTAACAAGGACGTCAAACATCCATTAGAAATCCTGGCCCTGTTAAAGGCAGTAGCTTTACCATCAGCTGTTGCCGTGATGCATTGTCCTGGCCACCAAAAGGGTGGGTCTGACATGGCAAAGGGCAACAGGGCAGCCGATCGGGTGGCTAAGGTCGCTGCCCGTTCTGCCCATTCTGCCCTCCAGGGTGCACTCATCCCTCTTGTGGACCTGACTCAGTATGCTCCTGAATACACCGAGCGGGATGAGGAGAGAGCTCGTGCATGGGGATTTACTGAGTTTGATCCCAGCTCTACTTGGAGAGTAAACTCTCATGGGATGATACTCCTCCCGGAGGCCCTGGTATATCCGGTGCTAAAACATCTTCACGAGGGATCTCACTATGGGAGAGATGCCTTATTAGAAACAGTGCGCCCATATTTGAAGGGCCCGTATTTACACAAAATAGCACAACGGATCACCAGAGGTTGTGAATTATGTGCCAGGAATAACCCCAAGACTGACTCCCACCCTAAAGCCATTGGGGTTCAATATCGAGGCAAGTGTCCTTTTGAGGACTGGCAGGTGGACTTCACACAAATGCCTAGAACAACAGGCAATTTCAAATACCTCTTGGTTTTTGTCGACACGTTCTCGGGATGGGTGGAAGCATTTCCCACAAAGACGGAAAAAGCTTCCGAGGTTGCCAAACAGCTACTGAAAGAGATAATTCCTCGCTTTGGGTTGCCGGACTCTATCCAGAGTGATAATGGGCCGGCATTTGTCTCTGACGTCACCCATGCAGTGAGCAGTGCGTTACAGATAAACTGGAAATTGCATGCTGCTTGGAGACCGCAGTCTTCCGGGCAAACAGAAAAGATGAACCACACCTTGAAGAAAACCTTGGCAAAACTGTGCCAAGAAACACAACTTCGTTGGGACCAGGTACTATCCCTTGCCCTCCTCCGCATAAGAGTGGCACCTAGAAGTGGGCTACAATTAAGCCCCTTTGAGATTGTGTTTGGAAGACCCTTCCAGGCCTCAGTTCTGAAAGCCAGTCCGGAAATAACACAAGATTGCCGGATCACACAATATGTGAAACACATCCAGGAGGTTCTGGCAGTAATTCATAACTTTGCAAACTCAAGGATCTCTATGCCTCCTGATCAACCATTGCATCCCTTCAGACCTGGAGATCAGGTCTTACTGAAGACTTGGCAGAGCGGGGATGCTCAAAACCAGCTGTCAGAAAAATGGACTGGTCCCTATGATGTCTTGTTGAGCACACATACTTCTCTGAAACTTGCAGGCATAAAACCCTGGGTACATCATTCCAGAGTTAAGAAAGCCCCAGGAGGAACTGACCCAGAGATGAAGTCCCATTGGTTTTGTGAACCCATTGAGGACTTGAGGTATTTGTTTAAGAAACAGACAAAAACTTGAATATTACTGACTTCTTTTCCAGTTATTGTTACAGGATACCCAAGGACTCATTTTTTTTTTCCTGAAGAAACTCTGAGAAAACTAACATGCTCTAACCAATCTTCTTTCTTTCAAAGTTTAGGAGACGTGAAATAACATCTAGGATCATGTATATGCTGCCACTATTTTTTTTTACACAGAAAGGTTTTCAATCTTGATTTTGATTTTGTTATTTTTTTTTAACTTTTTGCTTTTTTTTTACCTTTGAGATTTTTTCTCTGCTTTCTTTTTGTTACTTTGGCCAATGAGTGAAACTGCAGTTGTATGAGATATCCCACGCGTGATACATGGTAACTAAAGAGCTCTTTGTGTCTATATGTTGTATGTCTGTATGTCCTTTCCTTGTGTCCTTGTCTTGACCTCCAGTGATTGACAAATTGGTATACATGGTGCCCATAGACGTGAAAAAAAAAAAAGAGTCTCCAGTTATGAGAAAAACTAAAGGTTATGGTTTCATTGTCAACATTGTGCTACTGAACTAAGCCGGTGCCTTCATAGAGATTGAACATTGTTGTTTCTGTTATTTTTCTGATATTTATGGCAAAGCTTCCCAGAAATCTAAATTCAAGTACAAATTTGGTAGCCTGTCATTTGGCTGATGCAAGGAAATTTTGTGGAACCTCAGTAGAGCTCCTGAGACACTCCACAAAGTTTCTTCCTTTCCTCCTGGGAAAGGCATTAGATGAATTTTGTTCTATTTGGCTCACCTAGTAGAGTAAAACTAGAAGGGAAGCATTGTCACTTGGGAAAACGGGTAACACCATGACCTGATATGGATGTAAATTGTCAATGATGATTGTCACCTTGTAATATTGTATACTTCAATTGTTTAATATCTACAGGAATTGTTTCTGAAAATATAGGGAGAAAAGGTCTCAACAGATTCCTATTGATGGAACTGTTGAGAGTAAAACTTTTCTACTAAGGACTGAATAGACTTGGAAATACACCTCATATTTACTAAGTTTTCCTTGACATAATACTCATGATTTTTTTGCATTTTGTTCTAAATCCACAAATTTTTCTTGTTTTGGTGACCAGGATCTGCAGCAAGGTTGTAATTTTTTTTTCCAACAAAGCTAACTTGTGTTTGCATTTTCTCTCCCCTTGATACCAACACAGCATAAAAATAGTGGTAGTAATCTTTTACTACTTATCTCAGAGTCTGTTTTTGCATAACTTCCATAGGGATTTTGTTTAAACTGAAAAAAATTGGACATAAGTTTCATTGCCTGGCTTTGTGTGGAGTTCTTCCAGAAAGTTGAAACAGAGCTGAACCAAGAAGAGGAGAACCTGTTTGCCTTGTTCGTAGGGTTCCAGAGACCTCCAAAGAAGGTGAGGAAGCTTGCCTCCATTGGCGGGACTGGACAACCCGGCCAACGAAAAGTCCCTGGTACCCTCGAGAAGAGGAAAGCCCAGGTGGAGTCTGATGAGACCAACTTGTTTCAGAAGCCTACACGGACAGGATGTCAACAGTTCGCTCTGATCCTATATGGAGTATTTCAACAAAGCCAGCTAAAATTGCTGCTTAGTTATTCTGCCCTGTGATTTTATGCAAAAATAGGCAAAATGGTTTAAAAGTAGATTTAATTGCAAACTTTTGCTATGCTGTTAAAGTTTGGGATCAAGGTTGAGAGAATTCATTTTTACATAAGTTGAACCATTTTAACATTTTTTCCCTGTGATTTTGACATATCTGCTGTCTTGTTCTGGCTAATGCCTCCAGATGTTTTCTTTCGGCTGGGACTGATGAACTGTTTTTCCAGGAATGGAGGACTTTTGCTTTCCACAATGGACAATACCTGGAGGGATTCGTTTTCTTTCAGACTGGAACCCTGGAAAACTTTCATCTGAGACTGTATCCCAGCATCCATATGTTTGATCTTCATCACCATGGAAATGGTGGCAAAAAGTGAAAGGGGGAATTGTTAGGGGGAAGTGATGTCCTGAGTTAATCCCATACAGGCTTTGTGGACCCCACCCCCACTCCAGACTAAAGCCATCAAGACTCTGGGAAAGACAAATCCCATCACCACCACGGGAGGGTGGCTGGGACCTGAGGGTGGAGTTGGGCAGCCAGGTTGGATATAAAAAACCAAACACGTGGGCCTTGGGCTCTCTCTGGCTCGCGATCGCTCGCCTCCTGGCTTCACCGCTCCTGGCTGGCGTCCAACTCTGAGAGCGCCATTTTGGGATTCCTGATCGGCGGATCGGGTAGGACGCATTTAAAACTTTGTCTCCCACTTTTTTCCCAGAGCTGTACATTTCCTCATTTCCCCTTCCCTTGTAAATAAACCTTTTATTAACCTTTCACGTGTGCCTGCAGTAGAGCATTGATAAGTCCTTTTAAGCGCGCGGGTGAGGACCCACAGTCAGGCACCCCGTTTTTGTATAGGGGTTGCTCTACAACACCACGACTCCAAACATCTCCTAATCCTTCTCAGGACTACCCACTGTCTCCCTCCACTGTCAACCCCATGTTCTGGAATATCTCTATCCTGATTGTTGCCACCCATCGTACCCCAGTTCTCATTCGCCTTAAGGATCCCTCTTCTTTTCCCTCTCGCCCCCAGTTTCCAATCTCCCTCACTCACCGTCAGGGTCTCAAACCCATCGGCCAACGACTCCTGGGAAAGGGACTCCTTACTCCTATCAACTCGCCCTGTAATACTCCCATTCTCTCCATTAAAAAGCCTGATGGTTCTTATCCCCTAGTTCAAGACCTTCGCCTCATTAACGACGAGGTGCGGCCTATCCATCCCGCAGTGCCAAACCCCTACACCCTTCTATTTCATATACCGTCTCCTACCACACACTTCTCTGTACTTCACCTCAAAGGTATTTTTTCATCCTTCTAAATTCTCAATGTTACTTCCTATTTGCTTGTCCTTGGGAAAATCCGGACACACGCCTCCCAGCAACTGGCCTGGACAGTCCTGCCTCAGGGTTTCTGGGACAGCCCTCATGTGTTTGGTCAGGCATGAGCTAGTGATCTCTCGTCATGTAATGTTCAACCCAGCACTTTCCTCCAGTATGTTGCTGACCTCCTCCTCTGCCGTCCTTCTCTGCCACTGTCTCAGCAACACACGGCACAACTCCTCACCATCCTGTGCTCAAAAGGATACCATGTCTGCCCATTCAAAGTGCAACTCTCAGTTCCCACAGTCGTCTATCTGGGTCTTCCACTAACTCCTTCCTCCAAACAGCTGACGGTGGACCACAAACAGGCCATCCAGGACCTTCCCTCCCCTGAATCGGCCAAAACAAATCCTTTCCTTCCTAGGTTTGGCTGGACTCTTTCGACACTGGATCCCTAATTTTGCTTTCCCAGCCAAGCCACTGCACGATGCAGCAAAAGCCTCCTGAAGGACCTCTCCAATGCCCTGGAGAGTCCGCAGGGTCACACATATCCTTCTTCAGGCACCTGTCCTTACCCTTCCTGATCCAGAAAAGCCTTTGCTCCTGTTCACAGCTGAACGTCGGGGTATGGCGGCAGGCGGCCTTTCCCAGCCTCTGAGCCCAGCTCTGCGTCCTGTCGCTTATCTCTCCAAGCAGATGGATTCCACTGTCAGGGGCTGGCAAACCCTGCCTTAGAGCCCTGGTGGCGACAGCTCTAGTCACCTGAAAATCCCTCAAACTTATTCTAAAAAGACCCACCCAAGTATATTCCTCGCACCGCCTTCAGGCCCTCCTGTCTCCCCGCTCGCTCTCCACTCTCACTCCTTCCCATTTACAGGATTTCCATGTGCTCTTTATTGAAAATCCCCTGGTGAGTCTCATTCAGTCAAATTCTCTCAACCCAGCCACTCTCCTGCCTGTCTCTGGTCCCCTTTCTGCCGCCCATTTCTGTCCTGAAATCCTGGAAGAAACCCAAACTCTCCTTTGTCAGATGCCTCCTGCGTTTGTAGACGGAAGCTCTTGAGAAGATGCACGCAGTCAGCGGAGGGCCACCTAGGCCACTGTTACCATCGATCAGGTAATCGACACAGGAAAACTGCCCGGAAGAACCACCTCCCAAAAGACAAAACTCATAGCACTTAACCAGGGACCTTACCTTCAGCAAACATAAGAAAGTCAACATCTATATAAATTCAAAATATGCCTTCCTTATTGCTCACAGTCATGCTGCGATTTGGCAGGAAAGGGGGTTCCTTTCCACCTAGGGGTCCCCCATCATGAACGCTAAACTTATCCTTAAGCTTTTAATAGCCTGGCATCTTCCAACTGAAGTCGCCATTCTCCACTGAAAGGACACCAACTGACAATTCTTACGTTACCACAGGGAATAACAAGGCGGATGCAAGGGCTTTCGCTCTCACAACTGACTCTGCTGCAGACTCTTCCCCTATTCTCTATCAGTCCCCTCCATCATTCCGACTTAGGAGCCTAATGAACGCCAATTCCTGAGTCTGCTCTTCTTCCACCCCTTCTTGAGTGCAAAAGTCTGACAAATATGTTCCCGTCGTCAAACCTGTGCTTGTATGTCACCTCAAAGGGGAGTTCGCTTAACTTCTTTTGCAGCTCACCAACTGTGTGGACACCTACCCGGACAGGATTGACCTCTCCCTACTCAGCCAACTGCTCCAGGAACACACAGACCAGTACTTACCCAGTCCTGCCTCGGATCTCGACCTCCTCAACCAACCTTCCCCACCACTGCATCCAGGAGACCAAGTCCTGCTCAAATCGCTTCAGCCAAAGCCACTGCAGCCTCGTTGGACCGGCCCACACACGGTCATTCTCACCACGCCTACAGTGGTAACACTTCTGGGACACCCCTCCTGGCACTGTAACAGGGTGGTCCCCAGGAAAGGGGGAGGTTTCCTGCCCCACCCAAGGGAGGGTGGAGCTGAGCAGGGAGAGAAGAAGCTGCAGAAGAGATTGAGGAAGGAAGCAGGATGGAGCAAGGAGACCTGGAGGAGGTGCATGGAGCCTAGAGACACGTGAAGAGACTGCGCTTGTCTTTTGGTCGTGGACTGGGTGACACAGATGTGGGTGAGACCCGTGGGGAGGTGACAATGGCAGCTTTTATCTGGATGTTGATTTTGCTCTTTTCCTTCCGGGCTTGTCTGGTTGTTTGTGACCCTTTTTGTGGGTCCCCACTGGAAGATGCTTTAGACTTGTGGCAGGCTTTGGGGCCTTGTTCTGGGCCGATCCCATTTGGATGGAGTTTTACCCACGAGGGGATGGGTAACTTTGGGTGCTTCATTTAGAAACTAGACTCTTTGCCTTTCCTGTATTGTTTCCTAGTTTTATTAAAGTTCCTTCCCATTAAAGTCTCATATGTTTTGTGTTGATGCGGCGGATGGCAGAACCCATTTAGAATAGGCAGGTTTGCGGGGTTTGGGCTGCCCCTCTCCCTGTCCTATAACAGCACCATCTATCACGGGTCAAACGTGCCCCTGAAGACAAACAGTATGTATGTTATAACCTGGGTCCTACTAGGATGTGCATTTCTTGTCAAAATCTTCCCTAGCTCAGTGTCCTGTGTATGGAAATTCAAAGTTAGGGAGACCTTTGTCTCAGGATCCACTGAGACCACCCACTAGGTGGGTACTGCGGAGTGCCCACAGGCCAGATGCACAGTACCTATCACTCTCACCCTAATTCTTTCATCGATTAATAACCGTATGAACACCTTGTTTTGTTTCTTTACCATCAAACCTTAGATCACTACAAAAAGTACCTATAGAGAATATGGGGGGTGCCCTTACCAGTCATGCACAGTACAACTTCCAGACAAAGGCCAAATGTTCTCTCTGGTCCGTCATAATACGGGCTTCAATATGAATCAAGTTAGCTATGCTATTTCAGAACCTTGGGACCAACGTTGGGTACAGGGAGTCCAAGCCGCAGTGTGCACTGGCTGGCATTCCTATCCAGTGGCAACACTGTCCATCTCAAGGGAATATGTCCCCTACCACCTTTAACCAACTCCTTTTCCACCCGTATTCTCGCGTCCCTGCAGAAGACCCTCATAACCAGGCCTGAGTCACCCCCTTGGTCTTCGCCCCCATCCAGCAGGAAGTAGCCAAAGAAAGAACCGTTGCCCCTTTTCCTATCAACAAAAGGCTGGTATGAAAGGTCTATGCAGGAGGCTGGAATGCAGAAGCTAACCAGGAGGCCCACCTGGGGGGCAGGAATGTGGATACCTGCCTGGAGGATTCAGGCAGTGAGCCTTCCCCTTCCCCCTATGAGTCTCTTCTCAGACAAAGAACCTCTACCTGCCCCAGGAACTTTTCACGCCCTACAAACTTTTCCCGCCTTATGAGCCCAACTACCCACCTGACCTCTCCTCACCCTATAAAACCCTGCTTCCCCCTGACAACATGCGCAGCTTCACTGACCCCCACCTTGGGTGTGTGAGGTCCGCCCGGGCGCAATAAACTTTCCCTCCCTTTGAGAAATGTATCCTGGCTCTCCTTTTCTTTACCGCGGCGAACCTTTCAAATAAACCTTTTATTAACCTTTTGTGTGTGTCTGTAGTGGAGTATTAATAAGTCCCTTTTAAGCGCACGGGTGAGGACCCACAGCCAGGAACCCGTTCAAAATCGGGGCTGCTCTATAACACTTTGAGAAATTTAGCCTGGCTCTCCTTTTCTTTACTGCACCGAACCTTTCAGACCCCAGACCCCCCATGTGCTCCCCAGTCACCATGCTACCTGTCAGGGCAGGGGCTTGTTCCTGACCTTGCCTGTCCACTTTCCAACATGATTCCCAGACAGACGTCAGGTTGGGAAATCCCCAGGTCACATGAGGCTCCATGGAGGAAGCATTATTAGGGGTTGAGGGATATCGTGACAAAGATACCACGGATGACTTATTTCACTGAAGTCTTGCCCCGGTCACCTGCACCAGTAATCACCACGAACCCTTGGATGCCAACAAGAACAAGGAATCCTTATCTGGCCCTCCCGAGTGCTGCCGTCTCACGTCCAGTCGTCTGAGACATACTCAGTCACATTGTTGCCTCCAGGAACCATATAGGAAACTTTTTCATCATTTAAACCTGTGCATTTAAATAAATGGAGGCAAGAAAATTGAGTTTCGTTAAGAATCAAGACCAGGACTTGAACCTGGTACAACTCCAGATAGCACTGGAAAGCTGTCTCAATTCTGAACCTCACAATGAGAATTTTATACAGCCTGCAAGGAAAACATTTCACATTTTTAAGGACATTTTCTGGGAAAGTCTGGGTAGGTGTCCAGTTGAGACGGGGCAAGCTAGGGTTATTAGGCAGTTTTAGGGACAGTGCAGGAGGGGACCTCTGAAGAATTGAGGGAGGCTTCAGAGATAAGGACAACCAAGGGAATGTAACCAATTCCACCGGGAAAAAACAAACATCCCAGGACCATTGTTAACAATAGGGGAAAAACAAACATCCTAGCACGATGGACAATATTAAGGATGGTCCTGGTTTTCTTCAGGTGATAAGATAAAGTGTAGAGATGCTCACCCGGACTCAGCCATAAAGATAAAGCGATAAGCATAACAAATGGGGAAAGACAAACCTGTTAGATAAGGAATGTGAAGATCCCTCTCAGTAGCAGATTAAGTGAGACAGCCGAGAGCCCAGAAAGAGACTGGGGCAGCTTTAGACTAATCAGGGAAAGAAGGTCTATATTCCCTGAGACACGACTCCACTTTGGCTTCCTTGCCCCTCCCAGGCCTGGTTCCCTAGCCTGGGAGTCCCACTTTATTTCTGTTCTTTTTCTCCTCAATAAACTTTTTCTATCTATAAACGAACCTGCCTCTTCTTGCTTGCTTGCCTGAGCATCTGCGAAGTTCCTGCTGCGGCTTCGTGGGACACCAACCCGTGGGGGTCTAGTGGCTGGGGCTCAGCACTGCCCCTGCAGCCTGAGATCCGTTCCTGGCTGGGAGACTAGGCCTGACAATTCCGGTATCACAGTTAATATACCTTAAAATCCACCTTATCTTCTGGCACTTGGGAGTTTAGCAATGCCACAAACTTCGAAGTCTGTCTTTCTTTGAAGTTACTGATTTACTAGAAAACTTTTTATTGTTGCCAACACAGCTTCTTATCGAGGCGGGTCCAGCTGTGGCTTACCTCTTAGCTTGTGTCCCTTAATTGAGACCACGGAGAGGATGCCCTTTCAATTGTTGACTGTAATTTACAAACCTGAGCTCTGCTCCTTTTACAAAAGCACTTGCTTTGGCTGGTGGCCTTGAGGACCACTACGTCCTTACAAGCCTCCCTCTATCTCAGGAGGTTTCCTGGAACCAAAGGGATCCTCTTCCTTCCCTCTTGCCCTGCCTTCTTCCTAACACCGCAACTGCCAATACTCGGCCCCCTCTGCCTTTTAATTGGCGTCATCATGAGGTTTATAGCAGTCGTTGATAGGATAGATATTTTCTCCATCACGAATGATATCTTCTGTTTCTCCTTTCCTGTCTGATGCCTTCTCATCAGAAAACAGGGGGCCAGAAGAAAATGGATAATACCTCTCCTGAAAGACGCAATGTTCACCCATTTTTCTATATTTATCTATATTTATCTATATTCTATATTTATATTTTCTATATCAAAAATGTCCTTCAAGAATGGAGGCAAGGTAGGTTTTCAGATAAAAGGAAATAAACAGGATTTACCACCAACATCCACACTACAAGAAATGGTAAAGGACATTCTTCAGGCTGAGGGAAATGATACAATCTGGAAACTCAGAATCTCAGAAAAGAGGAAGAATATCAGAAATGCAAATATTTCACAACATGCAAAATGCCACATCTCCTTTCTTCTCTTTGGGTGCCTTTTTCATTACTTAGTAGATATACCATGGTTAAAATGGAAATTGAAGCATTCCTTGTGGAATATATACGTGTATATTGATATATCCAATAACACAAAAGATGGACATGACATAAATGTCAAATGGTTGCAAGATTTCTATATTTATGAGAACTAAAATATTAGTAATTGGAAGTGAGCTTTTAAAAGTTAAGGATGTGTATTTTAATCTTTTTGAATAACAATCATATGAATTTTAATCCATAAAAAATTGAATAATGCAAAGGAGTTCTGATAGGAATCGAAAAGCTATAGAGTATGATGCAACAAAGAACAAGGATCATAAAAACTTCAACTCCTTTTGTTATAGGACAGGGAGAGGGTCAGCCCAAGCCCCGCAAACCTGCCTATTCTAAATGGGTTCTGCCATCCGCCGCATCAACACAAAACATATGACACTTTAATGGGAAGGAACTTTAATAAAAACTAGGAAACAATACAGGTAAGGCAAAGAGTCTAGTTTCTAAATGAAGCACCCAAAGTTACCCATCCCCTCGTGGGTAAAACTCCATCCATATGGGGTCGGCCCAGAACAAGGCCCCAAAGCCTGCTACAAGTCTAAAGCATCTTCCAGTGGGGACCCACAGAAAAGGGTCACAAACAACTGGACAAGCCCGGAAGGAAAAGAACAAAATCAACATCAAAATAAAAGCTGCCATTGTCACCTCCCCACTGGTCTCACCCACATCTGTGTCACCCAGTCCACGACCAAAAGACAAGCGCAGTTTCTTCACGTGTCTCTAGGCTCCATGTGCCTCCTCCAGGTCTCCTTCTCCATCCTGCTTCCTTCCTCAGTCTCTTCTTCAGCTTCTCCTCTTGCTGCTCAGCTCCACCCTCCCTTGGGTGGGCAGGGAACCTCCCCTTTCCTGGGGACCACCCTGTTACACTTTTAGAAGGAAAACTGGTTCGAATCCTGACTGTACTCCTAATTGTGCAAACTTGAATAAATTATATAATTTCTCCAAGCTCAGTTTTATCACAAGTACCATCAGGGGCAATAAGTCATATGAGCATATTGAGGACACAGCTATGGGACTAGAAACTGCACCCTCTTCCACCTGAGGGAAAGAAAGATTAGTAATTAGTGACATCTACACACCCCCTCCCAGAGTCAGAGGGTCCCCAAGCCTGAGAGACCCTTCTGCTGTCATCTGGGAGGAGACTTTGATGAAGAGACCCTCCTCCCTGACAAGTCTTCAACTTTAGCATTAGGGGATGTTTGTGCTTGAGATCTTTGCAAAACACACCCAGGAATTACCGGTTCTCCTGGAAATACAAAACTACCCTTTTCCTGTGCTGCTCACAGAACCCCATTTCTCTCCCCCAGGCTCTGGGCTGGGGCCAGATCACAAACTGACCAGGAACCAGTGGGGCTGCTGTTTGCTCTTGGATGGTTCCTGGCAGTGTGGACAGCACATGGCCCTCAGTGGGTCTAAGAGTGTCTCGGCTGTGACAGGCCTGGCAGAGGCTGTGGCCACAGGAGGGGCTCCCAGGGGGCTTCTGTCCCCAGGCAGACACTGCAGGTTCCCTCAGCCAGGAGAGTCCAGTCGTGGCCCTGAGGTTATGCCTGTCCTGCAAGGTGGGTGAGGAAGGGGAACAAACGGAGGGCAGAGGAGACACTCAGAGAGGAGATGACCACACCTGCCCTGGTCAGGCCGCAGGAGCCTCCTCCCTGCCCCGCACACTCTCACCCTCTCCAGTCTCTGCTCCCCACGGCGTCTCAGGCCTTTCTCAACATGGACCCTCACCTGCCTTCTCTGCACCCCACACCAGGCAGGGAGGGCTCACAGGGCCTGTCATCACCTCCACTTTCTCCCCCACCCCCTTTCCCTGCAGCCAGGAGAGCAGACAGGGGCTGAGCATCCACGATGTGCCAGGCCCTGAGCTGAGACTCACAGGCATCAGCTTCCCACCCTTACCATGTTCCTAACCTCACCACCCACAGGTGAGGAAACTGAGGTTCTGGGGGTGAGTTGCTGTGCGGGTCCCACCTGCGTGCTGGGGGGTACCGGCTGGAGTCCAGGCCCAAGAGGAGGCCCACACCCCTCAGCACCCGCTGCTTCGGCTCCAGCTCCTGCCCGTGCTCAGCCCTGGAACCGCCCCGGCCCAATACCCAGGACCCTCATCCTGTCTCCTCCAGGTGACTCACTTCCTGTCCCCTCCTGCTCCCCCTGGGGCTCAGGTCACCTGTCACCTCCTCAGGGAGGAGGCCCAGCGGCTCCCAGGTCAGGGCCCCCTCACTCTCACCCCCTCTGGCCTGTCTCCAGCTGGACTCGAAGTTAGACAAACAGTGCTGGGACTGCTCACTCTGCACCCCAGTGCCTTGTGGGTGGCACCCCAAATACAGGTCATTTGAGTTAAGAAATTAACAGAGGTACACAAAAAGCAGCTCAGGAGGACTCCTGTTTCTGGTAATGACTGGTTGGGACTATTCCATCAAACACATACTGAAAACAATGTCTACTGGTGGCATTTACCGTCCTTAACACACAAAGATTTCAGACATTTCAAGGTCTATTATTATGTGAAGATTTATCCTTATTCTGTTTGAACACAGAAGTCAGAATGTTACTGAACGCCGGCCTCAGTTTCCCTCAGCCAATAAAAGGAAACTGAGTTTGAGGAAAAGGAAAGCGGTTTTATTTGTCGACAAATGAGGAGGGCGGCAGACTCATGTCCGAAAGCCCACTGTCCTGCTCTCTGGCAGTGGGCAGGGGTATTTTTACAAGGGCGAGATGGGTAGGGGTCCACGAAGGGGAGGGGAAAGGGTCCGCACAGAGACAAGTGGGCGCCAGCTCAACAGGGAGATGGATGGGTACCAGCTGGTGTTCATCAAGGGGAGAGGGAAAGTGTCAGCACAGGACAGGAAGGGGAGGGTCTTCACAGAGGCTGATGAGTGTCAACTCATCCATCTTAAGGGAAGGGGAAGGTGTCAGCACAGAGAAGGGTGGTCGCCAGCTTGTTTTCCTTAGGGGGAGGGGCAGGGTCTGCACAAAACCAGTGGGTGCCAGCTGGGGTTTCTTCTCAAGGGGAGGGGGAGGCTGCAACAAATGGGCAAGACAAGCTATTCATCCTGTTAATGCTAGATAAGGGGAATTGCAAGAAATGGGGAAATGACAAACTTGTTATCTATCAAGAACCTGGTCATGTCTGCAGCAGTCTCAGGGCCCAGCCTCTGTCATCACCTCCTCTCTCCCCTTGTTTCCCTCCACCACAAGAGCAACATCAGGAGGAATTTTTGAATTCAACTTAATCACATATGGCTGCCTGGGCAGGAAGTGGGCGCCATCACTAAGAGGACCCAACCCTCACTCTGGATGTTTCCAGGGGATGTGACCACACTGAGGCCTCAGCCCCCTCAGCCCTGAGACCCTTCCTCACTGCAGCTCTGCAGCTGCTGGGGGCGGGGGTGGAGGGGGGCTGAGGCAAATGTTTATTTTGTTTCATTTTCTGTCCTGCTTTTATGGTTTGCTTGGGTTAACATTTCTCCCTCTCCCATAATTTTCTATTTCATGCCATTATAACAACAACAAAAATTACAGAACTTTTACAGTAAAAAAAAAAAAAAGGCACCTCCAATCCTGGTGGCTAATGTGGTAACAACACTCTCTTTCTGCCTCCTCTCCCAGTGGGGACCAGGACAGTCATCCTGAGCACAGCGGTGAGGGAGGGAGGCAGGCAGGTGGGGGAACCAGCCTGGGTTTATCTGAGATCCTCTCCCTGCTGCACACAGAGGGTGACCCTGGGGAGGTGGGAGAACCCCAGAAATGAAAAGCAATAATTTCACCCACTCTAACATTTTCCCTTCCTCCAGGAGCTGAGGTAGTCCCTGCTCCATCTCTCCCTCCCTTCCTGGACTGTGGACAAAGGCTCAGCTCAGGAACTGGGGTGACCTGGGCTCATCCTGCCCCTGGGCCAGGCCAGCAGGGCACACACTCCTCCCTCCCACTGTGGGACTCCCTCCAGCTCTGGTCTAGAGAGAAAGTAGCTGCAGCCCACGGAGGCGGTGACCCCCTGGGAAACAGAGGGGCTGCCAGGCTGGAGCTCCCTGACTCTGAGGCCAGTGGGTCTTCTACAATGACCCCAAAAGAGAAGAGCTTGAAGTGCATGTTGGGGCCTGGAGGGGGTCCTACCAGCTCCTTAAGCCCAGTCCAACCATGAGAATAATGCTACACCTCCTCCTTCTCTCCAATTCCTTTGCTTCAATCCTGCTCAAAAACTGCTTCTTCATGGAGTGTTTCTTACTGAAGTGTTGTACTGACTTTTTTAATGAGATTTGAATTCTTTTATTCTGGGGCCTTGATGTGTAATTGTCCCCCACTGTCTATGTGCCCTGTCTCTCCTGTTACACACACACACTCCCCTCTTCTGGGAACCAGACCCTCACTCAGCACTGGGGGTTACTCTGACCCTCTGTCTCTGGTTCCCCTCAGAGCCGCCCTCTCTGCAGTGTCTCTACTCAGCAGTGTCTGAGCAGCTCCAGGAGTCCCTGCACCTCCTGCCTCTGCCCTTGTGGGAAACCAGCCCCTCACCCTGCATGACAGTGAGGAGGCGAAGGCAAAGTCCTGAGGTCAGTGATGATGGAGGAGATAATGTTTTTCTTTTCTTTATGATAGTTTCTTTTTTATCATTTTTTTATATGTAACATTGCCTTACACACTATACATGATTCAGAGGTATTGGTTTACCCCACACCCACAGCTGAGGAGCTCAGCTGAACACCTTTGCCTTTCTCACCAAAGTCCCTGGACTTTCTTGCTCCTCTGCTCAGACCCTTGGTCCCCTCTGGTAGCCTCAGTTCTGCAGTCAGACCCCAGGTGTTTGGTTTTCACACATATGAGTGAAATCAACAGGATGTTGTCTTTCTCCTTCTGATTTGCTGGGCTTGGCCTAATCTCCCGCATTTCCATTCATGTTATAAATTCAAGATTTCATCTTTTTCCACAATGGCATAGCATTCCCTGGGTATTTATACCACATCTTCTTGATCTACTCATCTGTTGTTAGCACTTAGGTTGTTTCCTAAGCTGGCGACTGTAAACAGTGCTGCAATGAACATCAAAGAGCACACAATCCTTTGTGGTTTTTTTTGTTAGTTTATTTTTTTTTTTAAAGGCATGTTATTTATTTATTTATTTTTTGTTTGTTTATACATGCACTGGGTACAGTCAGAAGCGCGGGAGGGTGAGAGAATTCACCAGAGCCAGAGCGGGGAGCAGAGCAGGCAGAAGGACCGAAGTACACTGCTGAGGGGAGCAGCGGGCGGCAGGAGAGGTCTGCGCGCCATGTGGGACCCTCCTCCGGTGGCTGGGGAGCAGCCGGGGATCGAACCGGCGCCGCAGAGGCCGCAGGCAGCATCGCAACCCAGCGCTCAACCGCTGCGCCACCGGGGAGGCCCAATCCTTTGAATCAGTGTAGTGGCAGGAATGGGCACAGGACAGGTTCTCTAGGATCCAAGCTGACTGGGTAAAGGAGGAGTCCTGGAGCCCTCGGTGGCTTTTTTCAGGCTTTCATTGAGCTTTACATGCAGTGCAGCAACCAGGTACAGGAAGTGGGGCGGGGACAACGCCGGCAGGCCAATTCCTAGTTCTTACTTAGTTGCTTAATCCATTCATCTGTAATATGTAAACAAGTCAAAACTGTGAAAATACCTACTAACAGTCAACATTTATATCTCATTTTTGTATTTCTGTTCTATGATGCAAAGATATTTTATTTGAAGCACCCAACTGGTTTATCAAAGGCCTAATTTTCTCATAAGGTGCATGTTTTATTTTAAAATTCAGATTATTTAATAAACTGATTAAGACAATGTAAAAGACAGAATGAGTGGTCCATATGTTGATCAACTAGAGTCCTGACTGGCCGTAATTTAAACCCTAACAGCCCCGATTCCAGAAACATTAAATTTCTTTAATGTTACAAGTATATTATCATTTTTGAGAAATATTTTGTCAGAGATTTCCATTATTGCCCTCATATCTTCTGCAATTACACTGGCTACTTTTATAATTACAAAGGTGGCCAAGTTTTCTATAAACATCAGCATTTTACACGGGCAAAAGCAGTTAATAAAAATCAACTCACTTCTCATAAGCCAAATGTGCTTGTATTTAATCCCACTCGAAAAAACTATACGTTTTGATGTGTTGATTTTGGTCTACCTTAAATATAAAATGTTATCTACAGACACTGTTGCAGAGTTATCATTGAAACTATAGATTTGTAACAGGATGGTCCCCAGGAAAGGGGGAGGTTCCAGGTTCCCTGCCCTACCCAAGGGAGGGTGGAGCTGAGCAGGGAGAGAAGAAGCTGCAGAGGAGACCCAGGAAGGGAGGAAGCAGGATGGAGCCAGGAGACCTGGAGGAGGCACATGGAGCCTAGAGACACGTGAAGAAACTGCGCTTGTCTTTTGGTCATGGACTGGGTGACACAGATGTGGGTGAGACCCGTGGGGAGGTGACAGTGGCAGCTTTTATCTTGATTTTGATTTTGCTCTTTTCCTTCCGGGCTTGTCTGGTTGTTTCTGACCCTTTTCTGTGGGTCCCCACTGGAAGATGCTTTAGACTTGTGGCAGGCTTTGGGGCCTTGCTCTGGGCCAATCCCATTTGGATGGAGTTTTATCCACGAGGGGACGGGTAACTTTGGGTGCTTGATTTAAAAATTAGATTCTTTGCCTTTCCTGTATTGTTTCCAAATTGTATTAAAGTTCCTTCCCATTAAAGTCTCATATGTTTTGTGTTGATGCGGCGGATGGCAGAACCCATTTAGAATAGGCAGGTTTGCGGGGTTTGGGCTGCCCCTCTCCCTGCCCTGTAACAGATTGACACTTTCGAAGCAAAGCAGAGAACTGTTCTGTCATTGTTTCCTTCACTAAATCCTGACTTTCGCTGCTCTGTCACACCTTCTGGCTGAACACTGATATGTCATGGTTTATAACTGTAAAGGTATCCTAGCTGTGAGTTTAAAAATTGATCTGTACAGCACTGTTTACAACAGCTAAGCTTTGGAAACAGCCCAAATGCCCAAAATAGATGACTGGGTCAAGAAGATGTGGTACATATATACCATGGAATATTACTCAGCATTCAAAAAAGATAAAAACATGCCATTTGCAGCAACATGGATGGCGCTGGAAGGGATCATGCTCAGCGAAATAAGCCAGAAAGAAAAAGAAAAATACCGGATGGTCTCACTCATAGCAGGAATCTAGAAAACTTAAATAAGGGACCAGGAAAATGAATAACTATAAGAAAGTGAAAATCAAAATCAACAAACAACTATGAACCAGAGACACTCTATGGGGGGTGGGTGGCAGGGAGGGGATGGATTGGGGTCAAAATAAGGGGGTTGCAATTGTATGGGGAATATAAAAATAAAATTTATTTAAAAAATAAAAAAATAAAATCACACACAAAAAAAATTGATCTGCACAAAAGAAATGAAAGAACTTTATATACAACAAATTTGTTTTTAAAAATACAAAAATAACATCTGTCACCTTTGACATGCTGACAATTTGACAAATATACACATGCAGGAGAAAAGTTCTGATTTAGTCATCTGGGCAGCTGAAGCCTGGCTATTTTAAACATGATGAACACCCTGCCATTGAGTTTTACACTGACAGAGATGTGTATTCAAAATATTTCATATACTAAATACTGTGATAATCTCTGCATGTATAAATACCAGTTATAATAGTTTGTGTACTACTTGATTAAAAGTATGTCTTTAGCTAATATAAAGTGCACTAAAAACTACAACTGTTCAATATCTATGACCTTATATAAAGAAATCCGAAATGTACAAAATGACTATAAAAGCAAGGAACAATTATTGCCATGCAAAATTTTAAACTAAAAACTGCACAGAAATGCAATTTTAAAAGGCAAACTCAAATTTACATAACACTCAAGATAAAAGGTCTGCAGTGGGCCTCCCCAGTGGCGAAGCAGTGGAGCGCTGGGTTGCGAAGTTGCCCACAGCCTCTGCAGCGCTGGTTCAATCTCCAGTCTCTAGGTGAGGGTCCCACATGGCACGCAGACCTCTCCTGCTGCCCGCTGCTCCCCTCAGCTGTGTATTTCGTTGGTCTGCCTGTTCTGTTCCCTGCTCTGGTGAATTCTCTCACCCTCCCGTGCTTCTGACTGTACCCAGGGCTTGTATAAATAAATAAATTAAAAATAAATAAATAAATAAATAAATAAATAAATAAATAAAAAAGATCCGCAGTAAGCTCGACCAACACAATGCTTGCAAGGATTTAAAAAAAAAGGAAATACATTCTCTGCTGGTATAACAGTATAAATCAAATCCTTAAATCCATGGAACAAGTCATCTGTCCTCTCTCTCAAGAAATTAGCTCTTTAACAGTTGTTTTTATGAAATCTTTTCTTTCGGTTAAATAGTAAGTGGGATAATTTTCATAAACCTCTTTGCAAATCTGCTTCATTGTGACTTCCTCCAAGTTAGTGTTGGACAGTAATTTCTTTACTGTTTCTTTCAACTCTTCATCTGTAGGAGGTTTCTTCAATTTTTTAATTAAAGGTTCATTATCTGAACTATCCTCAGATTCACTTTCTTTTTTGGAACAGTTTTGATTCTTCTTGGTGGTGCTGCTATCCGCCTTCTTTACATTAGCACTTTTTACAGATCTTTTACCTTTCCGAGTGGCTTTCTGTTTCGGTTTCTCCTTTATAGATGTCTTTTTTTTGGTGGCCCCTCTTCACTTTCTTTATCTTCATCATCTGAAGACTCTGCCTTAGTTTTCTTTTCATCTTCATCACTGCTAGATTTATCTGACAGAATTTCAGGACATTTGGTTCATTTAGTTTTCCTTGCCATTCCAGAACTGTTCCGTTCCTTTTTGTCGCTTTTGCTAGAAGTTTTTTTAGATGTTGGTAATGGTTTGCCAGAAGGCTTTGGATGCATTCAGAAACTCAAGATCCTCTTCACCAATTCACTATTTACACCTGATCGCTCCAAATCAAGAACTTTGCAGGTGCTCTTTAACACGGCATTTCTAAATTTTTTCCAACATTTCTTCCTTCTTTTTACATTGGATATGTCCTTTTTCAAATGGAAAGCCACCGACCCCACCCACATTCTTCTTTAAGGAGGCCACTGTGCCCGGTCTGCTGTAAAGCCGTTTATGCAGATTTCTAAGTTTATCTGTCTTTTTACTGAGAAAGAAATGTATCCTTTCCATTTCACAAAGTTTTTGCCCCTTTCCTTGTGCAATTGTAAATGGCTCTCTTTGTGAAGAAGACACTTGCATTGTCAGCCTTTCTACTTTCTTCTTTTCCCTCTTGCCTTCCACAATGAGACTCTTCTTTTTCTTCCTCCTCCTCGTCCTCCTCCTCATCCTCACTTTCCTCTTTCGGGTCTGGCATTTCAGGTTCCTTCTCGGAAGCGGACTGGGCGGGGGCGCCCTCGCCCTCAGCTGCGGGGCCTGCGGGCGGGAGGAAGCAGCCGTCTGGGGCCTGGCGGCGGGCGGGAGGGCAGGACCCGGCGGCCCCCAGACTTCGCCGACACCCCGGGGCCCGGGGAGCGGCGGGAAACCCCACCCGCAAGTCCCTCTGGGCGGCGCCGGCAGGCGGCCCCTCCGCTCCGCCCCTGTAGAAGCTTTTTTGTTTGATGTGCTTCCGTTGGTTTAATTTGCTTTTGTTTCCTTGGAGCACAGAAGACATTTAAGGCAGTGAAAATAGGCTACATGATGTTATAATGATGGACACATGTCATTAAACATTTGCCTGACACCCATAAACAGGACAACACCAAGAGTGAACCTAAGCCATGGACTCTGAGAGAGTATGATACATGTTCATCACTTGTAAAATGTACCACTCTGGTCTTAACACATGATTTGGACATAATCTGTGCAGTGTTTACACATTGAAAGGACTTTAGTATGATTTAGGTTTGAAAGTATCATTTCATGCACATAGAAGAAAACTTAAATAACACGTAAGAGCTTACCTGAATAACTAATTAATACCCATCCCACTAACACCCCAATTGCCCAGGTCATCTGCTCAACACCAGTTGGCAATTTATCATGTTTCTTCCCAGAAAAATATATCTATACTTGTATCTAGTCACTTTTGTATACTGTCCTATCAGCACAAAAGTTCAAGACACAGAATAGGAGAAAAGATTTACAAATTATGTATCTGATAACGTTCTTGTATGTAGATTTTACAAAAGAACAGACAACTCAACAGTAACCAAAGAAATAACGTAATTTAAAAATAGACAAAAGACCTCAACAGATACTTCACTAACAAAGAGATACAGGTGGCAAATAACAATAGGAGTGATGCTCAATGTCATAAGTCATTAGGGAAATACAAATAAAAAAATGATAAACCATTGCACACCTATTAGAATGTAAAAATTATGAAAACATGTAATACCAGGATGTGGAGAAATAGTACCTGCTGGCAAGATATAAAATGACACAACCACAGGATCTCCCCGGTGGCTGCAACGCTATCATCACCACAGTAGTTCCATCCCCGGCCAGGGAGCTGACCCACATGGCGCAGCAGACCTCTCCTCTCACACTAGTACTGTATTTTAGTAGATCCCCTGCTCTGCTCCTGTCTCTGGTGAATCCTCTTACTCCCTGAACCTCTGACCTACACCCCAGTCCTACACAAAAATAAATCAATGAAATAAAATAAAATGGCATGACCATAATGGAATATATCTGACAATTTCTTTTAGACCTAAACATAGACTTATCATACAACCCCATGATCACTGTCCTAGATATTTACTCAACTAATTTGAAAAATCATATTTGAAAACAAACAACTCTGCACGTATGGAAGTACTTATGATACTTCCATTATTAGTGGCAGTGAGGAGCACTAAAACAGGCCAAAGGCACTGCCCAAATAATTTATTGGTCACTGTCTAAGTTCTTCACCCATGCACACAATTGCAAGACTACTCTGGTTCAGAGAACAATGATAGGATTTATTTAGCAAACCAGGGAAAAACAAAGAGTTACTGAGGCCACAAAGGCCATTTACCTCACCTGAAGCAGTGTCCAGTGTTTTTAAAGTCCTAAACACAAAAACTCTAAAGATGGCACATTCCCATCACTGCAGCCCTGGAGCACGCGATAGCCAGACTTTAGGTTGGGTTCCAACTCACAAAGACAACAGAAAACACAACAGGAGACACTCCCAGAGTTGCCGAGATGCCCCAGCACAACACCAGACAAGTAACACTCAAAACAGCAGCTGCAGCTGCTCAACAACCCAACAAATGCCCACACTCAGGCCTGCTCAGGGTCTCCGCCTGCAGGGTCTCCACCTTCTCTGCCACCCTATAACAGCAGCAAAACCAGCAACAGTTTCAGTCACTTGGCTACCTGCAAAACCTCCAAACTTTTCCTGTCTAAGGATGGCTGCTGGAAGGCCTCCACCTTCAGAGGCCCAGAAAAGACTCCTGGAAGATCAGTATGGTGGGGGCAGAAATCTCTAACCCTGCAATCAGAATTGCTGAGGATTCAAAAATGCTGAACCCCCAGCACCGAATGTGTGTGTGGGGGGCTGCTTCTGCAGTCTCTTGTATTTGTAACATGATTGGGACTGCAAGTGGTGTCCTGGATGGAATCCTGAAACATAAAAGGACATTAGAAAAAACTAACAAACTCCAAATAAAGTATGGAGTGAAGTAATGATGTATCAATATTGCTTCATTAGCTGGACAAATGCACTGTAGTTGTGTAGGATGTTAAAAATATGGAAACCACATGGGATATACAGAAACTCTGCACTACCTTTGCAACTTTCCTATAAATCTAATATTATTTATTTCTGTTATTTTAAAAAATAGTCCACAACAAACTAATGGGTTGTAGAAGGAAAAAGTGACTTTCCAGAGTTCCCCATATTGTCAAGGGATGGGAGAGAGGGGTTCTGGGGAGAAAGCATGGAAAACTCACACACAGGGAAGTATCCGGAGTCTCCTCTCCTCTGAGTTCTGCTTCTCTGACTCCTCACAGAGCACCTCAGTCCCAGGACGCCGCCCTCCAGGACCCCCAACTCTGCCCACCTCAGCCCCCGCCCTGTCCTGGCGGCTCCACCAGAATCCGGAACAGCGCGGCAGCGCCCCCGTGTGGCCACAGGGCTGAGCACAGGAGCCCAGAGCTGCCCTTTCTCTTGCTCAGCCAGGCCCTCCCCAGGGCTCCCTGGGTGGCGTTAGGAGGACAGGGATCTGCACACAAGGGGGTGCCTAGGTCCAATAAGAGGTTAGGACCTCAAATTTCCTCCCTAGTGAGTGAATATGGACTCAGGCCTCAGGGCAGAGCCAGTTGTCCAGATCATAACAGCTGGGAGCTAGGTGGGTCCCTAAAATACACAGGTTCCCTCAGTGTCTTTAGATGAAACCCTGGACTCCAGAGATGGAGTTATTTGTTTCTGCTTCAAAGCATAAAACTACCTCTTCCTGAGCATCAGCCCCAAATTTTCCATCCCCAGGGTGAGGGGAGGGGCCAAGTAACAGACTCTCAGGCTCTGTTCTAGACCTTCTGAGTCTTCATGAGCATCCAGGTGACTCCTGTGCTCACTGAAGTGGGGGCTTCCTGGTCTCCACGTCTTCTCCATGTGGGGTCAGACTGTGCAGTTGGCTCTGGGGTGTCTGCTCAGGTCGCTCATAACTGAGGGGTCTGGGGTCCAGTCTTGCTCCTTTCTCCTCCTTAGTTGTCACTCCCTGTGAGACTCCTCCATGCTCAAGACTTCAAATACCATTTTCATCACATCACCTCCTAAATCTATTTCTTAACTCAGACATTTCATCCGTGCTCCAGAATTGTCTGTCCAATCGCCACAGTGACTTGTGTTTCTCATAGATCTCAGCTTCAACTCTCCTAAATTGAATACCTAGGATGCCATTTGCTCAAGTGAGCTACTTCCAGAGTCTCCCCCATCTCACTGTAGGCCCTCCAGATGTCTACTGTGGAGCCTGAAATGTGGGGTGTCATCTTGACCTCCCTTTCTCACAACCTAGATAAGTCCATTAGGAAATGCTGTCAAGCCCACCTCTAAATATATCCAGAATCAGTAACTTCCTATCATTTTCTTGCTCATCCCCCAACAAAGGTGGGGGAATCTCACTGGCTTCCTTCATTTATTTTGCCACCTCTCACCTTCACCTCTCGTTTCTGTAGAGCAGCCAGACTGAAACTTCTAAAGAGAAGTTGCACCAGGTAAGCCTCTATTCAAAAAAATCGTGTAACTACACGTTACTCAGAAAAGTCAAACCCACATCTTACTTACCCTTCCAATATCCTTGAGGCCTACAAGTGTGGGTTTACAGATATGTAATTTTAATTGCTCCCAGCTTGTCACACAGGTCTCCTTGCTCATCTCAAACACAGACATTCCTGCCCTAGTGAATCTGTGCTGGAGGTTGCCAGCCTGGGCAGAACGTCCCTGGGCATCCTTGTGGGAAATCTATGTTTTTCAAATATTTTCCCAAAGGTCACCTTAGTGAGGCCCACACTGACCATGCTGGGAAGACAGCCATCCTCCCTGTCCCCTCACTATGACTCTGGGTCACCTTCCCACAACCCTTACCCACTTCTAGCCAGACACATCCTTATTTGCTGTCACAGTCTCCAGTATCCCCTTCCCACTAGGAAACACTCTCCACAGGTCAGCAAGTATTGGGCCTGTTTTTGGTTCATTGAGGCTTCCTAGTTGCAAAAACAGCCTGTCACAAGTATGGTGCAACAATTATCAGTTATGAATGATCACTGTAGAGCACCTCCCTGTTCTAGAGACAATATCTTTACTAATGTGGCCTGAGGCTACATGCTACACACACCTCCACTCACAGTGACATCAGTACACCCTCTGCTCTCCCAAATGCTGCTTTCTCTTCCCCCAACAACCCTCTTGTACACCACAGCACACAAGTGTATTTCTCCTTTCAGAAAAGAGGATCCTGGTTTTATGAGTCTTATTTTTCAGGGAATTGTGAATGTAACTACTTTACCAACCCCTGGGTGGATTAGAGTGGCACTGGAATTACTACACTTAGGGCAGGGTTAGCAGCAGAAGCTGCACAGAAAACAATTTCTAACAGGAACTTACCTAAGAGAAGAAATTATTTAATCCTCCCCTCCTCTAATACCAGAATTCGGTTCTTTAAAAAAGCTGTGGAAAAAGTAGAAAGAATAATCTAGAAAACAGTCCTAAAATGAAGCTAAAAGCTGGACAAGTCTGGAAATGCATCTCTACCACCACAGACCCTGTGTGCAGGGTTGCCCCAGGTCTGGGGGACAATGAGATTTCTCGTGTTGCTGTCAGTGACAGGGAAACCCGAGGACACGAGGCCTGATCTCTAAACATGGACAAGAACATGCACAAAACAATAAAAACCAAAGAAATAAAATATAGACACTCAACTCAGAGTATGAGGACTAAGAGCCAAATGATGGCCTGAGCCTAGACTGACCTGGCCACATGCAGCCTCCACCCACGTCCTGGGGACAGGACAGCCTGATGTTGTGATGTCTCAGTCCCTGTGATCACAGGCCTGCTGGGACAGGTGCTCCTGAAGGACAAAGACAAAGGAGCAGAGAGATGACCTGAGGAGTGACCACATCAAAGCCCATGATGCACTGAGCACCGACTGGACACAGGCCTGTCCCCCTCGGCTCCTCACAGCCTCTCCCACCCCCACCTGCACAGACTCAGCACAGCAAACACATGATTCTGGATGAATACTCTCAAATACCAAGAATCTTTTTTATTAACCCATCAAACTCATATGGCAAGATGAGAAAAAAATTTCAGACCTGCATTATTATTGCAAGAGTGTATTCTCTACTACAGTACCCTTTTATAAAGAACATACATATGACAGCCTAGGCCACTTCTGCTCCAACGGTGTAGTCATCAGGTCAGTGTGGGGAGGGTCCTGGTGGGCAGGGCTGGGCCAGAGCCCCTATATTATCCAACAAGAAAATAGAAACACTCACATGCCCTTTGCAGCAGAAAAAACAGTGGATCTTGAAGTCACAAAGTGGAAACAAGAAGAAATCCTGCATCACTCAGTCCCCACAAGACAGCTGAGAATAATCATTAAAAAATTCAAAGAATCATGTAAGTGTCCACATTCTCCACAGTCCACCGCATCCTCAGAATGTCCCCCTCACAGCTTCCCCATAACCTGATTCCATCCTTTCTCCACCAGCCCCTGCCACCGCAGGCCTCCAGGGTCTCACCTTTAGGGGCTGAGAGACACATTAGGACCCTGGGCACTGTCGCTGCCTGAGGGAGAACAAAATAGAACCTGTCAAAGTCAGGAGAGATGAGACCACAGGAGGGACTGATGGGGGTGACTCCCCTATGGGCTCCATCTTCACTCTCCCCAGGGGCTCAGCGATCAAACCATTGATCCACACTTACCTGCAGCCTGAGTGTTGCTTCCTCCTTGTTCTCCTGTGGGAAGAAACGTCACATGAGACCAGGGAGGAGTCTGCTCATGAAGTCCTTTAGGACTCTCCTAGTCCTGGATCAAAGGGAAGTTTCCAGAACTGTGACTGAAGACCCAGGGCAGGGCCAGGAAATATGAAGAGAGGACATGAAGGGGGTTGGGAGCAACAATCCTCTGGAGTCTGTCCTCAGCAGGGACCTTCCCCTCTGACATCTCTAAGAATCGGGTACCCATCACCAGTATCAAGGTAAACAATTTGGGATTCATATTCATAAGTGCTTTAAAAAAGAGGGTTAGCAATCAGCTCCAGACCACATGTGTGTGGATGGTACTTCCCATTAACCAGGTAGGGCAAGTTCTCCTTGGGGCTTGAAAAACCCCCAGTGGACAAGATCCCCAAATTCCATTCCCTACCTGAGTGCTTCTTCCTCCACATCACAGCTGCAGCCACTGCAGCTCCAGTGAGCACAGCTTCAAGGAGAACCAGGCCAGCAGTGATGCCCGCGGTGGGGACAGAGGACTGAGGAGGGGGCACTGGAAGGGAAGGGGAGACCCTGAGCCCCAGGCCTCCATGCTGACCCTCTGAAGGTCTCCTGATGGCCCTGGACAGAGTCTCTGTGCCAATGTCCCCCTCCTTACCCCATCTCAGGACTCGGGGCTCCAGCAGCCCCTCATGCTGCACGTGGCACGTGTATCTCTGCTCCTCTCCAGCTGGCACCACCACAGCCGCCCACTTCTGGAAGTTTCCGTCCCCCCAGGCCTGGTCTCCACCAGCTCCGTGTCCTGGGTCAGGTCCTCCCCATCTCGCTGCCATGTCAGAGTGATGTCCGCAAGGTAGAAGCCCAGGGCCCAGCACCTCAGGGTGACCTCATGGTCAGAGGTGGGCTGGTGGACACGTGAGTTGGGGGGGATCTGAAGGGAAGAATCAGAAAATTCACACTTCGGGTTTTCTCCATGCACAATGTGACCATCCTCAGAATGGACAATCTGTTTTGGAAAAGGAAGTGCAAAACCCTGATACCAGCCTTGTCCATGGTATGTGGGATAATTGCAGATTCTTTCGAAGTTTTAGAATCACGGTGAGAACTCTTGCTGGGAGAATGCAGGTCTCTGAGGAGGAGACACAGACTTTAGCTCCTGACGTGGGTGGAGGGTGAATGACTGGAAAGTCAGGAGTCGGATCCAAAGTTGCTCTCAGAAAGAAACGAAATGAAACGAAAGGAAACGGAACGGAACGGAACGAAACTGCTCTCAGACCAAAAGCAAGACCTTGGGAGAGACCCTGATGGTTGCTGGGTCAAAACCATGCAGTGAAGGGTGATTTCAGGATGGTCTCCCCGCCCCCCCATCTCAGGAGAAACTGGGGTTCTTAACTGTCCTTCTGGAAGAGCAGGACCCTCTGGGCGAGTCTCTTTAACACAGAACTTGAAGCCCAGGGGGCCTCCTCCCTCTCCTGACCAGAAAGGGGGTGTTCTGACCATCGGACCATTTTCCCTGGGTAGCGCCAGCCTGGGGAGACCTGAAGAAGTCAAGCCCGCTGGGGGCTCTGGGCCTCCCTGTCCGCCTCGTTCAGGGCGGGGTAACCAGCCCATCGCAGGCTTGCTGAGTGGACCAGTCAAGGAGTCCAGATCAGGCCCCTCTTGGCGGCCGCACTTCCTCCAGAGGGCGTGACACCTGAGCCCGCCCCGCGTCAGCCCGCGGTTACCCAGCTCGCGCCCCACCTCCTGTCCCGGATAAACCTAAGCTGAAAGTGAAAGCAGGGGAAAGCCCGCGGGCTCTTTCGGATCCAGGGTCCTGGCGGGTCCACCAGTCTCGGGGGGACGCTCAGATCCAGAGACTGGGGGCGACCCTGCCCGTCCGTGGGGTGGGGTGGTGACCTGGCCGGGCCCCTCAGCTCACCGTCCCGGCTCTGGTTGCAGTAGCCGCGCGGGTGTCCAGTTGCGCTCGGCACCAGGTGTGCTGCTCTGCTGGGTCTGCGTGTGCTCAGCCCGCTGCTCCTGCCCCTCCCGCCCCGCCCAGGGCGCCCGAGGCTCCATCCTCAGGAGCTCCACGTGGCTGTCGAACCGCACGAACTGCGTGTCGTCCACGCAGCCCACGAGGTAGAAGCGGGTCTCCCCGGGGCCGGGCCAGGGCATCTCGTGCAGGAAAGCCTCAGGGAGTGGGGGCCTGGGGGCGGGAGGGGAGACCCAGAATGACCATCCTTCCCACGTGGTCCCGAGTCCCAAGGACATGGGGCGGCAGGAGGAGAAGAGTCCAGACTCCCGGAGGCAAAAGGAGGCAGGAGGCTGGGAGGGACTGAAAGGGGCCAGAACAGGGCGGGGTCAAGGGACAATATAAGGGTGTGGGTACGCGCCTTTCCAGGGGTCCCCTGGTTCTCCCCAGCGCAGCGGCCTTTCCCCTCCAGACCCCACACTCACCCGCCCAGGTTTCTGTCCAGGCCACAGTCCCCAGGGCAGCAGCAGGAGGATTCGTGGCTCCGTGATCCGCAGCCTCGGGATCTGGGGAGACTCGGTCCTGGTGGTTCAGTGGAGACTTTGGAGTCCCGGAGAGGCTGATTGGCGCCTCAGGAAACCCCCCAGGCAAAGGGGAGCGAGCACTGGGCATGAATCACCGGAGTCCAGGTAGCAGAACCCCACACAGGTGGTCAAAAGAGTAACTGTGGGGAAATGGGGAGTCCCCAAGAGTAACTAACTTCTCCCCAGACAATGCCTGGGGCTGAGACCCTGAGAGTCATACCCGGGTGCCTGGGACTCTTCCCGCCCTCCTCTCCTGCACCGAGACCTTTGTCACGCCGTGTCCCTGAGGCCAGGCCAGGGCTGGGTCAGCGATTCTCAAAGACTTTCATTTCAGGATCTCTGTAGTCTCACAGATTAGCCAGGACCCCAAGTATGATTTTATTTATATGGGTGACAGCTCTCAATATTTACTATGTTAGGAATAAAACCATTTCAAAAATATTATTAAATTAAGATTAATATCAATAGCCTATTTCATGTTAACACAGAGTGCTTTTATCAAAAATAGCTATGAAAATAATCAGGACAGTAAAAAGAGTGCATTTTTCACATTTTATATTTTTGTAAGTGCCTTTCTTGTCTGTCTCATTATAAAACTTTGGATTCTCTGAAGTTCTATTTATGTATTATGAATCTACTATTTTGGTTGAAGTCTATTAAAAATAATACAGCCTCATACAAATATGTTGGAGCAGTGTTGTTGGAGCAGTGTTGTTATGGCAATTTCCCGGAGAAGTGGAGAGATTCACTTGTCACACAGGTGGGCTCAGTAGGATCACTCCCAAAAGGCTGAGCACCCAGGAGTAAAAATGGCAGGGGTTTATGCAGTTTTTATGAGGAAACCTATTATTCCATCCATCATAGCATAACATTCTTTACTGTTCCTGAAGGGGGTCAGGGTACCCACGGCTACCCCTGTGAAGCAGCAGTGCAGCACACCCAGCAACTTCTCCGCTCCAGCAAGGCGCAGAATGTAAGGAGCAGACTCCCCCAAGCAGCAGACTTGGGAACGTTCTGCTTCATTTCCCCCCTTTTGATACCCCTACTATGTGCTAGGGAATATCAAAGTAAGGACTCATAGGAAGCATTAGGAAAGAAGCACATTTGGAGCTTAGCAGCCTCCAAATGAGACTGGATAAACCGTGTGGCCAGATGAAGAAGACACGGCCCGAGGGCGAGCATCACAAGAACAGAGACCAGCAGGCCCAGGAGGGCGTGAGCCCAAGCACCAGCAGCTAATGCTTCCCACCAAGAGGGGCCTCCCTGTTCTTTTCTTGAGCACAGTCTATCTTGGAGTTGGTTGATAGACTCACAGACCACAGCTTGTTGGCATAGAACAACAGTTTTCATTTAGATTTAGGCAAAGGCCACCATGGATGGCCGTGAGCAGGTCTAGCCCCTGCGGTTCTGGAGAACAGCAGCTGCTACAGAGTCCATTGATCCTGGGTGTCGTTTAAAGACTGGGCCACATTACTTAGGTGTCAGTCGACTTGATGGAGAGGACCGTGAAGTTGCTTTGGGCCACCCCGAGGCCTGCTGCCCCCAAGCCTATCCCAGGAGAAACACCAAGGGCCACAAGCAGTGGAATGGCCAGGGGGATACACTCTGAGTGATGGCCAGGGCCAGTATACAAGAGTTGGGTGGCTGGGTCACCTGACAGGAGGTTGAACTCAGGGATGAGCAAAGTGAGGGCACAGAGACTCACATCATGGAATTAGACATCTATAGAGGCCAGTGAAGCAAACATAAAGGTTCCATTGGGAGCACATAGAGAAGAACCAGAGACCTTGGAAATGTGCAACATATAGAGACATTAGGATGCTGGCCGGGACCCAAAACACAGGTGGTTTGCACCCAGATTTTAGGGCAGGGCAGGCAATAAGCTAATACAACGAGAATGGCCAAACCAAAGAGGAAACAGGAAAAACAACCAACACTGGGGCTCAGTCCTACAGTTTATGAACATCCCCACCTGATGTTCCTCAAGTTTCTGCTGTACATTGACTGACCAGCTTCCGGGTTGTGGTTGGAGCAGGGCTGTGGAAGTTTCAAGTGTCCGATCAGGGTCCCTCTGTAGGGTCAGCCTGAGTTGGTTTGTAGGGTCCAGGCAGGCCATCGACTTCTTTGGTGTCTTTGGGCAGGCTGGCTTAACTCTGGAGTGGTTGGAGTAACACAGGAGTAGATGCAGATCAGGACAAGTAAATATTTGTAGCTTCTGCAAGGTTTGATTTTTGTGAAGTCACCTACAGGTCTTTAAAAGGGAAGGAGCCTGTATGCTGTTTCCCTGGCTGGGGCCGTAACCTCTGAGCAGTGTTGTGTTGCACACAAATCTGGCACCTGAAGAAGCAAACTGGTAGGAGCCATCACTCCTCTGGTGTTTCCTACTTTATTTTTGACACAAGCCATCTTTCGTTTCAGCTCGGTTGTAGCTGCTGCCTGCAGAGCCAGAGCCTGAGCACTGCGGGTTCCAGGATGCGGTGGCAGCAGGTGATGTCTCAGCTGAGCCACCATGGGGCCCAAGGCGGGCACCATGGAATTGCTGACGGAGAAGGGACGGCAACACTGGGTGAAGCGGAGCTAGTGTGGGGCCTGCAGCAGGAGGAGGCCGTACCTGGCCACTCTGGTGCAGCGAGACCACCAATGTAGGAGGCGAGTCAACAGTTGCAATTCTGCCTAGGCGAGATCTGTGAACTTATGCCATTAACCAGCACCTGCAGGCTGAGAACCTCGTGCTGCGACCTCTGCTGCTTTTTGGTCGTGGGCCTCAAACTGTGTGTCGGGGGCAGCTCTCAGGGACCCCAGCATCCCAGGTGGTGTGCAAGGGTCTGGGCGGTTGTTGGCAGAAGCTGGCTGAGCTGAAGGGCTGCCAGGAGGAGAAGCTCTGCCTAGTGTTGGGTGAGCGGTGGGGCCCCCTGCGGCAGTCCCGGTGGCGTGGGGGGGCTCTGGTACAGGCTGGCACTGAGTTTGTCTTACCCCGTGCAGGCTCCATGACCTGGACAAAGGACACAGTTTTCTGTGTACTGACACCAGCCCGAATTGCTCCCCAAACGCCAGGATTGTGGTGGCCCTGTAGATGTGGACACCGCCCCAGCCCACGGGCCGCTGGCTTTGGAGGTTCCTGTCCTGCTGGTCTGCTGCCAGCCTGGTTTTCAGCTTGGCCAGCTGACTAATGAATACCCAGCACTTTAACCAGATTCCAGACTTTCTCTAGCAGTTGAAGGATTTCCTTTTTGATGTCCCTGGCAGTGAATGACCACTACTTTGGCCAGACAACAGGCTGCTTTTAGCAACTGGGTAATTTTAGCTCTTTCCCCCTGCATCTAAAATGTGCCATGCATGTGGATGGTGGCAAACACATAGTAAGAATCTATAATTGATAGCTCTTTTGCCAACTGAAAGATGCGGATGAGGGCCCAGAGTTCTGCAGTGAGGGTTACTCAAAATGAGAGTTTTTTTTTTTTTTAAACCCAAGGCAGCCTTGTCAAGCTTAATTGAGTCTTTTGTTGTGTCCAGGGACTCTCCTATTAGAGGCAAAAAGAGGTTGACTCATGAATGTGATGCGGAGACAAAAGACATGGGGGTGGCAGGTGGATAGTGCAGGATGGTATCTGGCCTCTTCCTGCTTTTTGACTGGCAAGAGTGAGTATTCCAGGGAGACCAGCACTCTATTAAAATGTTTCTGGATGCCGGGCTTAGCCTCCCAAAAGATCGGGCAATGTTGTAGCAAAACAGAGATCTTACTGAGCTCAAGGTTGATGTGAAACCGAGCATGGCTAAGGGCCAAACGGCAGAGATTTTTCAGCCCAGACACCAGGGCACTGCAGCTTAAGCGATTCCAGGTTGAGTTTAGTTCAGTCCTGGACGAAAGCTTTCATTTTCACTCTCTAGGGAGGGTGACCAATAAGATGAGGCTGTCCAAGTCTAGGAATGAAAGTGAGAGGTGGACTAATCCATTTGGGCTGAACTGACTTGAACCCTGAGTTTGGTTAGAACAATTTGTTTCAATAGAGGAACTGGGCAGTACGGCAGGTACCCTCATGAACAATCTGATGGCCCCTAAATTGTGTTCTTTTTTCTTTTTTTGAGTCCCTCCCATTGTGTTCAGTGCCACCACAAAAGGGGAGGGGGGAATACTCACGTTATTCCCTGGCTGCAGCCCTCTTGGGGTTTTAAGAGGCATCTTGGCTTCTGGCGAGCCCATATAACCCCTGGGCTGTTGCCTTAAAAAGGTATAAAAAGTGTATAGGCCATATGACGTCATCACGGAACTGCAGGCCAAGACCACTCACATCCCGTACAAAGTCGTGGGACTGTTACATACACTCACACACACAAACAGAAGCTGTGCATTCCACCCATCAGGAAACTCTACCTGGCCCCGCAAAGGGGCACGAGAGGTGATCGGGTTCTTCTTCTGTCCTTTGGGATGGGCCTAAAACTGTAACCAGGCCCATGAGGGCTGTGAGAGGTGATCAATCTCTCCTTCCATCTGTTGGGACTGGCTGAACTAGAACCAAGCCCCCCCCTCCCTGAAGGGGCATGAGGGGTGGTCAGGCTCTCCTGTCCGTTGGGACAGGCTAGAATCTGGGCTCCAGAGCCTTACCTTATCCAGAAGTCCTGATGGGATCTGTCTGTCCACCTCTCTCTGCGAGTTGGGGTAAGGTGTGAAGGGGTAAGGTGTGTCCCAGCTCTGCTCACCTCAGGAAGGATGACCCGACAAAAAGTGGGTGGCATCACCTTGTTCACTCAAGGGAGAATCACTGGGCAGGGCCCCAACACCAGATCAGTGGTCAAAGTGGCCAGTGCTGCTGGCTTCCTGGTCAGGGAACCAAAAATGCTAGGGCAATTCCAGAGAAATCAGACGGCACTCAGAGAGGTGGAGAGAGAGATTTAATTGTACACCGGCGGGCTCAGTGGGATCGTTCCTGGAAGGCTGAGCACACAAGAGCAAAAATGGCAAGGTTTTCTACAGTTTGTATGAGAAAAATTGCTATGCCATCCACCATAGCATAAGCATTCTTTATTGTTCTGGAAGGGGGGTCAAGGTAGCCATGGCTACCACCAAAGACAAGCAGTACAGTGCACCCAGCAACTTCTCCACTCCAGCAAGCAGCAGAATCAAAGCAGCAGACTCCCCCAAGAACAGGCTTGGGAAAGTAGCAGAATCTAAGCAGCAGACTTGGGAAACTTGCTGCTTCAATAAACCAGGGAAAACAAAGAGTTCCTGAGGCCAAAAATGGCCATTTATCTCACCTGAAGAGTGTCCAGTGTTGTAAAGTCCTAAACACTCCCAGGATGGCATCTTTCCGCCACTGCAGACCTGGAACTCTTGGCAGACAAACTATAGGCCAGATTCCAACTCATAAAGACAGTAGAAGACACAATAGGAGATGCTCATCAGAGCTACTGAGATGCCCCAGCACAGCACCCGACAAGCAACACTCAAAAGAGCAGCTGCAGTGGTTAACAATCAGACAAATAACCCAATTCTTGAAGCTCAGCGAGGCATCCAGCTCTAGGTATTCGCCTTCCCTGCCAGGCTGTAACAGCAGCAAAACCAGGAGCAGTTTTAGTCGCTTGGCTTCCTGCAAAGTCTCTGAACTTTTCCTCTCTGAGGTTGGATGCTGGAAGCCTCTCCATGTCCTTCAAAAGCCCACAACAGCCTTCTGGAAGATTAGCGCAGTGGGTGCAGAAATCACTGACCCTGAAATCACTGAAAATCCAAAATCTCTAAAATCCCAAACACTGAAGGCTCAAATGCTCAATCCCGAACACTAAACGCTAGTGTTACTTTTCTTATGTTTCTATCAGAGTCTCCACCCCCACCCATACTTTGTTCACCTGTTCCCTGGGGCTCTCCATCCTTACCAGCACCGGCCTCTGGGGGGCGTCACCTGTAAGAGACTTTGACTTTAGCCACTGGTTACATTGGTATCATTGCTGGCTGGGGGTGAGCGGGGGCAAACACTAGGCTGGGGTCAGAGCCCCATGATGAGGCTGGAGAGGGGACATGGGTGGGTGAGCTTCCCACATTTTCCCTCCATACTCTCAGGGGCTCAGCTCACTTTCCTCACACACATTTATCTGCAGTCTGACCTTTCACCTATGGGAAGAGAATACCACATGTGAGGCTGGAGAAAATTGTCATGAGATCTAGAGAAACCCCCTAGTCATGGGTCACAGGTAAGTTTCCAGAACTCTGACTTCAGATCCAGGGCAGGCTCAGGAAACACAAATATCATTTTTATATTTGACATTTTTATATTTTTACAAGTTTCTTTTCTCTCTCAGTAGGCTGCTGGATTTTCATATTTGCTTCTACGTTTAATTTGTTGTTTTGGTTGAAGTCTGAAAAAATATATACAGCCTCACACAAATGTAGGTGGTACTTTTAATTATCTCTCCAGTAAATTATGGATATTCAACACTTATACTAAGACCACAAAAATATAGTTTTTCCACTTTTATTTTTGAGGTGGAGCCTGGAGCAGACCCACTGGATTTCCTGTTCTGTGCACTAAACTCCATTGGCCCGTCTTGCTTATTGGGCAGGTCTTGCACTAATGCGTGATCTTTTACAATAATGCCTTGGTTCACGAAGTTATGCAGCTTTTCCACAGGATATTTATTGTCCAAAAATCCCATTGTCAGTGTTACCACTGACCCAGCAGAAAGTCTGGCAGCACTGGGAAGCTGATGAGCTTTCAGGGGTGGACACACTGTGATTCTGGCTTCCTCCTGAGACCTCACATTTCATCAAGACAAGAGTTGTCCTGTCAACTATCAGTTGGTTTTCTCGAAGAGAGAGAAGCTCACTTTTATTTTCAAGAAAGTATATGCCAGTGAGCCAAGTCTACGTAATATACTTCCTGTGTCATTCACCTGTCCAGTAAAAATGATAATTATAAAAAAGAGAACCTGGCTCAGCAAACAACCCTACTTTCCTTGGGACGCAGTGCTTTGGCTGTAAGAGAAGTGCTTTCATGTTGCATCGAAGGTCATCCCAGGAGATATCTTCTAAATGTGTGATGAGGATGATTTAGTAAAGATAATTTTCAAAGGTCCAACCAGGGCATTTTAAGATGAAACTGGAGTGGGCTTTGCCTTTTTGTAGTTAAGTGGTGAAGAATAACTACTAGTTCAGTTGGTACCACAACCTCCATTGTTACTAAGTTTTACCTCAGTGCAATTGATGTCTAAGTAATCTGTGAAAACAGTTTTGATCTCATGAATCCATGAAAAGGGATCTCATTGAAGTCTAGTGTCCCATAGATCATACTCTGAGGACTGATGTTCTGAAAAAAACTGGGAGAATCTCCCAATGGGCCCAACGTGGTCTCCTCTGCATTTCTGGGAATGCAGAAATTGACCTGGGTATTTCTGACCTGGGCTCTGCCTCCCAAGAATTTGTTTAGTGCAGCTGCCTCTGCAGCTGCAGGACACAAATGAAATTGGAGATGCGGAATGAGGGAGGCTTTTACTCTGACTTATGATAAATCAGAGTAAATAAGACCCCCTTCCCCTGTGCGATGGACTGGACAGTCAATGACAGGTAAGATCGGGGGCAGACTGAAGGGGGCACTGGCTAGCCACATGTCTGTGACTCCTGAGGACCTAAGACAGGCGCAGTCCCAAGGGGTTTTGTCTTTTGTCTTTCCGCTCTCCCAGTAGAAATCCTTGGCGTTCAGTTCAGGCAAATGCCTGCAAGCTCGATCTAGATATCGAGGCCACAGTAAAAATCCCTCCATTGCTTGAGAAAAAGGCTGCTGCAGATCGTCATCAAGAAACAAGCCTGATGGACTACCAACAAAGCGGTTTAACTATTAACCAGTTGGTCATTGTTCCTGCATAAGAAGCAACATAGCAACCATTCTATAATTATACTATTTTCTTACCTACTTTACTTTTTTCTATGTACTTGTGAAATCAGTTGTTAGGAAATGCATGACAAAGAAAATAATTTGTAGTAATGTTAGTTTTTAAGTAATCATAATACTTCTCACATGAGACAACACTGCAAATATTAACATGCTTACATATATAAAATTACTTGTGATTACCTAAAGCAAAATCTAAAACTAGTGAAATGTTATACTTTCAACAAAATCTGATAAGTTGTAGCCTTGGAAACAAAACAAAAAAAACTAGCTTAAAGAATGTTGTTCTGTGTAATCATAAATAATTGTGTGGGTTTAAATTCCTGTAATCCTTACCTTGAGATTGTTTTTTACTATGCAACATTGATCACGTCTACAATGATAGATAGCATGATGTCCTATGTATTAGTAATCATCTCATGCTAAAAAAAATTAACTTGTATGAAATCATCCATTGTTGAAAAAGGTATAAAAATGTATGATGATTTTAAACACATTACAGTCAGATATTCACTATTGAAGTGTGTCTGTCTGTCATTTACGCACTGAATCCTTGACCATCCTCACAGTTTCTCAATCCTGAGACAGTCCTGCGAGTCTACCGCTGCGCTGGTCCGCGGTAGTTTAGAGCTTTGTCCCTGGGCTCCTCTAGAAAAGAACTCAACTCCTGGAAATTGACCCCACAGAGAGTCCTCAGTCTGGGGAGGGAGGTGGAGGGACATGGATTCCCTTCAGGAACAGGGAACCACTTGGGCCGGGAGGTATCTGACCCACTCATGACCTCATTTGGTTTTATTTTATATCAGCTTGATGTGAATTCATGACCCAGACAGAAATCTGACATGGTCTCTGAGAGAAATAATATTGGTGCTTTCATTTTACATGGGTCTAAAGTGTCAACTTGATGCCCCAGCGCATGAAGAGCAGTGTCTCCAGCAGAACATTTTGTGCTAGTTCCCTGAGCAGTTACAGCTTTAGTTTTCTTGCATTTAATTTTAAATAATCATGTGTGACTAATAGCTACCATACTGGACAGTTCACATCTGAAATGTTCTTCGTTTTCAGTCTCCTCCTCCATAGAGATACTGTGTGACTCATACGTGGATTTATTATTTTCATGTGGAAATTTTCATTTTCAAATTTTTTTCATGTGGCTTTGTTGAAAGGGTCTTAGGCTTATGCTTATAATATAGCATGTCCAAAAATTTAATATGCATTTTAGTAACTAGATGTACAGACATTAATCAAAACCCAGCTTATCACCTTAAGGTCATAAGTAATCAGCAACGCCCATCACAGAAGCTAATTCTTTTTTTTTTTAAATTTAAATGGAGATTTTATTTTATTTTGTTTTGTTTTGTTAAAATTTTATTTTTATATTCCCCATACAATTGCAACCCCCTTATTTTGACCCCAATCCCTCCTTTCCCTGCTCCCCTCCCCACAGTGTGTCTCTGGTTCATAGTTGTTTGTTGATTTTGATTTTTTTTTTCTTATAATTATTCTTTTTCCTGGTCCCTTATTTAGGTTTTCTAGATTCCTGTTATGAGTGAGACCATCCGGTATTTTTCTTTTTCTTTCTGGCTTATTTCGCTGAGCAGGATCCCTTCCAGCACCATCCATGTTGCTGCAAATTGCATGTTTATCTTTTTTGAATGCTGAGTAATATTCCATTGTGTATATGTACCACATCAGAAGCTAATTCTTGTCTCTACTACACAGGGCCTCGGGCTTATTATCATCACCCTGTAAACATAATCACATGTAAGTTCTCACTCAGTAACCCAAGTTGTAATGTTTACTGAATACAACACATGTCAGATCCCTTATTGTCCCTGTAGACAAACTTTTATAGAGCAGGTGACATAAAATGTAGAACTCCACCACTTAGAATTCGTTTGTTTCCCTTCACCCCTGGACCCCTCTCACCATAGTTTTCTGAACATATACATGACATTTTTCACTTGTAGAGTGAAGAATTCTCTAAGCAACAGCCAAAAAGGAAAAACTGTAATGAGAAATCCTAAACATCTGTGACAAGCACACATTCTCACATAACAAATATCCATACACGACGCAAAGATACCTAAAATGTTTTGACAGACAAAAGAGAAATGGGTCGATGTTCTTCAGCCAAAGATGACTAGGGGCACCAGGGTGGTACCAGGGTGAACAGCTAGATGAGCAACGGGGGTTGCGGGGGAATGGAGCCGCTGCAGGCCACCGGTGGAGGGGGCACTGGAGGGACTCAGTCCTTGGGTGAATGATTGGGGGTGGGCCTGTGGAAGTGGGGTTCGCTGTAGATTGGGCTTTGTTCGCAATTTGGGAGCGTGAATGACTGGGCATCTCAATGAATCTTATCCACAGGGACGAGTGGAGTGAAGGTAAAGCTGCATTTGGCAGAGAAACAGTGTCACTCACTTTATGCAGCAGGACGGTGTTTGCTATTTGCGACATGGACAGTGCTGCGTGTTTCTTACGCTACAGAAAAGGTGTTGTGGTCTTGCGTGTCTCACTGTGTTGTGACCTCTGAGCGTCCTTCTCTGCTGGTCTGTGGAGGACTCCGGTCCCGGGAGAGGCACAGGGCAGGGCCTCGGGGCCAGGTGGCTCCTGACAGCCCCGGGCCCAGCTCAGTGTCAGACCAGGTCTCGGTGTTGGGGCTGATCTTCCTGCGTTCTTAAATTTCACATTTTAAAATAAGCATATACCAAGCAAAAAAAAAATTAAAGGATATTGAAAACAATTTGTAAAAATTCAATGAAATGTCAGACATATTAATGGTAAATGTAAAGGAATGTGAGAATGTGGGAGAGGGGAATAAAATGACAAACTGTTACCTTGATAATGAAGAACGTTATTGACAGGAGAATCCACTAGGGGGCAGCAAAAACATGCTGGCATAAGGACTGATGGGACTGAAAAAGGTCAATTTTGCAAAATGTCTCAACAACTTAAAAGTTTTGATATTTTGTTAAAAAAAACCCATCCTATTGATAGGGGATAAGGAGGGGGAGTAGATTGGGGGAGATGCTAAGCTGGTATAGTAGGAAAACCGCACACACATTTCCAGCCTGAGGACACAGCTGGAGGAGTGCCAGGAGCTGGTGTTATCTGAAGACCAGCCTCAGCACAGGGGGATGAGCCTGAGGCCAGGTGTCCAGGAGGGCGATAAGGAGCTCCGGGGGCTGCACATCACAATCTCCTGGCAGCGGTGAAGGCCTGCTCAGTGCTGGTGGTGACAGGTGAAGGCCCGAAGTCTGGTCTTCCGGATACAATAAGATAATCTTATTCCAAAAATATATGTTCAAGGGTGTTTCTTAAATTGAAATGTATAAAGCAAAGAGTGGAGCTTATTGAAATGCCACAGTCACTGCAGTGTTGGTAACTGACAGTGGGACACAGCATCTCAGGGAATAATCCCACGCGCTTTACACACAGGTCACACTTACTCCTCAAAGCAAACCCATGAGAAACCCAGACGTGTCCCTTTGTGCAGATGGGAAAAGGCAGCTCAGAGAGGTGGAGGAGGAGGTAGAACTGCGGTTCAACCCCTGGGGTCCCTCTTAGTTTATTGGCTCATTCTCCGTTGATTCCCTGTGCACCAGGCAGGCAGGGTGACTCCGCACCCTCTGCTGTGAACGGCTTTACAGTTCAGAATGTTCTATGACAGGAGGCCGCAAGGACACAGCTCAGGGAGACATGGAAGGACGTGAGACTAACCTCCCATTATTTGGAGTATCTTTTCAGACCCCCAGTACATCAGGGCTCCTCTAGACACTGCAGACACGATGAGCAGAGCCAGACCCTGGTGATGTGACACCGTCACTGTAAGAGAGGGACAGTTGGCAGAAATGACAAAGGAAAATGTAAAGCACGACTGAGCTAGTGCTCTGAGGTCAGAGCTCATGATCTCATGAAAGCAGGAAGCAGGGGATCCACCAGACCCTCTACCACTATTGTCAACAATAGCTAAGAGATGAAAATTATATGGGACATGAATCATAAATGGGATTGTCTGCAGTTATGTACAATTACAGAGCAAGAAATCATATAAATTAAAAATATCAGAGATGTGATGAATTCAATAGATGAATTGAAAGATTTAAGCCACACCCTGCTCAGGAGTGCAGATAGGAGAGTGAGGGAGAGAGAGGGAAGAGCTGTAGGATATTTTTCTATCAGTCAATGGTTCCAAAAAGTTAATAAAATTATTTTTAAAAATGCAGCACAGGACATGATTTACATATTTCAAAAAAACATCGCCGGATGTGTGGGCAGCGGCGGCAGTGGCGGGCGGGGCCGGGGGACTCCCGCCCTTGGCCGCTGCCCCTGGGGCCGCGGCTCAGCCTCTGGGACCCCACTCTCCGCTCAGACCTGGCCGCAGTGCCTCCTCCGGACCAAGCGGGATAGCACGTCCATTTATAAGGAGCCTCCTCCAGGAATGTTCGTTGTACCTGATACTGCTGACATGACTAAGATTCATGCATTGATCACAGGCCCATTTGACACTCCTTAGGAAGGGGGTTTCTTCCTGGTCGTGTTTCGGTGTCCGCCCGACTATCCCATCCACCCACCTCGGGTCAAACTGATGACAACGGGCAATAACACAGTGAGGTTTGACCCCAACTTCTACCGCAATGGGAAAGTCTGCTTGAGTGTTCTAGGTCCGTGGACTGGCCCTGCCTGGAGCCCAGCCCAGAGCGTCTCTTCCGTGCTCGTCTCCATCCAGTGCCTGAGGACTGAGAACCCCCATCACAATGAACCTGGCTTTGAGCAGGAGAGACATCCAGGAGACAGCAAAAATTACAGTGAATGTATTCGGCATGAGACTATCAGAGTGGCCGTCTGCGACATGATGGAAGGAAAGTGTCCCTGCCCTGAACCCCTACGAGGGGTGATGGAGAAGTCCTTCCTGGAATATTATGATTTCTATGAGGTGGCCTGCAAAGATCGCCTGCACCTTCAAGGCCAGATTGTGCAGGACCCTTTTGGAGAGAAGCGGGGCCACTTTGACTACCAGTCCCTCTTGATGCGCCTGGGACTAATTCGCCAGAAAGTGTTGGAGAGGCTCCACAATGAGAACACGGAAATGGACTCTGATAGCAGCTCGCCAGGGACAGAGACAGACCTGCACAGGAGCCTGAGGATTTAGACCCTGCTCCCCTCTCCCCTGCCCCCACTCGAGAGTCTCAGGAGAGTCCCAGCAAATTCCCTTCCCCAAACCCCAGGGTTGGAGAGGCACTGTTTATCTTCCCTCCAGATGTGGTGTGAGGTCATCCCGCAAGATGGCAAGAACCAAGCAAGCTTGGATCCCAGGGTGTGGGAGTGGGGAGGCTGGTCCCCATCTGACATCCTTGGCTCTCCTTGGCTCTCGAGCTTCTGAGGCGATGTTCCTCCCATAATCAGGGGCCACAGTTACCTATGCAGGAGCACCTAGGGGAAAGGCCTCTGGCAAAAACAAAACAACCAACACACCTCTCTGCAGGGCCAGCTCCTTAGGGATAAGTGGGAGGCAGCAAATCTCGGTTCCAAGAGGGAGTGTGCCCAATGATTTGTGGGGATATCTGGAAGGGAGCTTGGGGTGGGGGACTGTCTGTGACATTAAGCAGTCTGGGTGGTTGTCTGTCTGTCTGTCTGCAGTCTTGAAGAAAGCCTTCCCGATGCCCTTTCCTCCCTGCTTCTCTTTCCCATGGGCCAGCATAATTTTGTTTTTCCTAATTTATTGTCACTGTTCTAGACAGACCAAAGAGAAGGAACAGTGGTGGAGTCTAGGCTGCTGATGAGTAAGCTTTACTTAGCACCTGAGCACCTTTCTCCTCTGCGCCCTACCCCCCATTTCTAGATTTAAAACAAGGTAAATGTGACTGGGACTGAAACAAGGTCATGGTAAAGCCTGCACAGGCACCAAAGATGCTGAAAATGCCATTTGTTCCCGCAATCACTGATTTGAATAAGTTCCCAACACAGGCAGCTGCTGTGTGTGTGGGGTTAGAGCCATTGCATAGAATAGTCTTAACAGATTTTCATGAATACTAGTCACAATGAGGGTATTTTCCCTGGGGGTGGGGTGCAGCGGGGAGACTGATGCTAGTCCTGTTGTATTTTGTTTGGCTCTCCTTGTGTATTTTTCACCCCTACCTGTAGTCCCTCTCCTATCACTTCAATGCCCAGGGACTTGTGGGGAGCACAGGTAGCCAATGGCAGAAGAGGGTTGGGGCTGGGACTCTGGAGACTCCCCTCCTCTCCCCAACCCTTCCCTCACAGCTGCTCTTTGTCACTGACTCTGATGGATGTTAGCCTGGCTATGTCACTTCTCTATCTGTATTTAGCTGCAGTGATCTATCTCTATCTTCTCTATCTGTATTTAGCTGATTGGCTCAGAAAAATATGCTTTAGGTGTGCCCTGTGACACTGGGCATTGAGGGAATCCATCCTTCCCCTCTTTGGTGTGTTCTCCCCATACTTTCCAGATTCTTACTGATGCGGCTCCCAGTGGGGTGTTGGTGATCCACATGACGCAGGTCCTCAGTCAGTATCCAGCCACGTGTAAGGGAGAGGATAACTTGATGCCTGCCCTGCCCGCTGCTATGGAGGCCTCTGTTTGTAGATCACGGGACTTCCCTGGGAGGGATTGTGGGGAGGGGTTTGGGCACAAAGGAGAATGTCCTACTTGGGAGGGCAGGAAGCAAAGAACCTGGACAGGAAGTAGGCTTGGGGAACGGAAGTTCATCTTGAATACCTGAAGTCTTCACATGGAGACTTAGAAAGGGACCCTGCTTCCAATTTCCCTTTTCCATTCCCAGAGCTAGTACGGGCTTAGAAGAATGCCCTGGGTCTGTTGGTCCAGTGCTGTCTGTCATCCATTTAAGTGTCCCCACTTTCAAGTGACAATCCTCTCCTTGGCCCTGCCTTGGGCAGAGCACGTCTGGCATATGGCCTGTCTTCTACGCCCTAATCTTGAGTTGAAGAAATATATGCACAGGAGTCAAAGAGATGTCTTTATATCTGACTGTACATAAATGAAGTTTTTTTTTTCCTAGGAAAAAAAAAAAAGGGTGGAGACGAAGGACCTTGAAAAGTTCAACGCGGCACACACACAGGCCTGCAGCCAGAGACACTGACGCCAGGCCTCCCCACTTCTCAGGGAAAGATAGTCCAAAGCAGAGCACAGTACAGAGCCCCACACCAAATCAGGACCTCTGACTCCTGTGAGCTAAGGCCCGGATGCTGGGAGCCTCAGTGTCTTCCTTCTCATGCCCCTTCATGGACCCCAGCGGGCAAAGTCCAAGCTGAGGGCAGCCCCAGACACCACCTGAGCCTCCCTCCTCACTGCTTGAAGTCAGAGGGGACAGGTGAGATGTGGGGGTGGCAGGGACTGATGTTGCAGTTCTCACCTGAGTCCTGCTTCTGATTCTGAGGAATAAAGGAAATAAACTCATCAGCCCTGAGTGGGGAGTGGGAGGAGTTGAAGGGACTGAACAGAGAGGAGGAAGGAGGAAGGGGCCTCTCAGGAGGGGTGGGGGTGAGCTGACTGGGCAGTGGCATCTGGAGGTGGGCTCTGGGCTCATAGAGAGAGAGAGAGAGAGAGAAATCCACACTCAGGCAGCAGCAAGATGTGCAATAGTCTAGGAGAAAATGCAACAAGTGTGTGGATTCGTTTTTCTTGAAAATTTATCTACTGTAACATATTGTACTGTAGTGAACATGTACATATACATAATATATTATACATGTACATCATAATCAGAATAAGGCAGGTCTTTCTAAATTTGGAAAGGACGGCGGGTGGTGGTCATCAGGCTCAGCAGAGCTGAAGGGCTGGGCTCTGTGTCTGCTCTGGGTGGGGCCCTCCCAGCCCTTCCTTCCTCCTCAGGACGCTGCTCTCTGTGGGACCCACGCAGCTTCTCCCCCTTCATTATAAGGTGAGGCAATTTATTAATAGCTTTTCAGCTCTGTCAGGTTGAAGGTGATGCCTTTGTAATTTACAGGATATCTTTAGTTAATTTCAGTAGAAATATTTGTTCATACAGATTAGCCCGGCTATTATAGAAATAGGAATTCTTGTTTATTAGTTAAATTACTTGTATCGAGGTGACATTGGTTTACAACACTGTATATATATTTTAGGGGTACAGGGACATACCTTCTCAATGAATGTTATCACACCACACCCAGCATCAAGGCAGAAATGGAAATTTTAAGGCAAATATTTCAGCTCAGAGATGATGGGTCCCAGAGTAGAGGATCAGAATCTAAGTATCAACATATTATCTGAGCATGATCTGCAAAGTGTTTAACAAGTTTAGGAATTGTAATGCAATGTAATTTTGTGAATACTCGTGCACAAGAGAATTCAAAAGATCAGAAATATGAAAAAATCAATGTACATTGTCCCTTGTCACCCCCTCTACTTAGAAAACATTCATGTAGTAATTGTCCTTTACTCTTCCCAGGAAGATATAGCTATGCTTCTAACTAGACTTTAATGTATAATTTTATATCTGTAAAAGAGTCTGGGTCAAAGCTTGGGGGATGTATTTGCAATTCAATCTGATATGGGATTTGTTTTAGAATTTGCATAGACTCTCAAAACTCAACAATAAAAAAACCAAATAACTCAATTAAAAGTAAGCCAATCTGAACAGGCACCTCACCAAAAAAGATGTGCCAGTGACAAATAAGCTTCTGCAAAGATTCTCAACATCCTATGTCACTGGAAAAATGAAAATGAGGATAGCAATGACATGCCATCAAATACCTATGAGAATGGCCAAATTAAAAAGTGGTGCCTGTAATACCTAGTGCAGATCAGGAACCTGAGCAACGGAGACCCTCACCCCAGGTAGGATAAAAAACAGCACCAAAACTAGGAAAGATTCAACAGTTTCTTACAAAGACTCACCCTGCAATCTACTGACCACTGTCCTAAATATGATCCAACTCAATGGAAAAACTATATTTGCACAGAAACCCGCACCCAATGTTTACGGCAGATCACCCTCACTCTGGCTGCACAGAGTGACTCCTTCAAAGATGGCAGTGTGGATAGGAGAAAAGAACTTCACAGGGAGCAGCTGAGAAACAGCCCTCAGCTGGGTGGGGAAGGTGAACACCGCGAGTGACAGTCATGTGGATCTTCTACCCTGGTGTGTGGGGCTGAGAATGGCCCCTGGGTGTGGTCTTGCCTAAACCTGTGTCTCAGTCAACCAAACTCAAAGTGAGACATTCTACAATACACCCAAGAAGCACTTCTTTAAAAATATCCAGGTCATCAAGAAGAAGGAAAGGCTGGATCCTGGAGCACAAAAAAGAAAAACAAGTGAAATCTGAATAATGTGTGAGTTCAGTTGTTGTGTGTTCATGCAGGTTCACAAGCTGTAGATATATGTCAGGGACATGTTGGAGGTGAGAAACTGAGTGTGGGATAATATATAGGAATTCTAATAAATTTTCGATTTTTGGTACATTTTAAATATTCTCAAATAAAAATTTGATTTGAAAAAACGGTCCCCAGGAAAGCAATAGAGAATGGTGGAATAAATTAACCGTTTTGCAGTTTTCACAGTGCTGTCCTCAAGGGGCTGGAGAGAAAGATTGAGAAGACGGCACCTCAGACACGCAGCAGCCTCCAGAGCGCTCTCCTCCAACCCCGCCCCGCCCAGCGCCCACCCCAGGTTCCCACCCCCAGGGCGCCCTAGTCCCAGCACTGAGGCTCAGCCTCCAGGTCCGCCCGCTCTGCCTTGTCACAGCCTCTCCCCGGCGGCTCAGAAGCTGGGGGGTGCGCAGCGCCCCCGTGTGGCCGCGGGCTGAGGACAGAAGCTCTGACCCTCTTCCGCCCCCAGGTTGTTCCGGGGCTCCCAGCAGCAAGACATGGCTGTGCACGCGAGGAGGGGCCCCCACCCAGGTCAGCTTCTGCATCTGAATTGCTCCCCAAAATACATACTGACACTGAGAGGGACTGAGACCAAGGGGACCGGGGAGTGGGAAAGGCTGAGACACGGGACAGTGATTTTACACAATATAGGAACAGAAGGAACAAAACAGCGCCCAGGAAAACGGACGTGTTTTGCTGACATGCTGCTGAGCGGGCCACCACCTAGATAAGATCCGGCTACAGGATAATGAGGGAACAGAAAAACAATCACCAGGAAACCCCCTGACCACCGAGAGCCTGATCAATAGTCACGCTGGAAAGCAGGAGTCTGACGTCTGTAGTCACAGGCAGGCTGGAGGGAACAGGTGTCCTCCCGGAGCCCTCCTGCTGTCAGGAGCTCTTGCCTCTTGCTGCTCTCACGTGTGGTGTGGCGGCTGCTATTCCTCAACCGGAGACACACCCGGACCCAGGAGCATCCTCTCTCATAACAACGTGCGCATACTTTGACTTCGAGAAACCTAGATCTACAAGATCCCCAGGTCATAATAATTGACTCCCGGGACCAGGGTGGGCCCCACAAACATACCAGGTGCCCTCAGTCTCCTGGGATGAGATCTTGACCCAGAGTCCCTGTCATTTGCTCCAGCTGCTGACTCCAGGGATGGAGGCTCCTCCTCCAGGGAATCAACACTAATCCCACCATCCCCAGGACGTGCTGGAACAGGGTCAGGAGAAGAGACACCCAGGGTCATCGGCCAGGAAGAGGGGAGGCTCCTGGAGGAGTGAGGAGAGGGAGGAAATAGGGGCTTTACGGAAGGGAGGCCAACAGGAGTGGAGGGGGGGGAGCCAGAGGGTGGGGGCAGGGAAGGGTCAGCTTAGTGGGCCCCTGGTGGGAGGGCTGGTCTGTTGGGAGGGTCCAGGGGCTCTGGCTGGGGCCTGGGAGAGTCTCTGTTTTCACCTGGGTGGTGATCACACAGGTGTTGTCTCTAGAAATGTTTGGCAAACTGTACTCAAGTTTTAGGTATTTTTCTGGACTGCAGGTGTGGTGTCATTCAAATATATGGTGGAAGGGGGGAAAATGGAGAGGGGGAGTGTTTAAGGGGATTCCCCTTTTCAAGAACTCCCCCTCACCTTATGCTGGAGTGACAAGGAGAATGGAGGAACCCAGAGTGGGGGGAGAGAAAAGCCCATGATGGCCTGACAGGCGTAGGTGTTGAATATTTAAAATGCCTTTTCTACATGGAGATGACCCTGTGGGTATTCTTGAGTCTATAAATATGATACATTAGATTGATTTCTATATATTCATCCAAGACTTTGTCTGGTTTTTATATCAGTGAACCACAACTAGCCTCATGACATGAGAAAAAAGTGTTTCTTCTTCCTCTATTTTCTCCAAGGCTTGGCAGGACTGGTGGTACTTACTACTTATTGATGTGTTCAATGGATCTGCCAGTGAAGCCATCTGAGCCTGGAGTTTTCTTTGTGGAGTATTTTTAAATTATGAATTTAACTGATTTAATTCATCCAGGATTATTTAAGATTCCTATTTCTCCTTTCATTTTGGGATTTGTGTCTTAAGGGAATTGATCCATTTCATATCAGTTATCAAATTTATTTGCTCAAGTTGGTCATCATATTTTCTTTTTATCCATTTAATACTATAAATTTCCCTTAAACACTGTGTTTGCTGCAGCCTACAAGTTTTGATGACATTTTCACAGCTTTTGAAAACTATGAATATGTGGCTTAAGGTATATCAGTCATTTTCCAAATATTTGGGGGTTTTCCAGAGCTTCCAGCTATGGAATTTTAACATAATGTCATTGTGGTCAGAGAATATAATCCTTTTAATAGTCACAATATGGAAACAACTTAACTCCCAAGTACTAATGGGTGGTTCAAGAAGACCTGGCTTATGTACTCAATGGAATAGTACTCAACAATCAAAAAAAAGATAAACTCATGCCATTTGCAGCAACATGGATGGAGCTGGAAAGGATGATTCTAAGAGAAGTGAGCCTGAAGGATAAAGGGAAATAACAGATTGTGTCACTTAATGTGGACTCTAGAGAAAGTAAACAAAGGGTCAAAGACAAACAGTAAGTCTGACCCTAGAAATCAGATCTCAGATCTGACACACAGTCAGGAGGAGGAGAGGAAGGAAAGGTGTGGGGGAGAGAGCAGTGGTAAAGGCTGTGGGTACTTTGCTGGTGGAAAAATTATATGAGCCCCACTGAGGGGGGAATTCCTATATTGTGAAAAAATAAATAAGGATGATTAGCTAACTAACTAAAAAAGAAAAGAAAAGAAAAGAAAAACAGGCTGTAGAGTATGATGCAGCAAAGCACATGATCTCAAATGAAGAAACACCAAGATTGAATCCTAGTTCTGTTCCCGATTGCGTAGCCTTGAAATAAGTGTTATAATTTTTCTAGGCGCTGTTTTAAATAAGGGGCAGTAAGTCATGTGAGCCTACTAGGACACAGCTATGGGAGTGGAAACTGCACCCCCTTCCACCTGAGGGAAAGAAGGTCAGTCATCTGGTGACCCCTACTCACCCCTTCTCAGAGTCAGGGGTCCTCAAACCTGGGAGACCCCCTGCTGTCATCTAGGAGGGGCCTTTGATAGTGCAGGTATTTATGTTCACAAATAATTTGTAACAATACAATCAGATTCAAAGAGATTCTGGTATTGCCAGCAGTATTGATTTGAGAATGCAGGAGTTTATCTCTCTAGGATAGTGCCTGGCAATCGATAATAGAACAAGTCACCAAAACTTTCAAATTTAAAAATTCAGAATAATAGTCACAGAGGTTACCATTCACAGAAGACCTAGAATCTTCCCGTTCCGCAACACTGGGTGATATTCGTGTTTGAGGTCTTTGTAAACCACACCCTCCTGGCAGCTGGACATGGAAAATGTCCTCTTCCTGTGCTGCCCTCAGACCCCATTCCTGTCTGGGTTCTCTCCCCTGAGCTCCAGAGCTGGGGCCGGAGCACATACTGACTGCTGTCCCCTCTTGGGTGGCTCCTGGCAGCGTGGACAGCACGTGGCCCTCAGTGGGTCTGAGAGTGACTCAGCTGTGACAGGCCTGGCAGAAGCTGTGGCCACAGAAGGTGCTCCCGGACCCCTGTCTCCAGGCAGACGCTGTAGGTCCCCTCTGCCAGGAGGGTCCATTCGTGGCCCCTAGGTCATGACTGTCCTGCAGGGTGGGTGAGGAAGGGGAACAAACGGACAGAAGAGGAGATGCTCAGGGAGGTGGTGACCCCACATGCCCTGGTCAGGCCGCAGGAGCCTCCTCCCTGCCCCGAGCACTCTCACCCTCTCCAGCCTCCGCTCCCCACAGCGCCCCAGGCATTTCCCAATATGGACCCTCACCTGCCTTCTCTGCTCCCCACACCAGGCAGGGAGGGCTCACAGGGCTGGCATCACCTCCACTTTCTCCCCCACGCCCTTTCCCTGCAGCCAGGAGAGCAGACAGGGGCTGAGCACTCTCAATGTGACAGGTCCTGAGCTGAGACTCACAGGCATCAGCTCCCCACCCTCACCATGTCCCTAACCTCACCACACACAGGTGAGGAAACTGAGGCTCTGCGGGGGAGTCTCTGTGCGGGTCCCACCCGTGTGCTGGGGGATGGGCTGGAGTCCAGGTTGGTGTGTGATTGTCCTCCCATTGCCTTATAGTGTGCCCTGTCTCTCCTGTCACACACACACACCCTTCTCCTTGGGAACCAGATCCTCACTCAGCAACTTCTGCAGCAGTCTCAGGCCCAGCCTCTGTCATCACCTCCTCTCTCCCTCAGCTCCCTCCATCACAAGAGCAACATCAGGAGGAATTTTTAACTTCAAGTTAATGACATATGGCTGCCTGGGGAGATAGTGGGCGCCTTCACTTAGAGGACCCAACCCCCACTCTGGATGTTTCCAGGGGATGTGACCACAAGGAGGCCTCAGCCCCCTCAGCTCTGAGACCCTTCCTCACTGCAGCTGCCACAGCAGGGGGCACTGAGCCAAGTGTTTATTTTGTTTCATTTTTGCCTTTTGTCCTGCTTTTATTGTTTGCTCGATTTAACATTTTCTCCCTCTCCCACAATTTTCTAGTTCACATCATTTATATTTATTTTGTTTGAACCCAGAGGTCAGAACCGGTTCACTTCTGCAGCAGTGTCAGGGCACAGCCCCTGTCATCACCTCCTCTCTCCCACCTCATCTTCCTCCATCACAAGAGCAACATCATTATAACCACAAAAAATAATAGAACTTTTACAGTAAAAAAGAAAACACTTACCTCCAATCCTGGTGGCTAATGTGGTAACAACACTTCACTTTCTGCCTCCTCTTCCAGTGGGGACCAGGACAGTCATCCTGAGCACAGCGGGGAGGAAGGGAGGGGGGGAGGTGGGGAACCAGCCTGGGTTTATCTGAGATCCTCTCCCTGCTGCACATGGAGGGTGACCCTGGGGAGATGGGAGAGCCCCAGAAATGAAAAAATAATTTCACCCACTCTAGCATTTTCCCTTCCTCCAGGAGCTGAGGTAGACCCTGCTCCATCTCCCTCCCTTCCTGGACTGTGGACAAAGGCTCAGCTCAGGAACTGGGGTGACCTGGGCTAATCCTGCCCTGGGCCAGGCCAGCAGGGCACACACTCCTCCCTCCCCCTGTGGGACTCCCTCCAGCTCTGGTCTAGACAGAAAGAAGCTGCAGCCCAAGGAGGCAGTGACCTCTTGGGAAACAGAGGGGCTACCAGGCTGGAGCTGCCTGACGCCAAAGGAGATGAGCCTGGAGTGAGCATTAGAGGAGAGAGGGAGCTGTTGGGGCAGGGGGCTGCCCCCACAGCCCAGTCCCATAACTTCTCCTGTCTCCAGAGCCTCTGCTGCCTCAGATCCTGCTCCAAACCTGCTTCTCCATGGAACTTTACTTATTTGGGATGTTGCCTGACACTCTTCACTCTGTGGGATTTGAATTCATTTATGCTGGAGCGTGATGTATGATTGTCCTCCCATTGCCTTATAGTGTGCCCTGTCTCTCCTGTCACACACACACACCCTTCTCTTTGGGAACCAGATCCTCACTCAGCACTGGGGTTACTCTGACCCTCTGTCTCTGGTCCCCTAGTAACAGGGTGCTCCCCTGGAAAGGGGGAAGTTCCAGATTCCCTGCCCCACCCAAGAGGGTGGAGCTGAGCAGGGAGGGGAGAAGCGGCAGAAGAGACTGAGGAAGGAAGCAGGATGGAACCAGGAGACCTGGAGGAGGCACATGGATTCTAGAGACACGTGAAGAAACTGCGCTTGTCTTTTGGTCGTGGACGGGGTGACACAGATGTGGGTGAGACCCGTGGGGAGGTGACAATGGCAGCTTTTATCTTGATGTTGATTTTGCTCTTTTCCTTCCGGGCTTGTCTGGTTGTTTCTGACCCTTTTCTGTGGGTCCCCACTGGAAGATGCTTTAGACTTGTGGCAGGCCTTGGGGCCTTGCTCTGGGCCAATCCTGCTTGGGTGGACTTTTACCCACGAGGAGACGGGTAACTTTGGGTGCTTCATTTAGAAACTAGATTCTTTGCCTTTCCTGTCTTGTTTCCTAGTTTTATTAAAGTTCCTTCCCATTAAAGTCTCGTATGGGGTCCTCCCCGGTGGCGCAGCGGTTGAGCACTGGGTTGCGAAGCTGCCCGCGGCCTCTGCGGCGCTGGTTCGATCCCCGGCTGCTCCCCGGCCACCGGAGGAGGGTCCCACATGGCGCGCAGACCTCTCCTGCTGCCCCCGCTCCCCTCAGCAGTGTACTTCGGTCCTTCTGCCTGCTCTGGTCCCTGCTCTGGCTCTGGTGAATTCTCTCACCCTCCCGCGCTTCTGACTGTACCCAGTGCATGTGTAAACAAAACAAACAAATAAACAAATAAATAAATAAAACATGCCTCTATTAAAAAAAATAAAAAAATAAAGTCTCGTATGTTTTGTGTTGATGCGGCGGATGGCAGAACCCATTTAGAATAGGCAGGTTTGCGGGGGTTTGGGCTGCCCCTCTCCCTGTCCTATAACACCCTCAGATCCACCCTCTCTGCAGTGTTTCTACTCAGTGGGGTCTGAGCAGCCCCAGAAGTCCCTGCACCTCCTGCCTCTGACCTTGTGGGAAACCAGCCCCTCAACCTGTTTGACAGTGAGGAGGCAAGGGCAAAGTCCTGAGGTCAGTGATTGATGGAGAGGACAAGGTATTTTTTTTCTCTTGGTTTAAAAGAGTTTTTTTTATTACAGCCTTTTTTGAGGTAACATACGTTTACACACTGCACATGACTCAGAGTCAGATACTCACCTCTTCGATGCAGATTTCCTCACCCCCACCTCCAATGCACCCAGAGTCCTCCCCTGTGTTCCTCTGGGCCTTCTTACTCCTTTGTCCCCACCCTCAACCCCCTCTGGTGCCTCAGTTCTGCAGCAGACTCCAAGGGCTTAGTTAGGTTTTATCTGATCCTTTGCTGGGTTTCTGTATATTACACATATGAGTCATGGCACCTGGAATTTGTGGTTCTCCCGATTTATATCACTAAGCATAATTTTACCCATTTCCATCCATGTTGTTGTAAATTCAAGATTTCATCATTTTTCACAGCTGAGTAGTATTCCATTGTGTACATGCCACAATAGTTCCACTCATCTATTTTATGCATTTAGATTGTATACATAATTTGGTTATTGTAACTATTGTTGCAGTGAGCACAAGAGTGCTTATATCCCTTGAAATGAGTTTTGCGTTCTTGGGATAAATCCCAAGGAGGGGAATGCTGGGTCTTCTGGCAGATCTATTTTTAATATTTAGAGGAAACTCCATACTGTTTTCTGTAGGGGCTGGACCAATTCCCACAATAGTGTATGAAGGTTCCTTTTCCCCACACCTTGCCAACACTTGCTGTCTCTGTTATTTTTTTGTTGTTATTGTTACTGTGGAATCTGAGGTTTAGTTCCACTCATTTCTAGATGTTACAGGGCAACCCCGATATAAAACAGGTTGCCTGACTGTGGGTCCTCACCTGTACGCTTAAAAGGGACTTACACTGCAGGCACACAAAAAAGGTTAACAAAAGGTTTATTTACAAGAGAAAGGGAAATGAGGAAATGTACAACTCAGGGAGAAAAGAGGGAGATAAAATATTTAATGTGTCCTACCTGTTCCCCTGACCTGGAATCCCAAATGACCCACCGAGACCAAACCTGCCTGTCCGAGAGCACGAGCCAAGTGCACCCAGACCTACTGAGATGGCTGGTTTTATTTTCAAGCAGAGAAAATGGCTTCTTAATTCTGCCCTTAGGTCCTTGCAACTTCCCTTTGGGGATCATGGGATTTGTAGTTCCCAGTGTCTTGATAGAGTCAGGGTGGCATCCACAAAGCCTGTATGGAATTAGCTCAGGACATCCTTTCCCCCTAACAATTCTTTCTCCCTAAAAATTCCCCCCTTTCACTTTTTGCCACCATTTCCACAGTGATGGAGATCAAATATATGGATGTAGGGGCACAGCCTCAGATGAAAATTTTTCTAAGGGGTCCAGTTTGAAAGAAAACCAGTCTTTCCAGGTATTGTCCATTGTGGAAAGTAAAAGTCCTCCATTTCTGGAAAATAGTTTATCAGTCCAAGCCAAAAAAAACCCAAAAAAACCCAAAAAACCCATCTGGGAACATTAGCCAAAACAAAACAGCAAAGATACCAAATTGCAGGGAAAAAAAATCTTAAAATTGGTTCAACCTACGTAAAAACAACTTCTCTCAACCTTGATCCCAAATTGTTTTAACAGCACAGCAAAAGTTTGCAAACTAAATCTAGTTTTTGCTGGAGACCCGCTCCAGCAGAACATCGTGTCAGAAGTCCCTGAAAGGAGAGGACGGTGTCGGCGAAATCTTGGGGGGCTGAGGGAAAGTGGAGTGAGGCAGACACAGACACCCTCTCTGGTGCAAGTATCTCCTACTGAGGGTCTCAGCAGGTCTTTATTTATACCTTAAGGCGAGCGGTGAGATTACATCAGCGTAAGCATCAAAGCAGAACAGAGACAATCATTACATATTTTCTCATGAACATATAGAGACTCCCTTGGTCTCATACCAAAAGGGCACTTCTTTGATAACCTTAAGAAAAACATCAGGGACAATTAGTTTTCTTGGTACAGCTCATTTTCCAGCATGATCAATTATTTAAGACAGCACAACATTCAGTAACAATTAATCATTCTATTAAACTTTCCTAGTTTTGGAGTGGGCGTGAAAGTCCTATTCTATATTCTATTACTGGAGTCAACCTATCTCCCTAGCACTCAATTAATCTAGCTAATTTATCAATTACTTCAAAGTGGCCTAAAGTAACTCATCAAATCTATGTTAGTTCTACTGAAGTCTAACTCTTAACTAGAAATACCTAACCTCCACACAGAGAACTACTGACCTTTTGCACACACCAGGAAATGTACTGCTGCCACAAACACGTACCCCCTGGGTTAGGCTATGGTTTCCAAGCACAGCTGGTTCAGGGCAGCTTGTTCTCCATAGTTCTCAGGGCCAAAACATTTCTTTCCTGGCTATACCTTTAGCATTTTTTACTTTCTTTAGTAATGATTCAAGCTTAAGAACAATAGACCAATTAGCATCTAGGTCCGAATTAGGTTTTCACAAGCCAATTTATAACTAACTTACTTCTGCATTAACCAAGAATAAACGGGAGAGCATTAGCAGGCGTTGCCATGGAGACTCCCGAGTTTAGATTTTCTGGGAAGTGCAGGAACTCCCTCTTCTCCCCCAATGTCAGGACCTTGTCAAGAGACAGCATAGGTAGCGCAGCCTGCCAAAAGTTTTAAACTATTTTACCTATTTTTGCATAAAATCAAAGGGCAGAATAACTAAACAGCAATTTTAGCTGGCTTAGTTGGAACACTCCATATAGGATCAGAGTGAACTCTTGACATTGGTCCATGTAGGCTTCAAGACCAAAGTTGGTTTCTTCAGACTCCACCTGGGCTTTCCGCTTCTCGAGGGTACCAGGACTTTTTCGTTTGCCGGGTCGTCTAGTCCTGCCCATGGAGGCAGCTTCCTTACCTTCCTTGGGGGTCTCTGGAGCCCACGGACAAAGCAAGAGGTTCTCCTCTTCTTGGTTCAGGTCTGTTTCAACTTCCTGGAAGATTCCATTCATAGCCACACAATGACACTCATGTCCAATTTTTTAGTTTAAGCAGAAAAAATCCCTATGGAAGTTATGTAAAAACCGACTCTGAGATAAGTAGTAAAAAAATTACTACCACTATTTTTATACTGTATTGGTATCAAGGGGAGAGAAAATGCAAACACAAGTTAAGTTAGCTTTGCCGAAAAAAAAAAAAAATGCAACCTTGCTACAGATCCTGGTCACTCAAAACAAGAAAACTTTGTGGATTCAGAACAAAATGCAAAAACAAACAAACAAACAAAAAAAAAAACAACACAGCATTATGTCAAAGAAAACTTAGTAAAAATCAGATGTATCTCCAGGTCTCTTCAGTTCTTTGTAGGAAATTTTTACCCTTAACAGTTCCATCATAGGAATCTGTTGAGGGCTTTTCTCCCTATTTTCTCCAGAAACAATTTCTGTACTATACAATATTTCAAGGCAACAATAACCATTGACAATTTTACAGACATATCAGGTACTGAGGGGTTATATACACATTTAGAAAATCAATATGAACATTTCTGTATATGTCAAAGTGTTACCCGATTTCCCAAGTGACAATGTTCCCTTCTAGTTTTACTTTACTTGGTAAGCTAAATAGGACATTCATCTAATGCCTTTCTCAGGAGGAAAGGGAGAAATCTTGTGGAGTGTCTCAGGAGCTCTACTGAAGTTCCAAAAAATTTCCTTCTATCAACCAAATGATAGACTACCAAATTTTTTACTTGAATTTAGATTTCTGGGAAGCTTTGCCATAAATATCAGAAAATAGCAGAAACAACAATATTCAATATCTATGAAGGCACTGGCTTAGTTCAGTAGTACAATGCTGGCAATCAAACTGTAACCTTTAGTTTTTTTTCAATGTCTATAGGCACCATGCATACCAATTTGTCAACCACTAGAGACCAAGACAAAGACACAAGGAAAAGACATACAGACATACAACATATAGACACAAAGAGCTCTTTAGTTACCATTTATCATGTGTGGGATATCTCATACAACTGCAGTTTCACTCATAGGCCAAAATGAAGTTAAAAGGAAATACCAAAATCACGATCGAAAGGCTTTCTGTGCTAAAAAAAATAAATAACTGCCAGCATATGCATGATTCTAGATGTTATTTCACATCCCCTAAACTTTGAAAGAAAAGATTGGTTAGAGGGCCTCCTCGGTGGCGCGGCGGTTGGGCGCTGGGCTGTGGAGCTGCCCGCGGGCTCTGTGGTGCCAGTTCGATCCCCAGCCACCAGAGAGGGTCCCACATGGCGCGCAGACCTCTCCTGCTGCGCCCACTGCTCCCCTCAGCGGTGAGCTTCGGTCCTTCTGCCTGCTCTGCTCCCCGCTCTGGCTCTGGTGAATTCTCTCACCCTCCTGCGCTTCTGTCTGTGCCCAGTGCTCGTATAAATAAATAAATAAATCTTCAAAAAAAAAAAAAAAAAAAAAAAAAGAAAAGATTGGTTAGAGCATGTTAGTCATCTCAGGCTTTCTTCAAAAAGTGAATCCTTGGGTATCCTGCAACAATAACTAGAAGTCAGTAACATTGAAGTTTTGTCTTTTTCTTAAATAAATGTCTCAAGTCCTCGATGTTCACAAAACCAATGGGATTTTGTCTCTGGGTCAGTTCCTTCTGGGGCTTTCTTAACTCTGGAGAAGGATGTCCTGCACAAATTCCATACAGGTTTCGTAGATGCCAACCCCACGCCATCAAGACACTGGGAACTACAAATCCCATGATTCCCAAAGGGAAGTTGCAAGGACCTAAGGGCAGAGTTAAGCAGCTGTTTTTTCTGTTTATAAATAAAAACCAGCCACATTAGAGGGGTCTCAGGCACTCGGCTTGTGCTCTCAGCCAGGCAGGTTTGGTCTCAGTGGGTCATTTGGGATTCCAGGTTGGCGGAATGGATAGGACGCATTTAAGAATTTATCTCCCACTTTTCTCCCTGAGTTGTACATTTCCTCATTTCCTTTCCCTTGTAAATAAACCGTTTGTTAACCTTTTGTGTGTGCCTGCAGTGTAAGTCCCTTTTATATGCACGGGTGAGGACCCACAGTCAGGCAACCTGTTTTATATCAGGGTTGCCCTGTAATACTTTCTCTTCCTTAATCATCACTTCCTAGGTGACCTTTTCATGCTCAAGACTGTAAATATCATTTATATCACATCACCTCCTAAATGTATTTCTTAACTTGACATTTCACCTGTGCCCCATATGGTTCTTCTGGGGTCTTCCCCATGTCACTGAGGTGCCACCTCTCTGCCTGCACAGTCTGAAATACTGAGTGTCATCCTTGACCCCTCTCTCACAGCCCAACTTAGGAAACACTGTAAAGTCCATGCCTAAATATGCACAGTCCTATCACTTCCTATTATTTCCCTGTCATTCCCAACAAACCTATCAATCTCTCTGTCCTGGAACCTGCACTGGTTTCCTTCATTTCTCTTCCCACCTCTCACCCTTTCATGCTGCACAGCAGCCAGACTGAGGCTACCAGAGAGAAGTCCCACAGGTGTGTATCTGTTCAGAAGGTCTTGTCACCCCATATCTTACTCAGAGAGTCAAACCCTCCCAACATCCTCGAGGCCTGGATGATCCGGGTGCACACAGATCCCATCTCCATTGGCCTCTGCTCAGCCCTTGGCCTCCTTGCTCATGTCAGTCACACAGACACATTCCTGCTCGGGCATCTGCCCTGGAGGTTGTCCTGCCTGGACTGAACTTCCCTGCACATCACATCCTTGTGGGCAACGTGTCTATCAGACTTTTTCTCAAAGGTCACTTCAGTGAGACCCACACTGACCACGCTGGGAAGAAAGCCATTCTCCCTGTCCCCACACACTGACTCTGGGTCACCTTATAACACTTATAACACTCTGGGTCACACTTATAAACAGACATATCCCTTATTTACTGTCACAGTCTCCAGTCTCCCCTCCCCACCAGGACACACTCTCCACAGGCCGCAAGTTGTGCATGGTTTTAGTTCATTGAAGCTTTCTAGATGCAAAAACAGCCTGTCACATATCTGGTGCCACAGTTATCAGTTGAGTGATCAGTGTAGAGCATCTCCCTGTTCTACAGAGTCTTTACTAACGTGGTACATTCATAGGTGTATATCTTTTGAAAAGAAGGTTCCTAGGTAGAATATTTTTAAAAGATTTCTTTTAGTGTAGAAGAACTGGGGTGTAGGTGAGAGGTGTGGGGAGGAGGGTGAGAGCCTTCACCAGAGACAGAGAGTGGGGAGCAGAGCAGGCAGATTTACTGAAATACACTGCTGAGGGGAGCAGCGGGAGAGAGGGGAGAGGTCTGCCGTGCCATGTGGGTCACCTCCCTGGCTGGGGATCCAACTTGAGTTATAGAAGTGATAGCACTGAGACTTAACCCGTAGGCCACCAGTGTGGCCTGGGTTTCTAGGTTTATGGGTCTTATTTTTCAGCTAACTATGAAGGTAACTACTCCATCAACTCATGGGTTCTTTAAAAAAAAAAAAAAAGATTTATTTATTTATTTATACAAGAACTGGGGTACAGGCCAGATGCGTGGGAGGGTGAGAGAGTTCACCAGAGACAGAGCGGGGAACACAACAGACAGAGTGATGAAATACACTGCTGAGGGAGCAGCGGCTGCAACAGGAGAGGTCTGCTGCACCATGTGGGACCCTCGCCGGCCAGCGGGAGATACAACCGGTGCTGCAAGGCTGAGGACAGCTTCACAGCACAGCACTCAACTGCCTGAGCCACAAGGGGAGGCCCAACACATGAGTTCTTGATTAGCACCAGCACTAGGGTTACTGCATTTAAGGGCCGGGTTACAGGGAGATATTGTAGGGAAAAATAGAAATCCATCAAGAACTCTCTAAATTCATCAGGAAATTATCAAACCTTCTCTCTAGTAATACCAGAATTTTGTTCTTTAAAAAAGAGTTGGAAAAGATGGCAAGAATCATCCAGAAAACAGACCTAAAATGAAGCTAAAAATTACATGAGTTTGGAAATTCATCTCTCATCAGACTCCTGTGTGCAAGGGACACCCTGGGCCTTGTGGGGACAATGACAGATACTTCCTGCTGCTGTCAGAGACAGGGGCCAAGAGGACATGAGGCCTCATCTCTAAACATGAAAAATAATAGGTTCAAAGCAATAAAAACCAAAGAAGAAAAATATAAATCCACAGAAATTTGAGGGCAAAAGGCTAGACCCTGAGCTGAGCCTGGGCTGACCCGGCCACACAAGCACTCCCCGCCCAGACATGACCACACAAGGCCAGGTGGGGTCTGAGTCCCTTTGATCACAGGCCCTGCTGGGACAGGTGCTACTGAGGGACAAGGAAAAAGTAGCAGAGAGATGACCCCTGAGAAGGGACCATATCAAAGTCCACGATGCACTGAGCACCAACTGGACACAGGTCCGTCCCCTTTGGCTTCTCACAGGCTCTCCCATCCCTACCTGCACAGACTCAGCACAGCAAACACGTGATTCTGGAGGTTTCCCAATTCATTTCTTTTCAAATTTTAGGAATCATTTTTATTAGTCCATTGAACCTATCGGGCAAGCTTACAAAAAGTAATTTCAGGTTATTATTTCAAGAGGGACATAGTTATTGTTCTTGAGGAAAATACAAACACAGAGATAGACACAGCCTAGGCCACTTCTGCTAGAGCTGTCTCACACTGTGAAATAATGTGAAATAAAACATGAAAAATTTCAGGTAATCACATAAGTGTTGCCATTCTCCATGGTCCACAGCATCCTCAGAATATCCCCCTCACAGCTTCCCCATCACATGGTCCCATCCTCTCTGCCCCAGCCCCTCCCACTGCAGACCTCCAGGGTCTCACCGTTAGAGGCTGAGAGACACATCAGAGCCCTGGGCACTGTCACTGCCTGGGGGGACAACAAAACAGAACCTGGTCAGAGCCATGAGAGATGAGACCACAGGAGGGATTATGGGGGTGACTCCCCCACGGGCTCCATTTACACTGTCCCCAGGGGCTCAAGGATCAAACCCTTGATCCATACTTACCTGCAGCCTGAGTGCTGCTTCCTTCTTGTCTACTGCAGGAAGAAACATCATGTGAGACCAGGGAGGAGTCAGCCCATGAAGCCCTGAAGAAATCCCCTAGTCCTGGGCCACAGGGAAGTTTCCTGAACTGTGACTGAAGATCCAGAGCAGGACTGGGAAATATGAAGAAAGATGAGGAGAGATTTGAGCAACCACCTCCTGAAGTCTGCCCTCAGCAGGGACCTTCCCCTCTGCCTTTTGCTGGAATCAGGGGCCCAAAACCAGAATTATCAGGGTGAACAATCTGATTCATTTTCAAAAATTCTTTACAAAAGAGGGTTAGCAATCAGCTCCAGACTAGGCAAGTCAAGTGTGTGGATGGTAATTCTTTTTCACCTGGTAGGTAAGTTCTACCTAGAGATTGAAAAGCCCCCAGTGGACAAGATTCCCCAATCCCTTCCCTACCTGAGCGATTCTTCATCCACATCACAACTTCAGCTCCAATCAGCACAGCTACAGTGAACACAGCTCCAAGGAAAACCAGGCCAGCATTGATGCCACCATGATGCCATGGTAGGGATGAAGGATTGAGGAGGAGGGGGCACTGGAAGTGAAGGGAAGGTGAGACCCTGAGCCCCAGGCCTCTATCCTGACCTCTGAAGGTCTCCAGAAGGGCTCCTGATACCCCTGAGAAGAGCCTCTATGCTTATGTCCCTCTCCTCACCCCATCGCAGGACTCGTGACTCCAACAGTCCTCATGCTGCAGATGGCAAGTGTATCCCTGCTCCTCTCCAGAAGGTACCACCCACTGCTGGAAAGTTCCATCCCCCTCAGGCCTGGTCTCCACCAGCCGTGTGTGCTGGGTTAGGTCCTCACCATCATGCTGCCAGGTCAGGATGTTCTCAGGGTAGAAGCCCAGGGTGCATCCCTTCAGGGTGACCTGGTGTTCAGAGATGGGAGGGGGGGTGGATCTCTAGGGGTTCTGAGGAGACAGGTCCGAACATTCACAATTTGGGTTTTTCACAATTTAGGGCTGGAGCTCAGGCTATTAGGAGGCAGTTCTCTAAGGGGAGATCACAGACTTTTGTTCTTGACCAGGAGACTCAGAAAATCAGGAGTCAGATCAGAAAAATGTCCTCAGACCCAAAACAAGACCTTGAGAGAGAAACCAGCGGTTCCCAACATCACTGTTGGATCAAAAGGACCCTGTGAAAGGCTATTTTTCAGAGATGGTCTCCCCTTCAGCTCAGCAGAGCCGGAATTCCTTAAGTGTTCCTGAGGGAAAGCAGGGCCCTCTGGGCAAGTCTCTCCAGGGAGAACAAGACACCCAGGGGTGCTCCTCCTCTGGGACTAGAAACAGGCGCTGCTCTGACCAGCTTCCATCCTCCCCGCGGGTGCCGGCCCGAGGGAGGTTGGGAGACCTCGCGGCCCCTTTCCCGGGCGCTGAGGCTTCTCCCAGCACTGCAGGGGTCGGGCGGCCCCGCCTAGTGCTTCCCCTTCAGGTAGTTCTTCCGAAGCTCCTGGGAGCAGCCGCCTTCCAGCGCCAGGAGATCTGAGAGGCCGTGTCCACCGCGGTCCAGGAGCGCAGGTCCCCGTTCAGGGCCAGGTAATCGGCGCCGTCGTAGGCGACCTGACTGTACCCGCGGAGGAGGCGCCCGTCGGGCCCCAGACATCCCCTGGAGGGTGTGAGAGCCTGTCCCCACCCCGCGGTCACCCCGCCCTCCCCGCCTGGAATCAACCGAAACTGACGCGGGAACCTCGCGGGGAACGTCCCGGGGCTCGTCCCGGGTCGAGGGTCCGGCGGGTCCCCCTGCCTCGGGGGACGCTCGGGCCCGGGGTCTGGGGTCCCGCCCGCCCGCGGGGTGGGGTCGTGAGCGCCCCGGGCCCGCCCCGCTCACCGGCCGCGCTCTGGTTGTAGTAGCCGCGCAGGGCGCGCAGGTTCAGGCGGAAAGTCTGGGCGTTGGTCTTAGCTCTCCGCGTCTCCCCCTCCCAGTACCGCGGCGCCTCCCGCCCGGTGGAGTGGAATGGACAGAGAAGTGCGGCGGAGAGTGGCAGAGTGCGGCAGAGTATACCGTCGACGAAAAGCGGAGAGCATCAAGGCACCAACAGGCCTGCTAGAACCGTAATGGACCTACCCTGGATGGGTTGGTTGCGCCAACAGTGCTCCAAAAGCATGCATGGATGGCAGCTGCCCAGGTGCCTGTGCCTGCGAGTAGGATTGTGGGGAGACACACGGGAGCCTTCACTGAGGTGAATGACCCTCACTGAGTAATCAAAAAACAGGCGCCCTGGCGCTGGAGCAGGGTGCACTAGTTGCCATTTCTGCAGACACTGACTGAACTGGGCTAACGCCCGAGTTCCAGGTCTGAGGGCTTCCGAACTGAGAACCAGGGCACGAAACTTGGGGCGTCGGATCCCCCTGACTGAGGGGCACAGGGTAGACATAGCACCCGGCGCTGTTGAGTTGCTCCACACCACCCCTACTCTGTTCCCCGGAGACGCACCGGAAAAAGCACAGCTCTGGAAGGATGCGAGGGAAGATCTCTGGCGCCACCTAGTGATCAGAAGAAAATCACCAACTCCCTGATAGTTGGAAGCCAGGATTTCCAAAACCACCCTCAGGCTCTGAGAGGGGTGGGCCACCTGCAAATGGGGTGAGAAGGGAAACAAGGCGTGGAGCAAGACCCCACTCTGGAATGAGAGGTGGGCACGGGATCCGGGGAATGCCATAATAGTGGGCACTGCACAGGGTGACAGCCGGCGTTTTTGGATCTGACAGATCTGGAATTGAGAACTAGAGCACAGACTTCAGGGCATGGGATCCACACAGCTGCAGGCACAGCACAGGTGAACAGGAGGTTCCCTTTCTCAGAGAACCACTGGTGAAAAGCGCAGGTCAGCAAGTACAAGTCTCTGGCACCACCTAATGACAAGAACAAAATCGCCAAGTTGCTAATTCCCTGCTGGACTGGAGTAAATACAGAGGGAGGGAACTGTAAGGGACAATGCCCAGCAACACAGACACAGCATCAACACCCTGGTGGAGTTTTGGCCTAACAGTGCTGGACCCGGTCTGGTAAACAGTTTCTGACATCCTTGAAGGAGAACTCCAAAGGGATGCCCACCAACACCAGTGGCAGAACTTCCCAACACATAGAACTAATTAGAAAGCAAACAGCAGGGAGAAGGAACAATACAAATAACCAAGCAAGCCTGCAGGGAAGGACACACCACAAAAAGAAAATCAGTCACCAGAAGTCTACAACAATGACATGGAAGAACTCTTCTGCCCGTCAGATAAAGAATTTTTTTTTTTTTTTTTTTTTAATGGGAAGGAACTTTAATACAACTAGGAAACAATACAGGTAAGGCAAAGAGTCTAGTTTTTAAATGAAGTACCCAAAGTTACTGTAAAGGCAGGACTGGACACTGTGCAGGTTTTCTTTTTTTTTTTTTTTTTTTTTTTTATAAATTTTATTGTTATATTCCCCATACAATTGCAGCCCCCCATTCTGACCCCAATCCCTCCCCTCCCGCCCCCGCCCCCCTAAAAGTGTCTCTGGTTCATAGTTTTTTGTTGATTTTGATTTTCACTTTCTTATAGTTATTCATTTTCCTGGTCCATTATTTAAGTTTTCTAGATTCCTGCTATGAGTGAGACCATCCGGTATTTTTCTTTTTCTTTTTGGCTTATTTCGCTGAGCATGATCCCTTCCAGCGCCATCCATGTTGCAGCAAATTGCATGTGTTTATCTTTTTTGAATGCTGAGTAATATTCCATGGTATATATGTACCACATCTTCTTGATCCAGTCATCTATTTTTGGGCATTTGGGTTGTTTCCAAAGCTTAGCTATTGTAAACAGTGCTGCTATAAACATAGGGGTGCAGGTGTTCTTTGGAATTGATGTTTCTGTGTCCTTTGGGTAAATACCTAGGAGTGGAATTGCTGGGTCATATGGAAGCTCTATGTTTAGTAGGTCCAGAAATCTCCACACAGCTTTCCACAGTGGTTGGACCAGTTTGCACTCCCACCAACAGTGCAGAAGAGTTCCTTTTTCTCCACACCCTCGCCAACATTTGTTGTTGCTAGTTTTTTTAATATGTGCCATTCTCACTGGTGTAAGATGGTATCTCATGGTAGTTTTGATTTGCATTTCCCTGATGACAAGTGATGTTGAACATTTTTCATATGCCTGTTGGCCATTTGCATTTCCTCTTCAGAGAAGTTTCTTTTAAGCTCTTCTGCCCATTTTTTGACTGGATTATTTTCTTTGTTGTTGTTGAGTCTCATCAGCTCTTTGCAGATTTTTGTGATCAGTCCTTTATCATTAGTGTTGGGTGCAAAAATGTTCTCCCAGTTGGTGGGTTTCTCTTTGTTTTTGTTATTGTCTCTTTTGCTGTGCAAAAGCTCTTTAATTTGATATAGTCCCAGCTGTTTATCTTTGCCTTCACTATCACTGCTTTGGGTGATGTGTCTGTAAAGATGTCTTTGATGTGCAAATCACGTAGTGTTTTGCCTATATTTCCTTCTATATATTTTATGGTTTCAGGTCTTATGTCTAGTTCTTTAATCCATTTTGAGTTGATTTTTGTGTATGGTGTGAGGTGGTGGTCAAGCTTCATTCTTTTGCATGTAGCGACCCAGTTTCCCAGCACCATTTATTGAACAAACTTTCTTTGCTCCAATGCATAGTCTTTGCTCCTTTGTCAAAGATTAGTTGACCATAAATCTGTGGGTTTATTTCTGGATTTTCTATTCGATTCCATTGGTCTGTATGTCTGTTCTTGTTCCAATACCATGCAGTTTTGATGATTATGGCTTTGTAGTATAGTTGAAGTCTGGGAGTCTGATGCCCCATTCCCTTCTTTTTTTTCAGGAGAGCTTTGGCTATTCGGGGTTTTTGTGATTCCATATGAATTTCATCAATAATTGTTCTATTTCTTTGAAGAATGACATTGAAATTTTGATTGGAATAGCATTGAATCTGTATATTGCTTTTGGAAGGATGGCCATTTTAATAATGTTTATTCTTCCAATCCATGAGCAGGGGATGTCTCTCCATTTCTTTGTGTCTTCTTCTATTTCTTTTAACAGTGTTTTATAGTTTTCTTTGTATAGGTCCTTTACCTCTTTTGTTAGATTTATTCCCAAATATTTGATTTTTTTTGTTTCAATAACAAAAGGGATGGTCTTTTCGATTTCTTCTTCTTCAGATTTATTGTTTGTGTATAGGAAGGCTACTGACTTTTGCGTGTTGATTTTGTATCCTGCCACTTTACTGAACTGATTGATGAGTTGAATTAGCTTTTCTGTGGAGTTTTTGGGGTTCTCTATGTATAATATCATATCGTCTGCAAATAGTGATAGCTTGACTTCTTCTTTTCCTATTTGGATTCCTTGGATGTCTTTCTCTTGTCTTATTGCCCTGGCTAGGACTTCCAGTATTATATTGAAAAGCAATGGTGAGAGTGGACATCCTTGTCTTGTTCCAGATCTTAATGGAATTGCTTTCAGCTTTTCACCATTGAGAATGATACTGGCTGTTGGCTTGTCATAGATGGCCTTTATGATGTTGAGGTATGTTCCTTGTATCCCAAGAACTTCAAGGGCTTTTATCATGAATGGGTGTTGCACTTTGTCGAAAGCTTTCTCAGCATCTATTGATATTACCGTCAGATAAAGAATTAATAATCATCATGGTTAAAGAGCATAAAGAAAATAAAAAGGAAAAAATGATATGCGACAAATAATCAATGAACTGAAGAATGAAAATGAAACCTTAAGAAAGGAAATAAAAGAAACACAGGAGATTAAAAGATTACTGGAAGAGATAACTCTGGGAAGAGCATGAAAACAGAATCAATGAAATGGAAGAATGGATTAGTACTCTTGAAGATACAGAAATAAAAAGAACCAAAAGAGAAAAGGACAGAAGCAAAAAGGAAGAAGAATGAGAACACTCTGACAATTATCAGACTTTTTGAAGACAGGAAATATAAGAATTATAGGCATTTTAGAAGGCGAGGAGAGGGACAAAGGAACTGAGAAATTATTTAAGGAGATAATGGAAGAAAACTCCCCAAGCATGAAAAAGGAGACAAATATAGACATACAAGAAGTGAGAAGAACACCCAATTACCACAATGAAAAGAAAACCACAACAAGATACATAATAAAAAAGCTTGTAAGAGTACAAGACAAGGAAAAAGTAATAAAAATGGCAAGGGGGAAAGAATATATAACTTATAAGGGAAAACCAATCAGGTTAACTTCGGCGCTCCTGAAGAAACACTACAGGCAAGAAGAGAATGGAGTGACATATTTAACAAACTTCAAGACAGCAAGCACAGCCAAGAATACTTTACACTGCAAAGCTCTCCTTACTCTATGAAATAAAAATAAGGACCTTCTCAGACAAACCGAAACTCCAGAAATTCATTACAACTAAACCCCCACTCCAAAAAATTCTACAAGGCCTAAAGCCAATATCAACAGAGGAATAAATAAGAAGAACAGAATAAAGCAAGGAATAAAATCACAAAAAAGACAAGCAAAATGGCAAACAGATGCCAACATATCAATATTAACTCTAAATGTAAATGGACTAAACTCATCAATAAAAAGACACAGAGTAGCAAGCTGGATTAGAAAACAAAATCCAACCTTTTGCTGTCTCCAGGAAACACATTTAACCACAAAAGATAGCCATAGACTGAAAGTAAAAGGTTGGAAAACAATCCTACAAGCAAATGGACCAAAGAAGAAGGCAGGAACAGCTATAATTATATCAGATGAAATAGACTTCAAACTAAAAAAGGTAACAAGCAACATAGATGGACACTACATTATGATCAAGGGGACAGTACATCAGGAAGACATAACACTCATCAACATATACTCACCAAATGAAGGAGCACCAAAAGATAATAGACAATTAATATCAGCTCTGAAAACAGACATTAAGGAAAATACATATAGAGTGGGAGACTTCAACACCCCACTGTCATCAATGGACAGATCAACAAGACAAAAAATAAATAAAGACAGAGAGCCCTAAATAAAGACATACAAATCATGGGCCTAACAGACATCTATAGGACACTGCACCAAAAAAAAATCCGAGTACACAATTTTCTCAAGCAGGCATGGAACATTCTCTAGAATCAATTACATACCGGGCCACGAGACAAACATCAACAGATACATGAAGATCAAAATCATTCTACCTATCTTCTCTGATCATAAAGGCATCAAACTAAAAATAAATCATGAAAATAAAACAATGAATACTCTAAAAATTCATGGAGATTGAAATCCACATTATTGGAAGTCCACTGGACTAATGAGGAGATCAAAGAAGAAATTAAAATAAACTTTGAGTTGAATGACAAGAAGGACACCACTTTCCAGAATGTATGGGATGCAGCAAAAGCAGTAATAAGAGGAAAATAGATAGCAATACAGGCGCACATCAAGAATAAGAAAGAACTCAAAGAAACAACCTAATTTCATACCTCAAAGAAATAGAAAAAGAACAACAAAAAAACCCAAAATCCAGTAGAAGAAAGGAAATGATAAAAATCAAAGCAGAAATAAATGAAATAGAAATTTAAAACAATCCAAAAGGTCAGTGAAACCAAAAGTTGGTTCTTTGAAAAAACTAAACAAAATAGGCAAACCTCTAGCCAGACTCACAAGGAAAAAAATGGGAGAAAACACACATAAATAGGATTATAAACAAAAGAGGAGAAATCACAACAGATTCCATTGAAATTAAAAGAATAATCAGAGATTGGTATGTACACTTATATGGAAACAAATTCAACAATCTAGAAGAGATGGAAAAATTCCAAGAATGATATAATCATCCAAAACTAGATAAAGAAGAAAGAGAACACCTAAACTGACCAATTACAAGCAGTGAAATTGAAATAGTAATCAAAACACTCACCAAAAACAAAAGCCCAGGCCCAGTTGGCTTCACAAATGAATTCCATCAAAAGTTCAGCAATGAATTAGTGTGTATCCTACAAAAACTCTTTCAAAATATTGAAAAAGAAGGAATATTACCAAATACATTCTATGAAACCAACACTACACTAATTCCAAAACCAAACAAAGACAACACAAAGAAAGAAAATTACAGGCCAGTCTCCCAAATGAACACTGATGCAAAAATCCTCAACAAAATCCTTGCCAACAGAATCCAACAATGCATCAAAGGGATAATACACCATAATCAAGTGCAGTTTATCCTAGGGGCACAGGGATGGTTCCACATATAAAAATCGATCAGTCTAATCCAACACATCAACAAAAAGAAAAATAAAAACCATTATGATCGTATCAATAGAGGCTGAGAAAGCATTCAACAAAGTCCAACATCCATTTATGATGAAGTCCCTTGAAATTCATGGGATTCAAGGAACATATCTTAACATGATGAAAGCCTCTATGACAAACCCACTGCCAATATTATTCTCAATGGTGAAAAGCTGAGGACCTTTCCTTTAAGATCAGGAACAAGAAAAGGATGTCCTCTCTCACCACTGCTCTCCAACATAATACTGGATGTCCTAGCTGGAGCAATAAGACAAGAGAAAGACATACAAGGAATCCAAATAGGGAAAGAAGAAGTAAAGCTATCACTATCTGCAGACAATATGATAATATACATAGAGAACCCTAAAAACTGCACAGAAAAACTACTCAAAATAATCAACCAGTTTAGTAAAGTAGCAGGATACAAAATCAACACACAACAATCAGTAGCCTCCCTATACACAATCATTCTGAAGAAGAAGAAATTAAAAAAAAATCCCTATATTGAATAAAAAAATCAAATACTTGGGAATAAACTTAAAAAAGAGGTAAAGGAACTATACAAGGAAAATTATAAAACTCTGTTAAAAGAAATAGAAAAAGACACAAGGAAATGGAAAGACATCACCTGCTCATGGATTGGAAGAACTAACATTATGAAAATGGCCATCCTACAAAAGCAATTTACAGATTCAATGTATTCCAATAAAAAATCTCAATGACATTCTTCAAAGAAATAAAAAAAATACTGGTGAAATTCACATGGAACCACAAAAAAAAAAAAAAAACAAAAACAAACAAAAAAAAAACTGCAAATAGCCAAAGCTTTACTGAAAAAAACAAAGGAGAATGGAGGGATGACACTTCCAAACTTCAAACTATACTACAAAGCCATAATAATTAAAACATTATGGTATTGGAAAAATGCATAGACCAATGGAACCCAATAGAGAGCCAGGAAATAAAGCCATACTTACATGGGCAATTAATCTTTGACAAAGGAGCAAAGAGTATGCAAAGGAACATGGACAGTTTGTTCAATAAATGGTGCTGGGAAAACTGGACCACCACATGCAAAAGAATGAAACTAGACCACTACCTCTCACTGTGCACAAAAATCAACTGAAAATGGATAAAAGAATGACATAAGACCTGAAACCATAAAATATATAGCAGAAAATATAGATAAACACTACAAGACATACATATCAGTAACATCTTTAAAGACTCATCACCCAAAGCAAAGAAAGTCAAGGGAAAGATAAACACCTGGGATTACATAAAACTGAAAAGCTTCTGTACAGCAAAAGAGACATTAACCAAAACAAAGAGACAACCCACTGACTAGGAAAAATTTTTTACATGCCATACAATTGATATGGGACTGATCACAAAAATATACAAAGAACTCACACAACTCAACAAAAACAAAGTAAACAATCCAGTCAAGAAATGGGCAGAACTTAAAAGACATTTCTCCAAAGAGGAAATGCAAATGGCCAACAGGCATATGAAAAAATGTTCAACATCCCTTATAATCAGGGAAAAGCATATGAAAACCACATTGAGATACCACCTTACACCAGGAAGAATGGCACATATCAAAAAACCAAGCAAAAACAAATGTTGGCGAAGATGTGGTGAAAAAGGAACTCTCCTACATTCCTCATGGGAGTGCAGACCTGCTCAACTACTATGGTAAGCTGTCTGGAGTTTCCTCAGTCTGCTAAAAATGGTGCTACCATATGACCCAGCCATTCCTGTCCTAGGGGTCTACCCAAGGGACACAATAACATTGATTCAAAAGAACACCTGTACCCCTATTTTTATTGCAGCACTATTTACTATAGGTAAAACCTAGAAACAATTCAAATGCCCAAAAATAGATGACTGGATCAAGAAGCTGTGGTATAATACACAATGGAATATTATTCATTAATCAAAAAAGGTAAAGTCATGCCATTCTTAGCAACGTGGATAGAGTTAGAAGAAATTATGCTCAGTGAAATAAGCTAGAAGGAAAAGAAAAATATTGGATGCTTTCACTTACAGCAGGAATATAGGAGAACCAAATAAGACTTCAGTGTAAAAAAATAATAATATAAACACAACAAAACAAAAACAGACAATTATAAATCAGAGACATCCTGCAGGGAAGGAGGAGGGAGAGGGATGAGAGGGGTGGAAGGAGGAGCACAGGGGATTGTGGTGATGGTGCACAGGTGCACTGGTGAAGCAAATTCCATAGGGACTACACCTGAGGGTGTAGGGGAAGCAAATATTGTTTAAAAATGAACAATGATGTAAAAAAATAAATTAAAAAAATATTTTTTAAATTTTTATTTATATATTTTTACATCATTGTTCTTTTTTGTACAATGCTTGATTTCTCCTCTCAGGTGTTGTCCCCATAAAATTACCACAACCAGTACACCCATGAAACATCACTATGGACTCCTGTAATCATCCCTCTCCTATTTCAATCCCTCTCCCTCTCCTGATGAATGTATCTGATTTATAGTTTGCTTGCTAGTTTTGTATTTTTTTTCTGATCCCTTGTATGGTTTCCCTATGTTCCTCCTATAAGTGAAACCATCCAATATTTTTCATTTTCCTTCTGACTTATTTCACTGAGCATAATCCCTTTCAGCTCCATCCATGCTGCTATGAATGGCATAAGTTGATCTTTTTTGATTGCTGAGTAATATTGCATTGTGTATATATACCCATACCACATCTTGATTCAGTCATCTGTTTTGGGGCATTTAGTTTGTTTCCATAGCTTAGCTTTTGTAAATAGTTCTGTAATGAACATAGGAGTGCAGGTTTCCTTTCAAATTGGTGTTTTTGTGTCCTTTGGGTAGATTCCTATGAGTGGAATTGCTGGGTCATATGGTAGATCCAATTTTAGTAATCTGGGGGTCCTCTACATGGATTTTTCATAACGGCTGGACAAGTTTGCATTCCCACCAGCAATGCAAGAGGGTTCCATTTTCTCTCAATCTTTGCCAGCATTTGTTGTTGTTAGTTTTTTTAAATGTGGGCCATTCTTGGTGGCATGATGTGATATCTCATTGTGGTTTTGATTTGCATTTTCCTGATTATAAGTGATGTTGAGCATTTTTTCATGTGCTTATTGGCCATCTGAATATCCACTGTGGAAGTGTGTCTTTTTATTTATTTATTTATTTATTTAAAGATTTATTTATTTATGCACACAAGAATTGGGGTACAGGTCAGAGGTGCAGGGGGTGAGAAGATTCACCGGAGACAGAGTGGGGAACGGAACAGACAGACTGACTGAAATACATTGCTGAGGGGAGCAGTGGACATGTCAGGAGAGGTCTGCTGCATCATGTGAGTTGCTCCCTAGCCGGCCAGGTATTGAACTCGTGTTGCAGAGGGTGAGGATAGCTTCACAGTGCTGTATATAACCCTTGTACCACCAAGGAGGCCCAAAATGTGTCTTTTTAGCTTTTCTGCCCACTTTTGGACTGGATTTCTTATTTTGTTTTTGTTGAGTTGTGTAATCTCCTTGTAGACCTTTGATATCAGTCCCTTATCAGTTTTATGGTTAGCAAATATATTTCTCCCAATCTGTAGGGTATCTCTTCATCTTGGTTATTGTCTCTTTCGCTGTGTAGAAGCTTTTAATTTGATGTAGTTATCACCTGTTTATCTTTTCCTTCATATTCTTTGCTTCAGGGGTGAGTCTTTAAAGATGTTTCTGAGATATAGGTCATGGAATGTTTAGCCTATGTTTTCTTCTATATACTGTATGGTTTCAAGTCTTACATTCATGTCTTTTATCCATTTTGAGTTGATTTTTGTGTATGGTGTGAGGTAGTAGTCTAGTTTCATTCTTTTGCATGTAGCAGTCTAGTGTTCCCAGCACCATATATTGAAGAGACTGTCCTTGTTCCAGTGCATATTCTTCACTCCTTTGTTATTGATTAGTTGTTCATATATGTGTGGCTTTGTGTCTTGGCTTTCAGTTCAGTTCCATTAGTGTGTGTGTCTGTTTTTGTTCCAGTACCATGCTGTTTTAATTATTATGGCTCTGTAGTATAGTTTGACATCCAGGAGTGCAATAACTCCATTGCTTCTTTTTCCAGTCAGGATTGCTTTGGTGCTTCTAGGTTTTTTGAATTTCATCAATATTTGTTCCACTCTGAAGAATGCCACTGAGATTTTTATTGGAATTTATTGAATCTGTATATTGCTTTTGGTAGAATAGCCATTTTCATAATGTTAATTCTGACAATCCATGAGCAGGGAATGTCTTTCCATTTCTTTGTATCTTCTTTTTCATTTATCAGTGTTTTGAAGTTTTCTTTGTATAGGTCTTTCACCTTCTCTGTGATGTTTATTCCCAGGTATTTCATTATTTTTTTAGTACACTTGTGAATGGGATGGTTTTCTTGATTTCTTCTTCTGATATATGTTTGCATATAGGAAGTCTACTGATTTTCATGTGTTAATTTTGTGTCCTATTATTTTACTAAACTGGTTTATTGTTTTGATTTAGTTTTCTGTGGAGTTTTTAGGATTCTCTTTATATATTACCATATTATCTGCAAACAGTGATAGTTTTACTTCTTCTTTCCCTATTTGCATTCCTTGTATGTCTTTCTCTTGCCTAACTGCTCAAGTTAGGACTTCCAGTATTATATTAAAAAGCAGTGCTGGGCCTCCCCGTTGACGCAGCGGGTTGAGTGCAGCGATGTGAAGCTGTCCACAGCCTCTGCAGTGCCAGTTCAATTCCTGCCCAGCCAGGGAGATTCCCACATGGCACGGCAGACCTCTCCTGTCTTGCCCACTGCTCTTCTCAGTAGTGTACTTCTGTCCTTCTGCCTGTTCTGCTCCCTGCTCTGTCTCTGGTGAATTCTCTCACCCTCCTGCACCTCTGGCCTGTACCCCAGTGCTTGTATAAATAAATAAATCTTTTAAAAAATCAATTAAAAAAATAAAAAGCAGTGGTGAGAGTGGACATCCTGGTCTTGTTCCAGATCTTAAAGGGAAGGCTTTCAGTGTCTTCCCATCAAGAGTGATATTAGGGCCTCCCCTGGTGGCGCAGTGGTTGAGCGCTGGGCTGAGAAGCTGCCTGCAGCCTCTGCAGCACCAGTTCAATCCCCGGCCACAGGCGAGGGTCCCACATGGTGCAACAGACCTCTCCTGCCTCGCCTGCTGCTCCCCTCAGCAGTGTATTTCGTCAGTCTGCCTGTTCTGTTCCCCGCTCTGGCTCTGGTAAATTCTCTCACCCTCCCGCGCTTCTGACTGTACCCAGTGCTTGTATAAATAAATAAATAAATATTTTAAATATATATATATATATATATATATATGTATTGTACTTCTACAATCAGGAGACAGGAAGAACAACACCCACCCTCACACATAGGTTAAAAAAAGAGAAAAGAATGATATTAGATGTAGGTTTGTCATATAGTCATATATGGCTTTTATTATGTTGAATATTTTCCTTCTATTCCAAGAATTTTGAGGGCCTTCAACATAAATGGATGTTGGACTTTATCAAATGCTTTCTTTGCATCTATTGATGTGATCATATGGTTTTTGTTTTTCTTTTTGTTGATGTGGTGAATTACATTAATTGATTTTCTGATGTTGAACCATCCTTGTGCCTCTGGTATAAATCCTATTTGGTCATGATATATTATTGTTTTGGTGCATTGTTGGATACAGTTTGCTAGGATTTTGTTGAGTATTTTTGCATCGGGTGGAAATTCTAAGGCAAACCATTTCAGTGAAATGATGGTGTTCCTAGAGCAGAGGGCCAGAGTTTGAGAATACATGACTGAGATTGATCTGTTAAGTGCTTTATAGTGTCAGGGATTCTCATGTGGTTTATTTTTGATAGTAAATGATTTTGATAGCTAATATTTGTTATTCATGCACACAGACGATTCAAAAATACTCAACACGTACATAAATAAGTCACATCATCCTCTATTCAACCAAGGCCCCTCTACTCTGAACCCACTGTAGTTAGCAATTTCTCATTTCTCCTCCCCAAAAATTTATCTATGCATTAATGTTCGTGTTAGGTCTGTAAAAGAGTTGAGGCCACAGACTGGGAGGAAATATTTGCAAATCATATCTCTGATAAAATACATGTTTTAGAAGATGCATGGAACCCTTAGAATTCAACAACAAGAAAACAAATACTGTTTTAAAAATTAGTCAAAACTCTGAACACTATCAAGGAAATCACATTGATGGCAACTAGGCATATGAACAGATTCTCAACATCATATATCGAAAGACATATGTAAATGAAAATGCAAATGAAACCAACAAGGACACACTATTATACACCTATTAGATGGTCTAAAATCAAAAACTTTATCCACATGGGATGCATTCCAAGCCCCCCAGTGGATGCCTGAAGCACCAACAGTATGGAGCCCTGTAGACACCAAGATTTCTCTGTACATACATATAATAAAGTTTCTTTATAAATTAGGCAAAGTGAGATTAATAAAAATAACTAATATTAAAATAGAATAATAAGAATCACAATATACTGTAATAAAAGCTATGTGAATGTGGTCTCTCTCTCTATATATATATATACCTTACTATGGAAAAATATTTTTAATCTAGGTTGATTGCAGGAAACCTCGGAAAGTGAAACCTCAGGTAAGAGGGGACACTGTGTACCCGCAGCTCCCCTCAGCAGTGTTTTGTCAGTCTGCCTGTTCTGTTCTCCGCTCTGTCTCTGGTGAATCCTCTCACCCTCCCGCGCATCTGGCCTGTACCCTGCTTCTTGTATAAATAAATAAATAAATAAATCTTTAAAAAAAAAAAAAGAAAAGAAAAGGAACAGGGAGTGGAGGAGAAAATCATCTGCTTTGCAGTCTCCAGGGTGTTGTCATCAAGGGACTGCAGAGAGAGGCTGTGGGGAGAGAAGATGGCGCCTCGGACACAGGGCAGCTCCAGAGCCTCCTCTCCTCTCTTCCACTCCCCCCACCCCAGCCTGATGCCTGGGCTGCTCATGGGGCACCATCACCCCCTCCCCCCAGTGATGCTCAGCCCCAGCTCACCCTCTCAGCCTGAGGCACACACACCCAGCCTCTCCCCTGGCTGCCAGACTAGGACAGCGCCGCAGCGCCCCCGTGTGGCCACGGGGCTGAGGACAGAGGGCGAGAACCTTGTGATCTCCCAGGTTCTCCTGAGGCTCTCAGAAGGACAGGGCTGTGCACACAAGGGGGAGACCCACACAGCTTCAGGTTCTGTGTCTGACCTGTTTCCTAACACACGCTGACATGATGGTCCCTCTCAATTAATCATCCCTGACTTTGGTTCAGGCAGGAGCAGATAATAACAAGTGGTGGCATGACCAGGTGGATTCCACAACCATACCAGAAGCCCTCAGTTTCCTGGGATGAGACCTTGACCCCAGAGTCCCTGTCACTTGTTCCAACTGAGGAGTCCAGGGATGAGGGTCCTCCTCCAGGGAATCTACACTAATCCCTCTATCCTCAGGATGGGCCAGAAGAGGGCCAGGAGGAGAGACCCCCAGGGTCATGGGCTAGGAAAAGGGGAGGATCCTCTAAGAGTGGGGATAGGAAGGAAATTGGGGCTTTAGGGAAGGGAGGCCAACAGGCGGGAGGGAGAGGACCCAGAGAGGTTGTGGGCAGGGAAGAGTCAGCTTAGGGGACACTGGATGGGAGGGGTGGTCTGTCAGGGGAGAGACCCAGGGTCTTCTGGCTGGAGGCTGGGAGAATATCTATTTTCATTTGGGCTGTGATCACACAGAGGTAATGTTGCATTGACATCACCGTACTGACAAAGAAATGTGACGCTGGAGCAAGCTATACAATACAGGATGCTGCTGAAAAAGCAAGATCCTGGCCTTTATTAATAGAGTAATCATGCAGCATCAATTATGTGAGGTAGGAGAAAAAAGAGAAAAAGGGTGGGTGAAACTGAAACTGTTCTTATGTTCTAGGGCTTCAGGGAAGATTAATCTGCTGACCAGGTATTTTTTTATCTGCTTGATGACCAGGTGTTGTAATCAAAACCATACCCCAGACCCCCGGCCATGTTTCCAGTCTTATCTGTGGAGCACAGAGGGCAGGAGGTAGGAGGAGCCCCGTGTCTGAGGTGGCCACAGGAGATCAGCCAGGAGTCAGGAGCCTCAGCTTCTCACTAGCTTTTCTCCAAAACACAATGTACTAGCTTCCCCATCCTCCAGGGCCAGGTGTCCAGACACCACACCCAAGATGCCAAGGGATGGCTCTTCTGCCTGGAGTCAAACCATTCACCCTCTGGAGCTTGGAGGGTGAATCTTCTCCATACTTGGGAGCCAGAACCCTGTGTTCTGCTTCTTCTTCCCCTTCCTGGACAAAGAGACAAGGACCTGGCCTCTGGATCCCTGAGGCCTCACTCTCTGCCCTCCCGACTCTGAAAGTAAAGTCCTGGTGATCCTGGACCCAACTCAACATTTTGATCTTGAATATGACTAGGGGTCACGGGTCAAGGGAGGAGTCCCCAGTGCCTCATAGTTGGCAGCTGAACCAGGCCTTCCAGCTGGGAAGAATCACGGGAATCTGGACATAAGTCTGGGATGACTTAGGTAGGAATTCAACCCTGTCACCTGGCCAGGGTGCCCTCCTAAATGCAGGAGCCTGCAGAGGCAGCTGGTGATATGGCTTAGACTGACCCCATGTGCTTTTGACTGTATGTCAAAAATGCTGAGGGTCTATAAGTTTCTGCTTAAACGCTGCCCTCAGATGAGTGAGTTGGGAGGGAGCTCCAAACCCAAAATGTTGATTTGGTCCCCCTGAGGCTGTAGCAGGAGGGGGCGGGGCAGACTTCAGGAAGCACCTCCTGCTGAGGAGATGTGGGTCAGGGGTAATTCTCCTTACCTACTCCCAGTTGTGCTGAGATGTCTTGAAATCCAGACACTGGGGGAGATGAAGGGGCTGTGAGGGGAGGGGAGTTGGGCGAGAAGGGGGGACTGAGGGGTCTACCCCAGCCATGTCTGTGCTCACCCTCTCCTGCACCGAGTGTGAGGGGTCAGGGATCTGACATGATCAGCAAACCCCAGAGTCCTTGGATCTGAACCAAAGTCACCATTTGACAAGACAGCAGGTTAAGGACTTTCTAGCTCTTTGCAGACTCAAAACACCAATTTCGAGGTCAAGTATGAGAAGATTGTGAAATATCTCAATAATCTTCTCATTGTTTATATGCTGGAAGCATAGTATTTTGCATGTTTTAGTTATATAAAATGTTCAATATTTTCATCATCATTTCTTTTTAAATGTGGCTGACATGTGTGGTTCAAAATTGTGATTCTGTTGTGTCCAACCCTTTAGTGTTTATCTTTCAGATCTGTGCTTTATTTCCAGTTGGTGTCTGTTGATGGCATCCTTTCTTTTCCTTATGTCAATCCCACATCATTTCCCCATTGAATTGCCTTGACTCCCTGTTTCTTTTTTTATATTTTTATTGTATTATTGAGGTTACATCACATTGTAACAGGAGGCAACCTTCAGATGTGCTTCATTGAGAACCAATCCATGTATGTGCTACATCACGTTCCCCTCTAAACATCTAATTCTTTTTTTTTTTACATTTTTGAAATTTATTTTTGCGTAGAACTAGGGTGAAGGCCAGAGGTATGTAGGCGTGGTGGTGAGAGGATTCACCATAGGCAGAGTGGGGAGTAAAACAGGCAGAATGAGGGGAGTAGCAGGTGAGACAGGAAAGGTTTGCTGAGCCATGTGGGTCAGCTCCCTGGCCAGGAATCGATCTCAGGCCATGGAGGTAAGAGTGCTGAGACTTAACCCATAGGCCACCAGGGAGGCCCTAAAAATATAATTCTGTCTTCTCCACAAAGATACTTTCAGATAGTTTTGAACGAACCTTGAAGGAGAAAGCAGCAAACTGAGCAGAAGTGACCTGAAGAGTAGATGATTAAACTGTGTTGTAAATAAAGAATTATGGGTTCTGGAGATGTCTTCCCTTATGTGGTGTTCTACTTCCCTTCCGACTTCTGCTGTTGTTCCCTGTACTTTTCTGTCTCCCCATTTTTTTCTCAGGCCCTCATTGCTGTGGTTTGACCCCTGCCAGGTGAATCTCCACCCTCTCACCTGGGCAGGGGCTCACAGAGGGAGCCTGGTGGCTGCTGCTGTGGTGCAGGGTCCTGCATGGCCCAGACTCTGTTCTGTGCCCATTTCTGAGGCGCTGTTGGCTGGGCCAGGGCTTGGGGGCGCCCCTTGGAGGGCAGCTGATGGTCACTGATTTTGGTTAGTCCTTGTAAGGCCCAGACTGGGGTGTGCACTGAGGTGGTGGCGTCTGGACCTGGTGTTGGGGCACTTCCTGGAAGCTGGCTGAGGGCTGCCAGCGCTGAGATGGTCCCTATGTGGCCTGGAGGGGTGTGTGCTTGTTTCCAAGGCACCAGTGGCTCAGCTTGTGGTCAGGTGCTTCCCAGAGGGCAGCTGAGGGTTGCCAGTAACAGGCGGGACCCTTCTTGGCCCATAATGGGGTGCTCTCCATGCACTTTTTGTTCTGTTCCATTGACCTTGACTATCTTTGTGCCAGTGCCACTTGGTTTTGCTCACCTGAGCTTTCCAGTGAGTCCTGAAATCAGCTAGTGTACATCCTTTTGTTAGGGGGAAAGGATGTGCTGAGTTAATTCCATACAGGCTTTGTGGACTCCACCCCCACTCCAAACCAAAGCCATCAAGACATTGGGAAAGACAAATCCCATCACCACCAAAGGGAGGGTGGCTGGGACCTGAGGCTGGAGTTAAGGAGCCAGGTTTGATATAAAAACCAGACACGTGGACCTTGGGGTCTCTCTCTCTTGCTCACCTCCTGGCTTCACGGCTCCTGGCTCACGGCCAGCTCTCAGAGTGCCATTTGGGATTCCAGATCGGCGATCAGGTAGGACGCATTTAAGACTTTATCTACCATTTTTCCCCCTTAGTTGTACATTGAGTTCATTTCCCATTTCCTTGTGAATAAATCTTTTATTAACCTTTTGTGTGTGCCTGCAGTGGAGTATTAAGTCCCTTTGAAGCGTGTGGGTGAGGACCCACAGTCAGGCAACCCGTTTTATATGGAGGCTGCCCTGTAACACCTTGAGTTTTTCCCCTTTCAAAATGTATTTTCAGTATTCAAAGTCCTTTACATTTGCATAAATTTAGAAGCAGTTTAGCAATATCTTTAAAAAAAAAAACAACAAGAGTTTTGATTGACATTTAGTATTCAGGATTGAATTGCTTTTAAACTAAAGGTCACTTTGGAAGAACTGACCCCTTAACCATTTGGAGTATTCTGGTCATTGAATATGGCCTTTCTCTCCACTAACTTACTTTTCCTTTCCTCTTAGTGGTGCAAAATAGATTGCATTTACAAATCTTGTATAATTTCTTTAAATTGACATCAAATACTTTATTTTTTCTATTTTAAATGGAATTCGAAATGATTCATTTTCCTAAGTTTACATTATTGGTACACAGAAATTCATTTGACCTTCTACCTCACAGTTCTGGTAATTTTCCTATTAGTTCCAGAAACTTCCTTTGCTTTAAGATTTTCTATGCACAAATTCATGCAGGTGCAAATTCAACAATACTTCACTTTGTCTTCATAAATCGCAACCTTTTTATTTCTTGTTCTTGCATAATGAGCTCTGTAAGATGTAATAGAACGGAAGCTTCAACATCCCCTAAGTAGAAAGTATTCAGCTTCCCACCGTCAGGTCTGATATCAGCTGAAAGTTTTTCATAGGTTGAAGAAGTGACATGTTACTCCTTGTTTGCTGACAGATTGTTATCATGAATTGATGTTGACTACTGAAAATGTTTTTTCTGCATGGAGGTGATCCTATGGTTACTATTCTTTATTATATGAATAGTATAGATCAGATTCTATATATTCAAACTTGCCTCTTGAGATAAAACTTATTTGGTCATAGTGCATTGACTTAGATAATACTTACAGCCACCTCCTGAAGGATTCAGCAGAGACGAGGTCTGAAGTTACCTGTTGATGCCTGTGTCTGGTTTGGGCCCAAAATGATTTAGAAGGTGTTCCATCCTCCTTTGTTTTCTCCAACAGCTGGTGTGGGACTGGTTTTAATACTTCAGTGTTGGAGACATTTGCTAGTGAAGTCATCTGACCTTCTCATTTTCCTTGTTGAATGTTGTTAGATTAATATTTTAAATATTCTTAGTCCATACAGGATTATTTAGGGTTCTTATTTCTTCTTTATTCAGTTTGTTAATTTTTGTGTTTAGAGGACCTGTCTATTTCACACCAAATTTATTTGCTTAAGTTGCTGATCATAGTCTCTAACTATCCACTTAATATTCTAAATGTCCCTATAGTTCCGCTGTTCCTACATCCCACAAACTGTATGTGTTCACAAAATTCCAAAGCTGGATTTTCCTTGGGATTTCATATATATTTTTGCTTATTAATTAATTAGTTAATTAATTTTCCCACCACCAACCCATTATATATCCCATCGTCCCTTTCTCTTTCCGAACCTCAGAATCCTCATGATGCTTATTGATGTCCACTATATTTTATAAGTATGTACTTTATTAAATCATCTGTTATGTAAATGTCCAGTATTTGTTTTTATTATTCTCACTTGCCTTGCTGAATATAATCCTCTTAAACCACCTCTTATTTCACCCTATAGCTGAACAGTATTTCACGGTGTGGAGAGACCTCATATCCCTGCTTTCCCCTCCATCAGTGGGCATAGCTGCTTCCATGCCCTAGCGAGTGTAAGTAATGCTGCTAGGGACGTTGTAAATGTAGTGTTTTTTTGAGTTGATGGTCTCATGTTCTTTGGGTAGATGTCCACGAGTAGGAATGCTGGGTCATGTGGTATTACCATTTTTAATTTTTAAAGGTAAATCCAGGTTGCTTTCCACATAACTGCATCAGTTTAAATTCCCACCAACACGGTAAAAAGTTTCCTTTTTCTCTCCATTCTCTTCAGCACTTGTTTCTTTTTCTTTTTTTAAAAATATGTGCGAGTCTCATGAGATGGTATCTCTGTAGTTTTATCTGCATCTCTCTTATTGGAAACAGTGATAAATATTTTCTCATGTGTCTATTCCCCTATGGATTTCCATGTATTTGAATTTTCTGTTCATATATGCTGCACATGTATTACTTGGGTTGCTAGTTTGCTTTTTGTTGACCTGTATGTTTAAATGATAATAATCTATGGGTGCAAAGTATGTTGATTTCCTTCTAACTATTTGGAAAGTTTTCAGATGTGTTTATGTTATGGATTTCTGATTTATGACAGAATAGCTGGAGAATATACTCTATAATTTCAATCTCTTTAAATTTATTCAGACTTGTTTTAAGTATAGAATATTATCTAATCTTTGTGAATATTCCACATATAATTGTGGAATATTCCACATATAATTGAATATTCCACATATAATATTTTGTGACTATTCCACATATAATTTTGTGAATATTCCACATATAATTGAAAAAATTGCCTATTCTATTCTTTTTGGATATGGTACTCGGTACTTGTCAAATATGTCAAGAGTTGGCTCACCACATGGTGAGCCACTTAATCCTCACTAGTATTTTGCTTACTGTTTTTTTGTTTACTATTTGTGAGATAGGAGTACTGATGTATAAATATTACCGTTAATTTATCTATTTATTTTCAGTTCTGTCATCTAATTCATCTGTTGAGGAGGTCTGTGATTTTTTTGTACATTTATTTCCTTTGTCTTTTTGTGATTCCTATTATCATTATAAAACATACTTCCTTGTTTCCAGTAACATTCTTTGTTCTCAATGTCTGTGTTGTATGCAAATAATACAAACATTTCAGTTTTCTAACACTTTCTAATATTTTGCATATTATTTCACCCATTAACTTTTAACCTATTTTCTGATTTTATATTCAAAATCTTTCTTTGATATATGGAATATAGTTGGCCTTGATGTTTATCCAATCTGATCTCTGCCTTTTGATTGGAATTGTCAATTTACATCTCATATGATACTTGACATGGTCAGATTAATCATTTTGCTATTTTTAAAATTGTCTGATAGATTTCTTATTCCAATCTTATATGCCTATCTTTCCTTGATTTAAGTAAATATTTTTTATGAGTTATTCTTTTAATGACTTTTGGGTGTATTTAGTTCATTCATTTCTAGTGTTATAAGAAATCTGTTTCATAATTTTTCCAAATCCATTTCAACAATCTCAAGTAAATTATAGGAAACTGTGACACTGTAGTTCCATTTAACCACCTTTATGCTATTATTGCCATATAGTTATTTTTATTATAATATAGTTATTTTTATTATAATATAGTTTAATTTAATACAATTATTTTTACTTTAAGTAGCTATAACCAGATCCTCACTCAGGCCAAGAAGCATCTGAGTTCAATGTACATTGGCGTGGGAGGTGCTGGAGCAGGGCTGTGTGTCACGTGTCTGGCTTTGTTCAATCCAGATGTCAGAAAGAATAACCCAGAAAGAATAACCCAGACTGGAACAAACTGGGCTCCAATGATCCATTGGAATGTAGGTGACTGCAACCTGCAGAAATAAGGCCCAGACTTACAAGTGAAATATTTCATTATAAAGCTGCTTAAAATGAAGATTCCAAAAGCCATCTGCACAATTTTCCACTTAGCCTGGAAATATTTCCCCTTTAAATGCACAAAACTGGTGTATTATGTTGGGTTTACACTTATTTATGGCTATATGACACTTGAGGGAAAAAAAAGAAAACTTCTCTAGAACCAACTTAGTCATCATCATTATCTTCTTGTTATCTTATTCACCTCTGCCTCTTCCTTCTTTTCTTGATGTTTTCCACCTTGACACTCCCTTTTGGACTCATCAGCCTTTCCTCTAGCTCGGGAATCAGCAATGCCTTTCAGCTGAGCAGCCTTCTTTTCCCAAGGCCACTTGTCATCTGAGCAGTCAGTCCATGTCTCACCCTGTTTCTTTGCAACATCATGAGTGGACAGGCCAGGGTGTTCTCCTGTGACCTTGGGGGTAACCTCAGAACCAAACAAGGAAAGTCTAAAGGAGGCCCCTTGAGTGCATTGGGATCAGTGAACTACTTTTTATTCCCTTGATGGAGGACATAAGATGTCTTTCATAATGGGTCTAGTCTGCCTTTGCCCTGACTTCAAACTCTCCTTTCTCGTCAGCAGACATGGTCTCCAACTCTCAGCACTCTTAGAAAACTCTGGGGAGCCAACTGAAGCATCTGGAGCTTCCTGTGCTCCTCCTGGCGACTTTGCACAAAAAATGCAGATGATGGCAACATGCCCCTCCGCTTCTTAGGTGCTCCTTTGCCCAGGCTCTTTTGGCAATCATCCTAGGTTTTCTGCGCCAAGGGTTCAGACTGCTGGTTTTTGTTTTTTTTTTTTTTAGGTAGGTATTTATATTTTAAATTATATTTATTTATTTTTACATCATTGTTCATTTCTATATAATGTTTGATTTCTCCCGTCAGGTGTAATCCCCATGAAATTCCCATCACCACATCACCCGTGAACCATCACCATAGTCTCCTTTACTCTTCTCTTCCTTGTTTTGACCCGTTTCTTCCCTACCCTGAGGTTTGTCTCAGTTCTCTAGTTTGCTTGCTAGTTTTGTCTTTTTTTTCCTGACCCTTAGTTCGGTTTCCCAATATTCCTCATGTAAATGAAACCATCAATATTTTTTTCCTTCTGACTTATTTCATTGAGCATAATCCCTTCCAGCTCCATCCACGTTGCTGCAAATGGCATGAGTTTATCTTTTTTGATTGCTGAGTAGTATTGCATTGTGCATATACACCACATCTTCTTGATCCAGTCATCTGTTTTTGGACATTTAGGTTGTTTCCATATCTTACTATTGAAAATAGTGCTGCAATAAACATAGGAGTGCAGGTTTCCTTTGAGTTGATGGATTTGTGTCCTTTGGGTAGATCCCTAGGAGTGGAATTGCTGGGTAATATGGTAGATCCATTTTTTATATAATTTGAAGGGACTCCACACAGCTTTCCATAGTTGTTGGGCCAGTTTGCACTCCCACCAGCAGTGCAGGAGTGTTCCTTTTTCTCCACATCCTCACCAGCATTTGTTGTCAGTTTGTTTAATGTGGGCCATTCTTACTGGTGTGAGGTGGTATCTCATTGTGGTTTTGATTCAAGCATTTCTCTGATTATAGGTGATGTTGAACATTTTTTCATGTGCCTGTTGGCCCTTTGCATTTCTTCTTTGGAGAAGTGTCTTTTTATCTCTTTTCCCATTTTTTGACTGGGTTGTGTGCTTTGTTTTTATTGAGTTGTGTCAGCTCTTTGTAGATCTTTGCTATTAGTCTCTTATCAGTTGTGTGGAGTGAAAATACTTTCTCCCAATCTGTGGGGTGTCTCTTTGTTTTGGTTATTATCTCTTTTTTCTGTACAGAAAAAAGTTTGATATAGTTTGATATAGTCCCAGCTGTTTATCTTTAGAACCACTGCTCTAAATGGTGGGGAATCTGGGTGGGGGCTGTGGCTGGAAATGGATGGTGTTTAGGACCTGGAGCACCTGTCACGGCTCCTGCTGGCATCAGTGGGCAGATCCAGGAACACGTGGGGAACACAGACCTTCCATTCTCATGACCCACATGGTGTGATGCAGGGAGGCTGACACACCTGTCCCTTCACTGACGCCAACATGACAGGACCCTGGACTGTGGGAATTACCCCACTTCTGAGCAGATTCTCATGAGAGGCCATGGGAAGCCGTGTGCCTGTCAGGGTCACAGGATCACCTGTGTCCTGGTCCTCAGAGGACGATAAATGGGACTCTTTTCTCTGTAAAAGGATCCTGAAAATAGGGCCTCCCCTGGTGGTGCAGCGGTTGAGCGCTGGACTGTGAAGCTGCCCGCAGCCTCTGCAGCACCAGTTCGATCCCCGGCCACTGGTGAGGGTCCCACATGGCGCGACAGACCTCTCCTGCCGCCCGCTGCTCCCCTCAGCAGTGCACTTTGGTCCTTCTGCCTGTTCTGTTCCTGCTCTGGCTCTGGTGAATCCTCTCACCCTCCCGTGCTTCTGACTGTACCCAGTGCTTGTATAAATAAATAAATAAATCTTAAAAAAAAAAAAAAGGATCAATGGTGGCCTGTTTTCTGCATTAGCAAATGTCATCCTCTTTTTTGAAATCCAAGTTCACCTCTACAATTGGGGATTTTCTGGGGTGTGAGAGCCCACAATTGTCCCCTGGTGACCATTCACAGCCAAGGTGCCCTCCTTCTGCAGAGGGGGATTCCTTCTTTTCAGTCAGTGACTCTCCAGCCACCCCAGATGCAGTGTCCCCATATGACAGTGTCACCATCATGGCGAGTCTCAGAGAGGGACCCTTTCCCTTAGCACATAGGGCTGGTGTCCTGTCTCTTGAGATGAACACATGGGCCTGCCAGAGAGATGCTCAGTCACACATTACCCATCCTTGGAAACCAGGAACTTTGAGTGAGGTGAGTCCCTCCAGGGCCTCTCCCACCGCTGGAGACAAGACTGAGGTCAGAGTCACTGACCCACACCGGAGCCCCAGGCCCTGCACCTGGGAGACTCAGAGCAGATCACGTCAGTCACCTGTGGCTCAGTTTCCCTCTGGCACCCAGGATATGCCATTATTATTAATGAATATTATTGAAACAACTTAACTCATTTTCTTCTTACAACGTACACAGAGCACCTTTACTGCTCACGGTGACTCTGGAGGCAAAAGGGAAAGTGTGACTTCTTCCCAGGAGAGAAGCAGGTCTCAGAAGGGAGGGTCTGTGGGTCACTTGCTCCCTCAAGTAGAAGAGCAGCTCTAATGGGGCCCTGGAGGTGACCTTACCCCTGTGTCTGCAGTGTCCCTGTGGGGAGAGGGGTCTCTAGGCATCTCTGCCCTTGATGTCCATCCTCACTGTCTGTGGCTGCAGAGGCCGTTTTTGCCTGATGTAGAAGCTCAACCTGAGTTCAGAATTCCTCTTGTCCTTTGCTCTCTGGTTTATGACTTGAGCACATTTTTCTAACGGAAATCATCATTTCTCTTAAAAGTCTAAGCTATTCCTTCACTAGAGAATCTCAAACTTCCCCAAGATGCTTTTTAAGTCCAGATGCTCCCCCATCACAGATCTATGAGCATCTTCCATGACTTCATTCACATTTGCTAACCGCCTGCACATCCACCAGGAAAGAAACGAGCATCTGCATTGACTGTGGACCCTAAATAGAAGCCTCACCCTGGAGAGCTTCCTCCTGCTCCTGCGCTGTGTCCACAGGGCGTCCGTCCTGAAATCCTCCCCATCCTATGATAATAGTGTGTTATGTCACTTCACCACCCAGGACTCCCACAAGTCCGTATCCTTTTGATATTGAACATTGATTCCTCATTGTCCCTCTGTATCAAATTTACCATTTTGTGCGGAGGTTTGGAATGTTTGCAGAAAAAATAAAAATCTTCTGCTACTTAGCTCTTAGGATGATATTCTCATTGTAGTTTACAGCCTGTGTTCAAATATCTCAACTTACACTCAACCCAGGGCAGGAAATAAGCCCCTAGACAGCTAGCTTCCTGTGGCCTAAATACTTCTCTCCTTTTGGATCCTATATTTTCCATGAGAGACGAGCAGGAGGAGGTGAGTGTCCAGCTCCTTTCTGGGACCCTCAGCCTCTGTCCTCCCTCAGGCATCAGGGGACAAGCAGGGACGGGGAGTCAGGGTCCCAGCTGTGTCCAGGTTCTGCCATCACTGGCCTGACGGTCTTTTCATTGATTCCCCCTCATGGGTATAGTGAGAATGACTGTGAATATCTTTCCAGCTCAAGGCCTCACATGTCCCACAGCCCTGACTGTCTGGGGCGTCCCCTCCCTTATTTAGTGTCACTTCTCAGGGCTGAGCAGAGAAGGGAGGTGCCAGGTGTCAGCACACACCCTGCAGGGACAGTCACCACTTCCAGCCTCAGGTCATGTGGCTGCAGGAAAATGCCCACTGGCCGAGTCTGCCCCAGAAGGGATGGAGGTGGGGGTTGGGGGTGGTGGTGGTGAGAGGATCTTGCCTCAGGCCAGGGAGAGGTCACCATGACTCTCTGTCCCTCCAGCAGCTGGATGTGGATCCAGAGTCTCATCAAGGCCATTCTATAAGCCCCTCTGCCGGCCACCTCCTTTAGCCTGTGTGCAGGGAGTAGCTCTGCGTGGTATTTTCACCAGCCCTGGGAGCAGGACGCAGGCCCCATCACCAGGAATTAGATCCTGGGCCCCTGGGGTGTGGGTATCAGGCTCTGCCTGGCCCCAGGCAGAATACTCACACGGAGGTGCCAGCAGCCCTGCCTTTTCCTCTGCTCTGTGACCTCATGATGGTCCCCCTTGGAAGGAGACAACAGCGGGATGAACATGGGGGCTCCCCTTCCTGCAAATCCCTCCTCCCAGGCCTGGGGGAGCCAGTGCTGCTCTGAGTCTGTCTGGCCACATGTCTCCTGGGCCCTGGGCTGTGGCATTGGAGAGGCAGCCCTGCAGGGGTCGGGGAGCCAGGGCCGGGGGGCTTCTGGCTCAGCAGACTCCAGGCCTTGAGATGGGGACATGGGGTATTTCCCTGAGCATCATCTGCTTTATCAAGGATAGAAGGTGCCTGGGGGGATTACTGTTGGGAGGATGTGAAATTATGTCTGAAAGTGTTTGGGGGGAAAGGATGTCCTGAGCAAATTCCATACAGGCTTTGTGGACTCCACCCCCACTCCGGACCAAAGCCATCAAGACATTGGGAAAGACAAATCCCATCACCACCCAAGGGAGGGTGGCTTGAACCTGAGGGTGGAGTTAAGCAGCCAGGTTTGGTATAAAACCAGACACGTGGGCCTTGGGTCTCTCTTGGCCTCCTGGCTCTTGGCTCCCTGCATGTCATTGGGTTTCCAGGTCGGCAGTACAGGTAGGACGCATTTAAGACTTTATTTCCCTCTTTTCTCCCTGAGCTGTACATTTCCTCATTTCCCCTTCCCTTGTAAATAAACCTTTTATTAACTTTTTGTGTGCACCTGCAGTTGAGTCCCTTTTAAGCGAGCAGGTGAGGACCCACAGTCAGGCAACCTGTTTTATATCAGGGTTGCCCTGTAACAAAAGGACTTGACCCACAGAATGTGACTGATAAAGTATATAATTTATTTCCTTGGACACATTTAAGAGTCACTAATTTAGTAAATTTATAATGTTCACAAAACTGGAATATTTACCTTCTGTTATTCTATTAATTCTCCATCTAGTTTGACCTTGTCTCATTTATTATACTTAGAAATGGCCTAGACCTGGTTGTTGTTGGGTATTTCTTTGTTCTCTTGCCAGTTGGGAATTCCACATTTTTTGGCTGGAAAATGCTTGATAAGATTTCATGCAGACACTGTGCTGAGGGATGTGACAAATTTACAATTGTCTAATCTTACAGAATTTTTTTAAAAACTAGATAATCAAATTGCCCAGAAGCAGTGACAAAGCCTTTTCTGTAAGACCTGCAAGTTAATCCCTGTAGACTCTGAGAACGACTCTCAGGGACACTCGGAACCTTGAGAGGCCCCTCTCTCCTGGGCCTGTGGGGATCCCAGCACCAGGAACCTTCCACAGTGTGAGGAGGGAGGTGCTGACCAGCTCCCAGCGTCCATCACTCAGGGGGAGGAGACGCTTCCTCAGGTTATGGCCTGGGTGTGACTCATGTTCTTTAGCTCACCAGAGGCCTCACCTCAGGGTCCTGGTGCTTGTTCCTGCTGCTAAAACTGCTCCCAGATTTTCCTGGTGTTGCTCTTGGTCAACAGCTGTGGCCTCAGGAAGAAGAAAAAGAGGGTTGGTCACCACAGATGGATATTCACTGAAAAGAGGGAGAAGGGACAGAAACCCTCCTGGAGTGACCCTGCCTTTAGTGACCTCATTACAGCAGCTTCCTGCTTCCAGCTCATGAAGTTGACAGAACTTGGTTGTCCTTGTGGGATCATTTTGAAAAGCTATAGAGTGTGAAACAGCAAAGAGCAAGATTCATTGAAAACTTCCTTGGTAAGGAAAAAGGACATGCGATTATACCCTGATTCTGCTCCTAATTGTGCAATCTTGAACACATTACATAATTTCTCCAATCTCAGGCTTATCATAAGTTAAATTAGGGGTAATAAGTCATGTGAGCATATTGAGGACACAGCTATGGGACTGGAAACTGCACCCCCTTCCACCTGAGGGAAAGAAAGTTCAGTAATTGGTGACCCCTGCACACCCCCTCTCAGGATCAGAGGGTTCCCAAGCCTGAGAGACCCTCCTGCTATCACCTGGGAGGGATCCTTGATGAACAGACCCTCCTCCCTGGCAAGCTGAGGAAAGAGGATGAGGGAGATGGGAGACCCATGATCATTCTAGAACAGACAGCAGGACACTGAGGGCAGGGCTGAGAGCAGAGCCAAGTGGCTTTTTGATACTGACCCAGAACGAGCCCCCATCAGGTCAGTGCTGGCCCAGGACAGTCCTCCTTGGACAGGCTGGTCCCAGCATCCAACAGGAGCAGCAAGGGGCACAGGCCCTGTACAGGGGCACTTGCACCCCTGCTTGCCTTTGGCTTGTTCAATAAGTGGATGAAACCCCATGTCGACAAGACTGAGTTAGTTTGCCACTTTCACCAAAAAAATGCCTGATGAATATATCAAGGTCACATTTTTTCTAGAAATAACACAGTGCTTCTGTTTGCCCACACACCCCATCTCACGCAAAGCTCTGTCTTGTCAGGGCTATTGTGTCCTGTTCCTTATCTATCCCATGATACTTCTTTCTCCCCCAGAAATCTCAAGAGGATCTTGGGGTGTGTGTGACATCTTAGACAACCCTGAAGCTCCTCTGTCCTGCAGGTGGAGCCATTGTGATGCTTCTGCTGCCTGTGAGTTTTAGGAGGGAAGTCATTCTGCATCCACGAGTCATTTTTACCAACAGTATCCAGGGCTGACAGAGATGCTGGTGTTGCATGCAGTACTGGGTTGAAAATGCAGGAGCTCATCTCTCTAGAATAGTGCTCAAGTTCATCATAGAGCAAGTCATTGAAGATTTTTCCCAAACATAGACAGTCAGTAAAAGACTTCACTTTATCTCCTATGATCTAGAATGTTCAGCTTTTACAGCACTGGGCGACATTTATGCTTAAGGTATTTGTAAAACACTCTCGGGAATTACTCGTCTTCCTGGAAATAGAAAACTACCTTTTCCTGTGCTGCTCACAGAACCACAAAACTGACCAGAACCCAGTGGGGCTGCTGTCCTCTCTTGGGTGGCTCCTGGCAGCATGGACAGCACATGGCCCTCGGTGGGTCTGAGAGTGACTTGGTTGTGACAAGCCTGGCAGAAGCTGTGGCCACAGGAGGTGCTCCCCGGGCCCCTGTCCCCAGGCAGACGCTGCAGGTCCCCTCTGCCAGGAGGGTCCAGTTGTGGCCCCGAGGTCATGACTGTCCCGCAAGGTGGGTGAGTAAGGGGAACAAATGGTGAGAAGAGGAGACACTCAGGGAGGAGGTGACCACACCTGCCCTGGTCAGGCTGCAGGAACCTCCTCCCTGCCCCGCACACTCTCACCTCTCCACTCTCTGCTCCCCATGGCGCCCAGGCCTGTCTCAACATGGACCCTCACCTGCCTTCTCTGCTCCCCACACCAGGCAGGGAGGGCTCACAGGACCTGGCATCACCTCCATTATCTCCCCCACCTCATCTGCCTCCATCACCAGAGCAACATCGGAGGATTTTTTTTTTTTAATTTGACTTATCAATAGTAGGACGGCCTGGCAGGTAGTGAGGCACATGTCACTAAGAGGATTCAACCTCACTCTGGATGTTTCCAGTGGATTGACCACACTGAGGCATCACCCTCCTCAGCTCTGAGACCCTTCCTCACTGCAGCTGCCACAGCAGGGGGTGGGGGAGGGGGCCTGGGCTGAAATGTTTATTTTGATTTTTGTCCTTTTGTTCTGTTTTTACTGTTTGTTTGGGTCAACATTTCTCCCTCTCCCACAGTTTTCTTTCTTTCTCTTTTTTTAAGATTTATTTATTTATTTATTTATTAACCTGGGTTATAGTCTAGAGCTGCAGGGGGGTGAGAGGATTCACCAGAGACAGAGTAGGGAGCAGAACAGGCAGACTGACTGAAATATACTGCTGAGGGGAGCAGTGGGCGAGACAGGAGAGGTTTGCTGCACCATGTGGGTAGTTCCCTAGTCAACCTAATGGAACTCATGTTAAAATGATTGGCATAGCTTGATAGCTTTAACCCCAGGGAGGTTAAAGCAACCAGGGAGGTCCCTCCCACAATTTTCTATTTCACATCAGTATTACCACAACAAAAATAATAGAACTTTTACAGTAAAAAAGAAAACACTTAACTCCAATCCTGGTAGCTAATGTGGTAACAACACTGTTTTTCACCTCCTCTTCCAGTGTGGACCAGGACAGTCATCCTGAGCACAGCAGTGAGGAAGGGAGGGAGGGAGGTGGGGGAACCAGCCTGGGTTTATCTGAGATCCTCTCCCTGCTGCACATGGAGGGTGACCCTGGGGAGATGGGAGAGCCCCAAAATGAGAAAGAAAAAAATTCCACCCAATCTAACATTTTCCCCTCCTCCAGGAGCTGAGGTAGACCCTGCTCCATCTCTGCCTCCCTTCCTGGACTGTAGACAAAGGCTCAGCTCAGTAACTGGGGTGGCCTGTGCTAATCCTGCCCCTGGGCCAGGCCAGCAGGGCACATACTCCTCCCTCCCCCTGAGGGACTCCCTCCAGCTCTGGTCTAGAGAGAAAGAAGCTGCAGCCCATGGGTGCAGTGACCCCCTGGGAAACAGAGGGGCTGCCAGGCTGGAGCTCCCTGACTCCAAAGAAGATGAGCCTGGAGTGAGCATTAGAGGAGGAGAGAGGGAGCTGTCAGGGGGGGCTGCCCCCACAGCCCAGCAGGGTCCCACCCAGGCTCCCTACACCTAACATGAGAATAGTCCCAACCCTCTCCTGTCTTCAGATCCTCTGATGCCTCAAGTCCTGCTCCAATCCTGCTTCTCCATGGAACTGTGGTTATTGGGGTGTTGCCTGACACTACTCTCTGTGGGATTTGAATTCATTTATGCCGGAGCTTGATGTACAATTGTCCTCCCATTGCCTTATGTGTGTGCCCTGTCTCTCCTGTCACACACACACACACACACACCACACAACACACACACTCCCCCTCTCCTTGGGAACCAGATCCTCACTCAGCACTGGGGGTTACTCTGACCCTCTGTCTCTGGTCCCCTCAGAGCCGCCCTCTCTGCAGTGTCTCTACTCAGCAGGTCTGAGCAGCCCCAGGAGTCCCTGCACTGCTGGAGACCCGCCCCAGCTAGAAGTCCTGTCAGGGATCTCAGAAAGGAGAGGAGGGAGTCGGTGAAGTCTTTTTCTCTTTCTTATCTTTCTCTGGAAGGGCTGACGGGAAGTGGAGCGAGGTAGGAGTGAGGAAGACACAGACACCTTATTTCATGCAAGTATCTCCCGCTGAGGGTCTCAGCGGGTCTTTATTTACACCTTAAGGCAAGCGGTGGGATTACATCAGTGTAAGCATCGAGACAGAACAGAAACAATCAATACATATTTTCTCATAAACATGCAAAGACTCCCTAGGTCTCACACCTAAAGGGCAATACTCTGGTGACCTTAAGAACAATTAGTTTCCTAGGTACAGCTCATTCACTAACATAATCAATCATATATGACAGCACAACATTTGTCAGCAATTAAACTTTCCCAGTTATAAAGTGGGGTGTAAAATTCCTATTCTATATTCAATTACTAAAATCAATATATCTCAATTAACTTGGTTAATATATTGATTACTTCAAAGTGGTCTGAAACAACTCATCAAATTTAAGTAAGTTCCACTGAAGTCTAACTCCTAACTAGAAATTCCTAACCTCCACATGGCCTGCGAACTATTGACCTCTTGCAAACACCAGGAAATGTACTGCTGGTGTAAA
>NW_023602073.1:29750892-29769258 GCF_014898055.3 Talpa occidentalis | reverse complement strand
AAAACATGAAAATTTCAGGTAATCACATAAGTGTTGCCATTCTCCATGGTCCACAGCATCCTCAGAATATCCCCCTCACAGCTTCCCCATCACCTGGTCCCATCCTCTTGCCCCAGCCCTCCCACTGCAGACCTCCAGGGTCTCACCTTAGAGGCTGAGAGACACATCAGAGCCCTGGCACTGTCACTGCCTGGGGGGACAACAAAACAGAACCTGGTCAGAGCCATGAGAGATGAGACCGCAGAGGGATTATGGGGGTGACTCCCCACGGGCTCCATTTACACTGTCCCCAGGGGCTCAAGGATCAAACCCTTGATCCATACTTACCTGCAGCCTGAGTGCTGCTTCCTTCTTGTTACTGCAGAAGAAATCATGTGAGACCAGGGAGGAGTCAGCCCATGAAGCCCTGAAGAAATCCCCTAGTCCTGGACCACAGGGAAGTTTCCTGAACTGTGACTGACGATCCAGAGCAGGACTGGGAAATATGAAGAAAGATGAGGAGAGATTTGAGCAACCACCTCCTGAAGTCTGCCCTCAGCAGGGACCTTCCCCTCTGCCTTTTGCTGGAATCAGGGGTCCAAAACCAGAATTATCAAGGTGAACAATCTGATTCATTTTCAAAAATTCTTTACAAAAGAGGGTTAGCAATCAGCTCCAGACTAGGCAAGTCAAGTGTGTGGATGGTAATTCTTTTTCACCTGGTAGGTAAGTTCTACCTAGAGATTGAAAAGCCCCAGTGGACAAGATTCCCCAATCCTTCCCTACCTGAGCAATTCTATCCACATCAAACTTCAGCTCCAATCAGCACAGCTACAGTGAACACAGCTCCAAGGAAAACCAGGCCAGCATTGATGCCACCATGATGCCATGGTAGGGATGAAGGATTGAGGAGGAGGGGGCACTGGAAGTGAAGGGAAGGTGAGACCCTGAGCCCCAGGCCTCTATCTGACCCTCTGAAGGCCTCCAGAAGAGCTCCTGATACCCCTGAGAAGAGCCTCTATGCTTATGTCCCTTTCCTCACCCCATCTCAGGACTCGGGACTCCAACAGTCCTCATGCTGCAGATGGCAAGTGTATCCCTGCTCCTCTCCAGAAGGTACCACCCACTGCTGGAAGGTTCCATCCCCCTCAGGCCTGGTCTCCACCAGCCGTGTGTGCTGGGTTAGGTCCTCACCATCATGCTGCCAGGTCAGGATGTTCTCAGGGTAGAAGCCCAGGGTGCATTCCTTCAGGGTGACCTGGTGTTCAGAGATGGGAGGGGGGGTGGATCTGTAGGGGTTCTGAGGAGACAGGTCCGAACATTCACAATTTGGGTTTTTCACAATTTAGGGCTGGAGCTCAGGCTATTAGGAGGCTGTTCTCTAAGGGGAGATCACAGACTTTTGTTCTTGACCAGGAGACTCAGAAAATCAGGAGTCAGATCAGAAAAATGTCCTCAGACCCAAAACAAGACCTGAGAGAGAAACCAGCGGTTCCCAACATCGCTGTTAGATCAAAAGGACCCGGTGAAAGGCTATTTTTCAGAGATGGTCTCCCCTTCAGCTCAGCAGAGCCGGAATTCCTTAAGTGTTCCAGATGGAAAGCAGGGCCCTCTGGGCAAGTCTCTCCAGGGAGAACAAGACACCCAGGGGGCTCCTCCCTCTGGGACTAGAAACAGGCGCTGCTCTGACCAGCCTTCCATCCTTCCCGCGCGTGCCCGCCTGAGGGAGGTTGGGAGACCTCGCGGCCCTTTCCTGGGCGCTGAGGCTTCTCCCAGCACTGCAGGGTCGGGCGGCCCGCCTGGTGCTTCCCCTTCAGGTAGTTCTTCCGCAGCTCCGGGAGCAGCCGCCTTCCAGCGCCGGGAGATCTGCGCGGCCGCGTCCGCCGCGGTCCAGGAGCGCAGGTCCCCGTTCAGGGCCAGGTAATCGGCGCCGTCGTAGGCGACCTGACTGTACCCGCGGAGGAGGCGCCGTCGGGCCCCACGTCGCAGCCAGACATCCCCTGGAGGGTGTGAGAGCCTGTCCCCACCCCGCGGTCACCCCGCCCGCCCCGCGGGAATAAACCGAAACCGACGCGGGAACCTCGCGGGGAACGTCCCGGGGCGCGTCCCGGGTCGAGGGTCCGGCGGGTCCCCTGCCTCGGGGACGCTCGGGCCGGGGTCTGGGGTCCCGCCCGCCCGCGGGGTGGGGTCGTGAGCGCCCCGGGCCCGCCCGCTCACCGGCCGCGCTCTGGTTGTAGTAGCCGCGCAGGGTGCGCAGGTTCAGGCGGAAAGTCTGGGCGTTGGTCTTAGCTCTCTGCGTCTCCCCCTCCCAGTACCGCGGCGCCTCCCGCCCTGTGGAGTGGAATGGACAGAGAACTGCGCGGAGAGTGGCAGAGTGCGGCGGAGTACAGGACGACGAAAAGCGGAGAGCATCAAGGCACCAACAGGCCTGCTAGAACCGGTAATGGACCTACCCTGGATGGGTTGGTTGCGCCAACAGTGCTCCAAAAGCATGCATGGATGGCAGCTGCCCAGGTGCCTGTGCCTGCGAGTAGGATTGTGGGGAGACACACGGAGCCATCACTGAGGTGAATGACCCTCACTGAGTAATCAAAACACAGGCGCCCTGGCGCTGGAGCAGGGTGCACTAGTTGCCATTTCTGCAGACACTGACTGAACTGGGCTAACGCCCGAGTTCCAGGTCTGAGGGCTTCCGAACTGAGAACCAGGGCACGAAACTTGGGGCGTCGGATCCCCCTGACTGAGGGGCACAGGGTAGACATAGCACCCGGCGCTGTCGAGTTGCTCCACACCACCCCACTCTGTTCCCCGGAGACGCACCGGAAAAAGCACAGCTCTAGAAGGATGCTAGGGAAGATCTCTGGCGCCACCTAGTGATCAGAAGAAAATCACCAACTCCCTGATAGTTGGAAGCTAGGATTTCCAAAACCACCCTCAGGCTCTGAGAGGGGTGGACCACCCGGAAATGGGGGTGAGAAGGGAAACAAGGCGTGGAGCAAGACCCCACTCTGGAATGAGAGGTGGGCACGGGATCCGGGGAATGCCATAATAGTGGGCACTGCACAGGGTGACAGCCGGAGTTTTTGGATCTGACAGATCTGGAATTGAGAACTAGAGCACAGACTTCAGGGCATGGGATCCACACAGCTGCAGCACAGCACAGGTGAACAGGAGGTTCCTTTCTCAGAGAACCACTGGTGAAAAAGCGCAGGTCAGCAAGTACAATCTCTGGCCACCTAATGACAAGAACAAAATCGCCCAGTTGCTAATTCCCTGCTGGACTGGAGTAAATACAGAGGGAGGGAACTGTAAGGGACAATGCCCAGCAACACAGACACAGCATCAACACCCTGGTGGAGTTTTGGCCTAACAGTGCTGGACCCGGTCTGGTAAACAGTTTCTGACATCCTTGAAGGAGAACTCCAAAGGGATGCCCACCAACACCAGTGGCAGAACTTCCCAACACATAGAACTAATTAGAAAGCAAACAGCAGGGAGAAGGAACAATACAAATAACCAAGCAAGCCTGCAGGGAAGGACACACCACAAAAAGAAAATCAGTCACCAGAAGTCTACAACAATGACATGGAAGAATTCTTCTGCCCGTCAGATAAAGAATTAATAATCATCATGGTTAAAGAGCATAAAGAAAATAAAAAGGAAAAAATGATATGCGACAAATAATCAATGAACTGAAGAATGAAAATGAAACCTTAAGAAAGGAAATAAAAGAAACACAGGAGATTAAAAGATTACTGGAAGAGATAACTCTGGGAAGAGCATGAAAACAGAATCAATGAAATGGAAGAATGGATTAGTACTCTTGAAGATACAGAAATAAAAGAACCAAAAGAGAAAAGGACAGAAGCAAAAAGGAAGAAGAATGAGAACACTCTGACAATTATCAGACTTTTTGAAGACAGGAAATATAAGAATTATAGGCATTTTAGAAGGCGAGGAGAGGGACAAAGGAACTGAGAAATTATTTAAGGAGATAATGGAAGAAAACTCCCCAACCATGAAAAAGGAGACAAATATAGACATACAAGAAGTGAGAAGAACACCCAATTACCACAATGAAAAGAAAACCACAACAAGATACATAATAAAAAAGCTTGTAAGAGTACAAGACAAGGAAAAAGTAATAAAAATGGCAAGGGAGAAAGAATATATAACTTATAAGGGAAAACCAATCAGGTTAACTTCGGCGCTCCTGAAGAAACACTACAGGCAAGAAGAGAATGGAGTGACATATTTAACAAACTTCAAGACAGCAAGCACAGCCAAGAATACTTTACACTGCAAAGCTCTCCTTACTCTATGAAATAAAAATAAGGACCTTCTCAGACAAACCGAAACTCCAGAAATTCATTACAACTAAACCCCACTCCAAAAAATTCTACAAGGCCTAAAGCCAATATCAACAGAGGAATAAATAAGAAGAACAAAATAAAGCAAGGAATAAAATCACAAAAAGACAAGCAAAATGGCAAACAGATGCCAACATATCAATATTAACTCTAAATGTAAATGGACTAAACTCATCAATAAAAAGACACAGAGTAGCAAGCTGGATTAGAAAACAAAATCCAACCTTTTGCTGTCTCCAGGAAACACATTTAACCACAAAAGATAGCCATAGACTGAAAGTAAAAGGTTGGAAAACAATCCTACAAGCAAATGGACCAAAGAAGAAGGCAGGAACAGCTATACTTATATCAGATGAAATAGACTTCAAACTGAAAAAGGTAACAAGCAACATAGATGGACACTACATTATGATCAAGGGGACAGTACATCAGGAAGACATAACACTCATCAACATATACTCACCAAATGAAGGAGCACCAAAAGATATTAACAATTAATATCAGCTCTGAAAACAGACATTAAGGAAAATACATATAGAGTGGGAGACTTCAACACCCCACTATCATCAATGGACAGATCAACAAGACAAAAAATAAAGACAGAGAGCCCTAAATAAAGACATACAAATCATGGGCCTAACAGACATCTATAGGACACTGCACCAAAAAAAATCCGAGTACACAATTTTCTCAAGCAGGCATGGAATATTCTCTAGAATCAATTACATACCGGGCCACGAGACAAACATCAACAGATACATGAAGATCAAAATCATTCCACCTATCTTCTCTGATCATAAAGGCATCAAACTAAAAATAAATCATGAAAATAAAACAATGAATACTCTAAAATTCATGGAGATTGAAATCCACATTATTGGAAGTCCACTGGACTAATGAGGAGATCAAAGAAGAAATTAAAATAAACTTTGAGTTGAATGACAAGAAGGACACCACTTTCCAGAATGTATGGGATGCAGCAAAAGCAGTAATAAGAGGAAAATAGATAGCAATACAGGCGCACATCAAGAATAAGAAAGAACTCAAAGAAGCAACCTAATTTCATACCTCAAAGAAATAGAAAAAGAACAACAAAAAAACCCAAAATCCAGTAGAAGAAAGGAAATGATAAAAATCAAAGCAGAAATAAATGAAATAGAAATTTAAAAAAATCCAAAAGGTCAGTGAAACCAAAAGTTGGTTCTTTGAAAAAAATAAACAAAATAGGCAAACCTCTAGCCAGACTCACAAGGAAAAAAATGGGAGAAAACACACATAAATAGGATTATAAACAAAAGAGGAGAAATCACAACAGATTCCACTGAAATTAAAAGAATAATCAGAGATTGGTATGTACACTTATATGGAAACAAATTCAACAATCTAGAAGAGATGGAAAAATTCCGAGAATGATATAATCATCCAAAACTAGATAAAGAAGAAAGAGAACACCTAAACTGACCAATTACAAGCAGCGAAATTGAAATAGTAATCAAAACACTCACCAAAAACAAAAGCCCAGGCCCAGTTGGCTTCACAAATGAATTCCATCAAAAGTTCAGCAATGAATTAGTGTGTATCCTACAAAAACTCTTTCAAAATATTGAAAAAGAAGGAATATTACCAAATACATTCTATGAAACCAACACTACACTAATTCCAAAACCAACAAAGACAACACAAAGAAAGAAAATTACAGGCCAGTCTCCCAAATGAATACTGATGCAAAAATCCTCAACAAAATCCTTGCCAACAGAATCCAACAATGCATCAAAGGGATAATACACCATAATCAAGTGCAGTTTATCCTAGGGGCACAGGGATGGTTCCACATATGAAAATCGATCAGTGTAATCCAACACATCAACAAAAAGAAAAATAAAAATCATTATGATCGTATCAATAGAGGCTGAGAAAGCATTCAACAAAGTCCAACATCCATTTATGATGAAGTCCCTTGAAATTCATGGGATTCAAGGAACATATCTTAACATGATGAAAGCCTCTATGACAAACCCACTGCCAATATTATTCTCAATGGTGAAAAGCTGAGGACCTTTCCTTTAAGATCAGGAACAAGAAAAGGATGTCCTCTCTCACCACTGCTCTCCAACATAATACTGGATGTCCTAACTGGAGCAATAAGACAAGAGAAAGACATACAAGGAATCCAAATAGGGAAAGAAGAAGTAAAGCTATCACTATCTGCAGACAATATGATAATATACATAGAGAACCCTAAAAACTGCACAGAAAAACTACTCAATCAACCAGTTTAGTAAAGTAGCAGGATACAAAATCAACACACAACAATCAGTAGCCTCCCTATACACAATCATTCTGAAGAAGAAGAAATTAAAAAAAAAATCCCTATATTGAATAAAAAAATCAAATACTTGGGAATAAACTTAAAAAAGAGATAAAGGAACTATACAAGGAAAATTATAAAACTCTGTTAAAAGAAATAGAAAAAGACACAAGGAAATGGAAAGACATCACCTGCTCATGGATTGGAAGAACTAACATTATGAAAAAGGCCATCCAAAAAAAGCAATTTACAGATTCAATGCTATTCCAATAAAAAATCTCAATGACATTCTTAAAAGAAATAAAAAAATACTGGTGAAATTCATATGGAACCACAAAAAAAAAAAACAAAAAAAAAAAAAACAAAAAAACCCTGCAAATAGCCAAAGCTCTACTGAAAAAAACAAAGGAGAATGGAGGGATGACACTTCCAAACTTCAAACTATACTACAAAGCCATAATAATTAAAACATTATGGTATTGGAAAAATGCATAGACCAATGGAACCCAATAGAGAGCCAGGAAATAAAGCCATACTTACATGGGCAATTAATCTTTGACAAAGGAGCAAAGAGTATGCAAAGGAACATGGACAATTTGTTCAATAAATGGTGCTGGGAAAACTGGACCACCACATGCAAAAGAATGAAACTAGACCACTACCTCTCACTGTGCACAAAAATCAACTGAAAATGGATAAAAGAACGACATAAGACCTGATACCATAAAATATATAGCAGAAAATATAGATAAAACACTACAAGACATACATATCAGTAACATCTTTAAAGACTCATCACCCAAAGCAAAGAAAGTCAAGGGAAAGATAAACACCTGGTATTACATAAAACTGAAAAGCTTCTGTGCAGCAAAAGAGACATTAACCAAAACAAAGAGACACCCCACTGACTAGGAAAAATTTTTTACATGCCATACAATTGATATGGGACTGATCACAAAAATATACAAAGAACTCACACAACTCAACAAAAACAAAGTAAACAATCCAGTCAAGAAAAGGGCAGAACTTAAAAGACATTTCTCCAAAGAGGAAATGCAAATGGCCAACAGGCATATGAAAAAATGTTCAACATCCCTTATAATCAGGGAAAAGCATATCAAAACCACATTGAGATACCACCTTACACCAGGAAGAATGGCAGATATCAAAAAACCAAGCAAAAACAAATGTTGGCGAAGATGTGGTGAAAAAGGAACTCTCCTACATTCCTCATGGGAGTGCAGACCTGCTCAACCACTATGGTAAGCTGTCTGGAGTTTCCTCAGTCTGCTAAAAATGGTGCTACCATATGACCCAGCCATTCCTGTCCTAGGGGTCTACCCAAGGGACACAATAAACATTGATTCAAAAGAACACCTGTACCCCTATTTTTATTGCAGCACTATTTACTATAGGTAAAACCTAGAAACAATTCAAATGCCCAAAAATAGATGACTGGATCAAGAAGCTGTGGTATAATACACAATGGAATATTATTCAGCAATCAAAAAAGGTAAAGTCATGCCATTCTTAGCAACGTGGATAGAGTTAGAAGAAATTATGCTCAGTGAAATAAGCTAGAAGGAAAAAGAAAAATATTGGATGCTTTCACTTACAGCAGGAATATAGGAGAACCAAATAAGACTTCAGTGTAAAAAAATAATAATATAAACACAACAAAACAAAAACAGACAATTATAAATCAGAGACATCCTGCAGGGAAGGAGGGAGAGGGATGAGAGGGGTGGAAGGAGGAGCACAGGGGATTGTGGTGATGGTGCACAGGTGCACTGGTGAAGCAAATTCCATAGGGACTACACCTGAGGGTGTAGGGGAAGCAAATATTGTTTAAAAATGAACAATGATGTAAAAAATAAATTAAAATATTTTTTAAATTTTTATTTATATATTTTTACATCATTGTTCTTTTTTGTACAATGCTTGATTTCTCCTCTCAGGTGTTGTCCCCATAAAATTACCACAACCAATACACCCATGAAACATCATTATGGACTCCTGTAATCATCCCTCTCCTATTTCAATCCCTCTCCCTCTCCTGATGAATGTATCTGATTTATAGTTTGCCTGCTAGTTTTGTATTTTTTTTCTGATCCCTTGTATGGTTTCCCTATGTTCCTCCTATAAGTGAAACCATCCAATATTTTTCATTTTCCTTTTGACTTATTTCACTGAGCATAATCCCTTTCAGCTCCATCCATGCTGCTATGAATGGCATAAGTTGATCTTTTTTGATTGCTGAGTAATATTGCATTGTGTATATATACCCATACCACATCTTGATTCAGTCATCTGTTTTGGGGCATTTAGTTTGTTTCCATAGCTTAGCTTTTGTAAATAGTTCTGTAATGAACATAGGAGTGCAGGTTTCCTTTCTAATTGGTGTTTTTGTGTCCTTTGGGTAGATTCCTATGAGTGGAATTGCTGGGTCATATGGTAGATCCAATTTTAGTAATCTGGGGGTCCTCTACATGGATTTTTCATAACGGCTGGACAAGTTTGCATTCCCACCAGCAATGCAAGAGGGTTCCATTTTCTCTCAATCTTTGCCAGCATTTGTTGTTAGTTTTTTTAAATGTGGGCCATTCTTGGTGGCATGATGTGATATCTCATTGTGGTTTTGATTTGCATTTTCCTGACAGCATCTGCTGTCGTCCAGCCCAGTTTTCAGATGGCTGCTGTGGTTGCTGCAGAGTCATGTCAGTAGCCCCACTGGTGAGCTGCCATGGTGGGTTGGATCCTGGCCCACTGATGCTGGGGTGCCACAAGCTCCAGGCCCTCACTGATGCGATAGCACCATCTTGCATGACACTTATTTTGTTTGGGACTTCTGGACACTGTGGACACTATTTCAGCAGGTCACTTGTAGCCTCAACAACTCTTTGTTTCCCCTGTTTGTTAAGCCCAACAACAATGGGCTCATTGTTGTTCCCTGAGCCTGAGCAGTCTTGCAATTGTGCCACAGTGAGAACCCATAGGCAGTGCCCTGTCTTCTCCCTTGGCAATGTCCTTTGATCTCCTATAACACCAGTTTTAGAATCACTTTTAAAACTTGGTTGGGTTTTTCTAAAAGGATTGGTCTTTCTTTGTAATGATAATTCTCCATATTCCCACCTCCAGTTTGTGCTTACAAATTTTTCATAGTCGGTTTAATGACTCCTTAATGACTCATCATTTCCTGTAGATCTAAATAAGCTTCCATCACTGCCCCCTCACCCTCCTGGCCCCAGTCATATGGGGTCAAAATCTTTTGGGGAGTGGAAGGGGAAGAGTCAGTGTTCCTTAACCGCTGCTGGAGTGGGATGTGGAGCTGTCTCATCAAGGGGCCCAGTGCTAGCCCCGGAACTAACGAGTGCTCCTGGCTGTGGAAGGAGGTGTAGATGGAGTCCAGGGTGGGGTGTCCGTGCTGGCTGTTCACCTTAAAGGAAGAGTTGGAGCTTGATGGTTCTTCAGTAGGAGGAAACAAATTGTACAATGAGATGGAGTATGCAGGGTCCATAAAGGAGAATGAGAGCGGTAGTGGCTAAAGGCCCCAGGCAGGGCAGTGTCCATGAGGGAGCCCCACTGAGAATTCCTCCCCAGGGAGAGACTTTTCTCTCTAAGTCTGTTGGGTAACACTTGAAGTTTTCTTATGTTGCACATTGCTTGTCTGCTGTGGTGAGCACAGGAACAATGCTCCTCCAGATAAATGCATGTTCCTCTCGGGTAGCAGTAAGTAGATCCAATGTCCTGTGATTTTTAAAACCGCTCATCCTAGGAAATCAAACTATTGTTGAACTCTGCCCATGGAGTCAGCTATATTGTTTGTGGCCTGAGTGGGATTTTGGAGAGTTCTGCATTTAAGGCGATGTCTGTGGTTCCCAAGGCCACACCCAATGAGATGCCCAGGGCTTCAGGTCAGGGAGGGACCCTAGTGTCACCTCCTTATGTTTATGGGAGAGAAGGATGTGGGATGGGTTAGGGACTCACCAGTCAGGGACTCACTTTCTTCTCCAACTGCCTATAGGGTGTGATGAGCCCTAAAGAGTAGAGCCCTGTCAGTGCTGGAGGAAGAGTTCAGTCTGCTGAGGTGTTGCAGAGGAAATAAAGGCAACTTCAGGGCAGGAAGGGGAGAGTGACAAAAAGTTCTACAACTGCCAGGATAGTGGGTTCATCAGCCAGCGCCCCCTACCCCCAATCCTGTTGACATGTTTTGAAATGTGTGGAAGGCTTGTATTGGCTGACAGTCATGACCGGTGTCATCAGGAGGGCTGTGTAATTATGATTTCTCTGTGCTGAATTTTGAGTTGCATATTCTAGAAAGTGTTTTGGGCTGTATCAAAGAAGAACCTTGTTTTGTTGGGGGATGAAGAAAATTTTAGGCTTTGGTATAGCCCCTGAGGGCCAAATATCCAAGTCTGCCCACAGCCAGGAAGGCATCCAGCACAGAACTGATAACTTGTTGGATTTAGGTTCTGACTAAGAAGTGTTAAATTTCAAGGTCTGTTTATACCTGCAAACTAATGCTGCTTCAGGGAATTATTGAGCTCTTGAATTGACCTAAAGTGTATGTTCACGTAGAGATGGTGTGAGGTTTCCCACTGGGGACCATGGTTCCATCGGAGAGGATACCGATTGGGTAAGACATTTTGGGAGCAAGTGCAACGCTAGTAAATAGAGATCCTTCAACTGTAACAGTGTTTATGCCTGAGGAGGCTGGGTGGGAAAAGAAATTTTAGGCCTTGGACAAATCTGGCCCCAGAGTCATGTTTTCATGGTGGCGTCTGTGGTAGGTGTGGGGGTGGAGGCCTGCTGGGTGGTCACACACACTTGGGCAGGAGCTGGAGTTCTCATTCCCGTGGCTCTGCAGTTTATACATATCCAGCAGTTAGTCTTAACAAGATACATTGTGTTATCTTAGCCAGGGTGAATCCTGAGTGTAGAATCACTTGCCCCAGGTGATTGCCCCACCTGATCACTTCAGGTGAAGTGAGAAGAACTTGAACGATTAGAAGGAGTCCCCAGATAGGACCTTTGAAGGGACCTATTGATGGTGGGGAGAGGAGCAGGCAAAATGGGAGGAAGATGGAAGAATCGGCCTGGTGATCCAGGTAGGGCTGGGATTGCCCCGCACTCATTTGTGGTGCTTTCATCACAGTCAGCAGTCCTCCTCCGCTGTCTGTTGAGGAGGTATATAGTTGCTTCACAGGAGTACTGTTCCTCTGCCTTAGGTGCCTGTGAAGGGCCCTGAGAAGAAACTGCTACTGGAGGCAGGTGATTCAGCCAGAATGTCCAGCCATTTTGAATACTGTGGAGGACTCAGAATGTCCATTTTGGACTTGACTGTCCCCACATCATCTTTCCAAGTTTTAAGGTAGACCTGTTGCCTGGGTGACAGTTTCAAGGGATCGGGGTCTTCAGGGTGAGCTTGAGGAAGTGCCCTGTTTCCATACTCAACCAGAGTCTTGTTGCGTTAATGGTGTGAGTTGAAAGAGTGGTATTTGGGGTCACAGACAAAATCTGAGGGTAACAAAGGTCTTCTACATGTCATTTTTAAAGGACTTAGCTGTAAATCTTTCTCAGGGGCTTTGGGAGTTCTCAGGAGACCCACAGGGTTACCGTTAGCTACCTCTCCTTGGTTCTCAACAAAGTTTGGCCAGATGCCTCTTTGTAGTATGATTTGCTTTTTTCCATCTTTCCAGAGGATGGGGGAGCCAGGCTGAATGTAAATAGTATTGTATGTTTAAAGTCTTGGTCACCTGCTGAGTTACTGAGCAGTGAATGATGGTTCATTATCATTTTTCAGGGATTGCCAAAGCGCAAACCAGGGGATTATTTCCTTCAGAAGGGCCTGTACCTAGGATGCTCTTTCTGTTCTGGCAGGAAAGCCTTAGATCCACCCTGTGAAGGTGCCTGTGACTACAGGAGACATTTGTACTTGGGGCAGGGAGGCACTGGGTAAAGTCCAACTGCCAGGTCTTTCCTGGCCATGTCTCCTTGCACGTCACTGGTTGGAACAGAAGGGGTGACACAGTGTCCTCAGGATTGTTCCTAACACAAAGTTTCTAAGCCCAACAGGCTTCCTCGACTGCCTGATAAAGACCCACTCCCATAAAATTGGATTTTATCAGGGTCCACAAGGCATTATGTCTCAAATGTGTGTCCTAGAAGAGTCCAGGTGCTAATTTCCACTGCAAGCCTTTGGGGATAAGATACTGGCCCTTTGCCCAAAGACCAGTTTTCTGAAGTTGGCACTGGTTTTTCTCCTTTTTCCTCCTGATAGTGAGCGCCCATTTCTAAGTGCAGCAGAGTTTAGGATCCTTAGTGATTCCAGCGCAGGACACTGGAGGGCCCGTGTTGCTGGAAGCACGTCAGTCCTGGACCACCTAAAAGAAGCCATCACGTGTCAGAGCAGTAGGTGTCCCGCTTGCTTAAGTCTGTTATTTGGGGGTACAGCCACTGGCCCTATCTACTAATAAAGGTGAGTCACTGCCATTAAAACTGACTGTATTTCAGAGAATAATCTTGTTTCTATATCACATTTTGTTTATTACCACATTCACTATGGGGGAACACATTTTTGAGACCCCCAGGAGTATCACTTAGCGTCGTGTAACTGAGGCCCATCGTGCTGCACGTGTGCATGGTCACTCCTGTCATTGCTGGGGGGTGTCCACTGCCTGTTCCACCGCAGGCTGATCGCCATGGAGATGTCTGGGCTGTTTCCAGTTTGGGGCTGTGATGTATAAAGTCATTATTAACATTGACTTACAAGTTTTTTAGTTCTCTTGAGAAATGCCTAGGCGTGTGCTTGCCAGGCTACATGGTAAGTGTATGTTTACTGTGTAAGGAACTGCTCCATGCTCTGAAGTGTCTGTGACCTTTGCATTCCTCCCAGCGGTGTGTGGCAGTTCTAGTGGCTTAGCATCTGGGCCGGCACTTGGCATTGTCCGTTCCCTTTTTGTTTTTTGTTATTCTGTGTTGTGTGCTCCTTTACATTTCATATATTTTCTTTGATGGAGTGTCACTTCAGATCTTGAGGCTTTCATTATTTTTTCATAAAGTTTTCTTATTTATTGTGTTTCAAGAGTGCTGTATGTCTGGCGCTGGTGCTTTGTCACATAAGTTTTATGCAAATATTGCCTCCGAGGCTGTGCTTGTCCTTTCTTTCTTTTTAAAAAAGATGTTATTTATTTATTTATTCATACAGGAACTGGGGTGTAGGCCAGAGGTATGGGGGGTTGTCAGAGGATTCACCAGAAAGAGTGGGGAACAGAATAGGCAGACTGACTGAATACAGTGCTGAGGGGAGCTGTGGGCATGACAGGAGAGGTCTGCTGCACCATGTGCGTAGTTCCCTGGCCAGGGACTGAACTCAGGCAGCAGTGGCTGGCAATAGCTTGATAGTGCTGAGACTTAACCCCTGTACCAGTGGGAGATCCCTACTTTTATTCTTTCAATAGAAATTGTGAAGAGAAGACAGTTTAATTCATTTTGATGAAATTCAGTTCATCATTTCTTCATTTGCAGATCATGCTTTCGGTATTTTATCTAAGAAATCTTTAATCCTGTGTCATAAAGTTTTTCTCCTATTTTTTTCCCTGCAAGTTTTATAGTTTTAATTTTATATGTAGGTCTACCCTGAATCCTGACTGGCTCTTCTATTTAAGGGGTGAGGTATTTAGGGAGGACTGTTGAGGTTCCTATTTTTTTTTTTTTTTTTGGCACATGTGCAGTTGTTTCAGCACCATGTGTTCAAAGAGATTATCCTTTCTCTAGAATCACTCAATTATATTTGGAGTTTCTGTTCCCTTCCATGGATCAATGTGTTTATCCTTTTGCCAGTAGAACATGGTCTGGTTACTATAGTTTTATAGTAAATTTTGAAATTAGCTAGTGTGAATTCTCTAACTTTATACTTTTCAAAATTTATCATGTATCCTAATTCCATTGCCTTCCCACATAAGCTTTAGAATCTGCTGTCTGAGTTCCACAAAGAAATCCTGCACAGAATCTATAGATATATTTGGAGGAAATTGATACTTAACAATATTAAATCTTCCAATTGAGGAACACAGTATATATCTTGCCATTTATTTCTATTTTCTTTGACTTATTTCCTCATCATTTTTGGGGAAAAATGATCCGGCATATATTTTGTTACATTTACTGATACATATTTCATGTTTTGATGCTATAGTGATACTTTAAAAACATGTTTTGTAATTGTTAAGATATGGAAAAGCAATTGAGTTTTGTTTATTTAGGACCTTTGCCCTACAACCTTGATAGATTCTCAGAGATTTTCTGTGTAGAATCGTACTCTCTACAAATAGAGAAAAGTCTTATTTCTTCTGTTCCAGGCTGGATGCCTCTTGTTTCTCTTGCTTTTCTGCATTAGGTATGTTAGTATGCAGATTGGGGTACCCCAAAGCCCCCTCTAAAGGGCTTTGGCAAACTGCCACTTAAAGCAAAGCAAACTCTTAATGTGAAAGTTCTTTACTAGGAGAAAAGAGAAGAGGATATTAATTTTTCAATAAAACACCCAAAGTTACCCATCCCTCATGAGTAAATGCCCAGGTAAGTAGGGTTTGCCCAAAGTGGAGTCTCTGAAGTCCAAAAGCTTGCCATAAATCCTAAGGTAGCTTCTGGTGGGGAATCATAGGAAAGGGGCAGGAGGGTCAAGCTTGTCTGGGATGAAAGGAGCAAAATCAAAGCACAAATCAAGGTAACCGTTGTCATTGTCTGCCTCCCTTTGGGTCTCACCCATGCCTCTTCCAAGTGTCTCTGTAGGTTTCCACTCCATGTGTCTCTTCCCATGTCCCCCATGTCCTTGGTGCAAGCCCCAAGTTGAGAAGCAAGGGGACATCTTCACATGTCCCTCTGCCCCATGCTATCTATTACTGTTATGAGTTATATGGATTGATTTTCAAATATTGAACCTTATATGTTTTGGGACATTGAAACCTACTTAATGGTGATCTACTATACTTTTATAATTGCTGGATTCTACTTGCTGTGTTTTTGTTGAGAATTTTTGCATCATTGCTCATGAAGGAAGTCTATCTGTGGAATTTTCTTGTAATGTTCTTGTCTGCCTTTTTATTATTAATTTCTTCTTGTCTGATTTTATATCATAATACTAATTGGGAAATGTTACCTTCTGCTATGTTTTCTGGGAGAGATTCTGTAGATTTGGTATTATTTCTCCCTTAAATGTTAGAATTCATAGGGAAGCTTTTTCCTCCTGGGAATGAATACTGGGAGGTAATCTCTCAATGGAGGGCCTGGCATGCTGCCATTTTTCATTGTTTTTGCTTCCACACCAAGCCCCCTTTTCATAGTCTCTACATTTCGTTTTTTTGTTTTTTTTTTTAAGAGCAATTTTTGGCTATTTGTTATTTGTAGTCAGGACTTCAGTGCTAGATTAATGATTGCATCACTATGACAACCTCTCCTGGATGACTCCCATTCAAGTGATTGTTATTTTTGACATTTCTAGACTTTTTTTTTTAAGATTTATTTATTTATTTATACAAGCACTGGGTATAGTCAGAAGTGCGGGAAAGTGAGAGAATTCACCAGAGCCAGAGTGGAGAACAGAACAGGCAGATTGACGAAATACACTGCTAAAGGGAGCAGCAGGCGTGGCAGGAGAGGTCTGCACGCCATGTGGGACCCTTGCCAGTGGCCAGGGATCGAACCAGCGCTGCAGAGGCTGCGGGCAGCTTCGCAGCCCAGCGCTCAACTGCTGCGCCACCAGAGGAGGCCCTAGACACGTTTTAATGATCCTCCACTCCATTTCCACTTCTACTGCCGAATATCAGGTGTTGCCTGGATTGTGGCAATGCCTCTCTACCTTAATCCCAGCACTTGGCTTGACCCCCTTTCTAGTCTTTCCTCTCTACTGCAGTATTTCTAACCTAACACTCCAACTGTAGCATTTCCCTACTCAATTATCATTAACATTGTCTTCACCTCTCAGGTAAAATCTAAATCTCCTTGGAATAGGTTACGAGACTCTTTATGATTTTTGTCCAATGGGCTGGTAAAGTTTACAAATGGGGGATTTGTGAAGAATAATCGACCAGTTAAGAGAAATGAAATCACTGCATCTTTGAGCATGTAGGTATATGGGAAATAACAGGGTGATACTGTTACAAATGCAGGAGGAGAAAATGTAAGACCAGCTTTCTACAGTCTGCCTTTTGGCTGGTTAAGGATAATAATGGTCCTTTTGTTTTGTCAAAATGAGACACACCTTTTAGGGGAAGCCCAAATGTTTGCAAAGTGCCCTTGGAACTTGCTCTCTTCTTATTGCAATGAGGACCAAAAGGACACTCACTAGACATATACACCCCAATGCTTGTTGGGCACTGTTTCAGGTCCCATGGTTTCAGGGCGAATAAGATGGCAATGGCCCCTTCCTTTAAGAAGCAGAGATAAAGCTGGGAAGACACACAAATCATTCCAATGTATTTCTCTAAAGTTTATAATCTCAACAACTATGGACTTGTTAAAATCTCTCTTGAGAGACGGTGGTTTTTTTTTTTTTTTTTCCTAAAAATCATCAGTCTCTCTTGTTTCCTTCTTTTTGCTTTCAAATCAGCTTTTGAAAAAGCTCTTGTGGACCCTGCTGGTGTCTGTAGCAACCATCTTCTTACCTTTGGTGCAGTATGAGTGGTCTGCATTTGTCTTAGTTTGCTCAGTTCTCATCCTTGACTTCTGCAACCCACTTCCTCCTGCCACTTAATTGGCTTTCACCCGGGGTCCTCCGAGGCCATCTGTAGTCTCTGCAGCACCCAACACCACTTTTTCCCAGAGCACTATTGGGCTCACTCCTGTCTGCTCAACTTCTCCCTACCCCTCACCTTGTGTCTCCCATGAACTATAACAAAATCTTCCTCAACCTTCCCCTTACACTCACAAGACAAACTGAGTCAAATTTTGAAATATGAAGAAAGTTTTGAGTATTATATGTATTTCATTTGTGCATTTTTGTCATTAATTTTTTTCCTTTTTTTTTTTTTGTGGTGATAAAATATTAGTCTACATTAGCTTGGAACTTACCCCTGTATATTCTGAACACATTTGTTCATTTTGCTCTTTCCATTCAGTAAATATTTATTCATTGCTTACTTTGTGCAAAGATAGTTCAGTAGGAGATATCTTTTTTCTTTTTCTTTAATCATTTATTTATTTAGGGACACAAGACCTGGGGTACAGGTCAGAGGAGAGAGAGGTGAGAGGAATCACCAGAGACAGAGTGAGGAACAGAACAGGTGGATCTACTGAAATACACTGCTAAGAGGTGTAGCAGGGGAGACAGGAGAGGTCTGTTGTGCCATGGGTACCTCCCTGACTCGCAGGGATCAAACTCGTGCTGCAGAGGCTGTGGATAGCTTCACAGTGCTGTGCTTAACCCCTTGTGCCACCAAAGAGGCCTGATACCCTTTTTCTTTCTTAACACTTAAGCCAATTTTGAACTTCCAATACCACAGTTTACCCAGGCCTGCATTTCTAGCCCTGTTCTAGCCCTGTTCTAGTTCTGGTCATATCAAGTTGCCTGTACTTCCTCATGATTCCTTCCAAATGCCCAAGTCTGTGGGGTGACAACCTCAATTTAGGAGAGAAATTGTTGAAATCATACCAAGTACTCTCTCTAACCACAATGCAATAAAGTTAGAAAGCAACTATAAGAAAAAAAAAAAA
>NW_023602073.1:29703779-29750792 GCF_014898055.3 Talpa occidentalis | reverse complement strand
CCCTGGGAGACAATATTTGCATAAAACTTATGTGACGAAGGACCAGCGCCAGACATACAGCACTCTCGAAACACAATAAATAAGAAAACTCCATGAAAAAATAATGAAAGCCTCAAGATCTGAAGTGACACTCCATCAAAGAAAATATATAAATTGTAAAGGATCACACAACACAGAATAACAAAAAACAAAAAGGGAACGGACAATGCCAAGTGCCCGCCCAGATGCTAAGCCACTAAGAACTGCCACACACCGCTGGGAGGAATGCAAAGGTCACAGACACTTCAGAGCAGTGGAGCAGTTTCTTACACAGTAAACATACACTTACCATGTAGCCTGGCAAGCACACGCCTAGGCATTTCTCAAGAGAACTAAAAAACTTGTAAGTCAATGTTAATAATGACTTTATTCATCACAGCCCCAAACTGGAAACAGCCCAGACATCTCCATGGCGATGAGCCTGAAGTGGAACGGGCAGTGGACACCCCCCGACAATGACAGGAGTGAACATGCACACGTGCAGCATGATGGGCCTCAGTTACACGACGCTAAGTGACACTCCTGGGGGTCTCAAAAATGTATTCCCCCATAATGAATGTGGTAAATAAACAAAATGTGACATGGAAACAAGATTATTCTCTGAAATACAGTCAGTTTTAACGGCAGTGACTCACCTTTATTAGTCAGTAGATAGGGCCAGTGGCTGTACCCCCAGATAACTGACTTAAGCAAGTGGGACACCTACTGCTCTGACACATGATGGCTTCTTTTAGGTGGTCCAGGACTGACGCGCTTCCAGCAACACGGGCCCTCCAGTGTCCTGCGCTGGAATCACTAAGGATCCTAAACTCTGCTGCATTTAGAAATGGTCACTCACTATCAGGAGGAAAAAGGAGAAAAACCAGTGCCAACTTCAGAAAACTGGTCTTTGGGCAAAGGGCCAGAATCTTATCCCCAAAGGCTTGCAGTGGAAATTAGCACCTGGACTCTTTCTAGGACATGCATTTGAGACATAATTGCTTGTGGACCCTGATAAAATCCAATTTTATGGGAGTGGGTCTTATCAGGCAGTCGAGGAAGCCTGTTGGGCTTAGAATCTTGTGTTAGGAACAATCCTGAGGACACTGGTGTCACCCCTTCTGTTCCAACCAGTGACGTGCAAGGAGACATGTCCAGAAAAGACCTGGCAGTTGGACTTTACCCAGTGCCTCCTGCCCCAAGTACAAATGTCTTCTGTAGTCACAGGCACCTTCACAGGGTGGATCTAAGGCTTTCCTGCTAGAACAGAAAAAGCCTCCTAGTGCAGACAATATTTGCACTTCTGAAGGAAATAATCCCCTGGTTTGCCCTTAGGCAATCCCTGAAAAATGATAATGAACCATCATTCACTGCTCAGTAACTCAGCAGGTGACCAAGACTTTAAACAAAAAATACTATTTACATTCAGCCTGGCTCCCCCATCCTCTGGAAAGATGGAAAAAGCAAATCACACTACAAAGAGGCATCTGGCCAAACTTTGTTGAGAACCAAGGAGAGGTAGCTAACGGTACCCCCTGTGGGTATCCTGAGAACTCCCAAAGCCCCTGAGAAAGATTTACAGCTAAGTCCTTTAAAAATGACATGTGGAAGACCTTTGTTACCCTCAGATTTTGTCTGTGACCCCAAATACCACTCTTTCAACTCACACCATTAACGCAACAAGACTCTGGTTGAGTATGGAAACAGGGCACTCCTCAAGCTCACCCTGGAGACCCCGATCCCTTGAAACTGTCACCCAGGCAACAGGTCTACCTTAAAACTTGGAAAGATGATGTGGGGACAGTCAAGTCCAAAATGGACATTCTGAGTCCTCCACAGTAGTCAAAATGGCTGGACATTCCTGGCTGAATCACCTGCCTCCAGTAGCAGTGTCTTCTCAGGGCCCTTCACAGGCACCTAAGGCAGAGGAACAGTATTCCTGTGAAGCAACTGAGAGCCTAACATACCACCTCAACAGACAGCGGAGGAGGACTGCTCACTGTGATGAAAGCACCACAAATGAGTGCGGGAAATCTGGCCCTACCTGGATCACCAGGCCGATTCTTCCATCTTCCTCCATTTGTGCCTGCTCCTCTCCCCGCCATCAATAGGTCCCTTCAAAGGTTCTATCTGGAGACTCCTCCTAATCGTTCAAGTTCTTCTCACTTCACCTGAAGTGATCAGGTGGGGCAATCACCTGGGGCAAGTGATTCTACACTCAGGATTCACCCTGGCTAAGATAACACAATGTATTTGTAAGACTAACTGCTGAATGTGCATAAACTGCAGAGCCACGGGAATGAGGACTCCAGCTCCTGCCCACGTGTGCGTGACCACCCAGCAGGCCTCCACCCCCACACCTACCACAGACGCCACCATGAAAACATGACTCTGGGGCCAGAATTTGTCCGGCCTAAAATTTCTTTTCCCACCCAGCCTCCTCAGGCATAAACACTGTTACAGTTGAAGGATCTCTATTTACTAGTGTTGCACTTACTCCCAAAATGTCCTACCCAATCCATATCCTCTCCGATGGAACCATGGTCCCCAGTGGGAAACCTCACACCATCTCTACATGAACATACACTTTAGGTCAATTCAAGAGCTCAATAATTCTCTGAAGCGGCATTAGTTTGCAGGTATAAACAGACCTTGAGATTTAACGCTCCTTAGTCAGAACCTAAATCCAACAAGTTATTAGTTCTGTGCTGGATGCCCTCCTGGCTGTGGGCAGACTTGGATATTTGGCCCTCAGGGCCACACCAAAGCCTAAAATTTTCTTCATCCCCCAACAAAACAAGGTTCTTCTTTGATACAGCCCAAAACACTTTCTAGAAAATGCAACTCAAAATTCAGCACAGAGAAATCATATTACACAGCCCTCCTGATGACACCGTCATGACCGTCAGCCAATACAAGCCTTCACACATTTCAAAACATGTCAACAGGATTGGGGGTAGGGGGCGGGGGCTGATGAACCCACTATCCTGGCAGTTGTACAACTTTTTGCCACTCTCCCCTTCCTGCCCTGAAGTTGCCTTTATTTCCTCTGCAACACCTCAGCAGACTGAACTCTTCCTCCAGCACTGACAGGGCTCTACTCTTTAGGGCTCATCACACCCTATAGGCAGTTGGAGAAGAAAGTGAGTCCCTGACTGGTGAGTCCCTAACCCATCCCGCATCCTTCTCTCCCGTAAACATAAGGAGGTGACACTAGGGTCCCTCCCTGCAGCCCTGGGCATCTCAGTGGGTGTGGCCATGCGAACCATAGGCATCACCTTAAATGCAGAACTCTCCAAAATCCCACTCAGGCCACTGACTCCATGGGCAGAGTTCGACAATAGCTTGATTTCCTAAGATGAGCGGTTTTAAAAATCACAGGACATTGGATCTACTTACTGCTACCCGAGAGGAACATGCATTCATCTGGAGGAGCATTGTTCCTGTGCTCACCAGAGCAGACAAGTAATGTCCAACATAAGAAAACTTCAAGTGTTACCCAACAGACTTAGAGAGAAAAGTCTCTCCCTGGGGAGGAATTCTCAGTGGGGTTCCGTCATGGACACTGCCCTGCCTGGGGCCTTTAGCTGCTACACCTCTCATTCTCCTTCACGGACCCTGCATACTCCATCTCCTTGTCCAATTTGTTTCCTCCTATTTAGGAACCATCAAGCTCCAACTCTTCCTTTTTTTTTTTTTTTTTAATAGAGGCATGTTTATTTATTTATTTGTTTCCTTGTTTGTTTGTCTTGTTTATACATGCACTGGGTACAGTCAGAAGCACGGGAGGGTGAGAGAATTCACCAGAGCCAGAGCAGGGAGCAGAGCAGGCAGAAGGACCGAAGTACACTGCTGAGGGAAGCAGTGGGCGGCAGAAGGTCTGCGCGCCATGTGGGACCCTCCTCCAGTGGCCGGGGAGCAGCCGGGGATCGAATCGGCGCTGCAGAGGCTGCAGGCAGCTTTGCAACCCAGCGCTCAACCGCTGCGCCACCGGGGAGGCCCTCCAACTCTTCCTTTAAGGTGAACAGCCAGCATGGACACCCCACCCTGGACTCCATCTACACCTCCTTCCACAGCCAGGAGCACTCATTAGTTCCGGGTCTAGCACTGGGCCCCTTGATGAGACAGCTCTACATCCCATTCACTCCAGCCTGAGCGTTAAGGAACACTGACCTTTCCCCTTCCACTCCCAAAAGATTTTGACCCCATATGACTGGGGCCAGGAGGGTGAGGGGACAGTGATGGAAGCTTATGTAGATCTTCAGGTAATGAGGAGTCATTAAGGAGTCATTAAACTGACTATGAAAAATCAGGTGGGAATATGGAGAATTATCATTACAAAGAAAGACCAATCCCTTTAGAAAAACCCAACCAAGTTTTAAAAGTGATTCTAAAACTGGTGTTATAGGAAATCAAAGGATATTGCCAAGGGAGAAGACAGGGCACTGCCTATAGGTTCTCACTCTGGCACAATTACAAGACTGCTCAGGCTCAAGGAACAACAATGAGCCCATTGTTGTTGGGCTTAACAAACAGGGGAAACAAAGTTACTGAGGCCACAAGTGACCGGCTGAGATGGTGTCCACAGTGTCCAGAAGTCCCAAACAAAATAAGTGTCATGCAAGATGGTGCTATCGCATCAGTGAGGGCCTGGAGCTCGTGGCACCCCAGCATCAGTGGGTCAGGATCCAACCCACCGTGGCAGCTCACCAGTGGGGCTACTGACATGTCTCTGCAGCAACCACAGCAGCCGTCTGAAAGCTGGGCTGGACGACAACTGATGCTGACCAGAGAACAACAGAGGTGACAGCACCAGGAGGCGGTGCCAGATGATCAGTAGCAGTGGACAGTTCTCAGAGGTGATCCGGACTCAGAGTGTCAGTTACCTGTGGACAGAGCTGGACAGCACTGGCCAGTAGTCCCGCTGCTGCAGGGTGGGGTGTGCTGGGAGCCTGCTATGTTGACCTGGGGCTCCACAGACCTCTACTGCCTGCAGCTCCAGGGTCTCCAGTGCTGGAGCTGGCCCAGCGGGCTCCCATGCTCTTTCCTGCAGCCCTGAAGCAGGGGCTGCAGGGCTTGTTGTGGGCTCTGGTGCTCAAACCTGGCTAAGAGCAAGTACTAGTGCCAGCTGTCAAGCCTAGCCCTCTAGGTGAGCTTCCAGGTATGTGGGCTTCCAGGAAGCCTCCATGTGGCCCACTGCAGGGTGGCCTGGATGCTTCCCAGAGACAGCACTTTTGGGTGACCAGGGGGAGCTCCTGCTGCTCTCAGTGGAGCCAACCCAGCTTTCACAGAGGGAGGGGCTGCCCACAGGGAACAGCTGCAGCTGCAGGTGGGAACTCCCACCCATGCCTGGCCACAGGAGTATAGGGAGCTGGGGGTGATGGTAGTGGTGGAGGACAGGGAAGGACAGTGCAGTAGCACCAACAACACAGCACAGCTCACTGTTTAGGCAGCAGGAAAGAGCCAGTTTTGCCCCAAGCATAGTCTGTGCAGATCAGCTTTCAATTCCACAACAGATAAAATTCCAAGAAGGAATGAATGCCCCCAGCAAAATAACACTATATAAGAGCAACCCCAGTCCTGATCAAGGCAGTTCCCTGCTGCCTGTGTTTATGCAGCACCCCCTTTTCCTTCCTCTTTTCCCTAATAAACCTGCCCTTTTAAATAAAAAAGGCTGTGGATTCTCCAGGCAGTCTGTGATTATGGATTTTTCATAGATGGTTTAATGACTCCTTAATGAACTCTTGCCTGCAGATCTAAATAAGCTTCCATCACCACCCCTCACCCTTCTGCCACAACCATATCCGAGTCAAAATATTTTGGGTTCTTAAATAAAGAGAAATAAAAGGAAAATGTCTTCCTTACATTCTCACTGGGAGGCTCAGGATTTGACAGCTTTCCCCGAGCTCTCTGGACGCTGTGGCCAGAATCAAGTCCTCAGTCTTGACTCTTAAATGAGCACACCTAATTTTTGCTTTTGTCTACTCACTTAAGTCAATAGGTTTAAATGGCCAGAATGGTTCCTACCTGAGGCCTGCAGGCAACATCCCCACTGTCGTCAGATGACTAGAGTTGACACTCACGGCTTAGAAGCACCAGATGAACATTCCCGCGTAAAAATATTTGTCCTCATCCCAACGATCACTGGGGTAGAGCTCACAGGTGCAGGTGATCAGTGTGAGATTTTTCTTTTTTTTCTTTAAAAGATTATTTATTTATACAAGCACTGGGTACAGTCAGAGGCCCGGGAGGGTGAGAGAAATCACCAGAGCAGGGAGTAGAACAGGCAGAGTGACGAAGTACACTGCTGAGGGGAGCAGTGGGAGGCAGGAGAGGTCTGTGTGCCATGTGGGACTCTCGCCAGCGGCCAGGGATCAAACTGGTGCTGCAAAGGCTGCGGGCAGCTTCGCAACCCAGAGCTCAACTGTTGAGCCACTGGGGAGGCCCAGTGTGAGACTTTTCTGAAGATCATCTGTGGTGTCTTTGTCTAAGTGACTCCTCGCCCATAAAATGTTTCATTGTGGTAAAATGGAACTTCCATATGACCCAGCAATTCCACTCCTAGGAATCTGCCCAAAGGACACAAAAATATTAATTCCAAAGAATAGCTGTGCCCCTATGTTTATTGCAGCACTATTTATAATAGGTCAGCTATGGAAACAACCCAAATGCCCAAAAATAGATGACTGGATCAAGAAGATATGGCATATATACACAATGTAATACTATTCAGCAATCAATAAAGATAAACTCATGCCATTCACAGAAACATGGATGGAGCAAGAAGGGATATGATCAGTGAAATAAGCCAGAAGGAAAAAGAAAAATATTGGATGGTTTCATTTATAGGAGGAATATAGGGGAACCAAATAAGGAATCAGGAAAAATAATGATAAATAAAAAGTCAAAATTAACAGACAATTATAAATCAGAGATATTCTGCAGGGGAGGGGGAAGGGAGAGGGATCAGAACAGGGAAGGGAAGAGCACAAGGGACTATGGCGATGGTGCACAGGTGAACTGGTGGTGGGAATTCTATGGGGGACAACACTTGAGAGGAGAAACCAAACATGATACAAAAATGAATAATGATGTAAAATGTCCGGAGCCGCATGGAGCATGCGCCGTGTTGCGCATGCTCCGAAGTTAGGTTTCGGTTTCTGTTTCGCCTTCGGAGAAACCTCTGCGCATCCGAAGAAGCACGTGGGACAGAGAGGTACGAGAGAGGAGCGAGGGGGGATAAGAAGGAAACCACGGGAGAGACTGGAGAGACGGCGGGGAGAGAGACTGCGTGGAGGATAGGGAGAGAGACTATGTGGAGGAGAAGGAGGGAGACTGCGTGGAGGAGGAGAGAGACTGCGTGGAGGAGAAGGAGAGAGACTGCGTGGAGGATGAGGCGAGGAGACCTGGAGAGGGAGACTGTGGAAAGGATACTGTGTAGAGACTTTGAGAGAGGAGACTGAGAAACGTACTGAGAGAGGAGCATAGAGAAAGCCAGGGAAGGTAGTAGGACAGGGAAAGGAAAAACATGTAAAAGTAGGAAAAGGAAAAAGGAAAAATAAAGAAGCAAACGCTAGCGTCAAGTTGTCAAGCCCCTCATTTCAATCCTCAGCCCTTCTCTTTTCGTGCCTCCGAATCCCGCGGGCCGGGACAGTAAAAAATATATAAATAAGTAAAATAAAAAATGCTTTCATAATATGAGTGGACCCTTATGTGACCTGGGATTTCTGAATCTGAACCCTGCCTGGGAACTCACCTTGAAACATGGACAAGCAAGGTCGGGAATAAGGTTATGCCCTGACAGGCAGCACCATGATTGGGGAGCACCTTGGGGGACTTGGGTTCATTTATTTGGATAGACAGCATTAGTGAAAATGCCTTGTTAATGAAGAATTTATAAGTGACGTCAGGGTTCTTCTGTCCTCTTCACCTCTCATGTACCTCCAGCCACTAAGAATAGAGGGGGTTTCCTCAGGGAGACGGGCTACTGATCATCAAGGTGGATGTTCTGTTAGCTTCTCCAGCAGTTCAAGTCAACCCAGAATATCTGAGAACACACTGTATTGAAAGCATAGGTTTTTATCTTTTTTGGAATTATTTTCTGAATAACTAGATTTGAGTTATTTTCTGCTGTGTTTTAAGTGACTGAAGGCAAAGTGTAAGAGGAAAGGCGGTGGTGTCCATGCAGGCCCTTCCCCCACAGCCTAGTTCCAAGGAAAGTCCCCGAGTTTCTCCTCAGCAGCCTCTGCTGCCTCCTCTAAGTGAGCAAAGGAGGGAGACCTGCGCTGTCACGTCTTCCATCCTGGGTGAGTGAGCACCTGAGCATGTGTGTAGACAGCAGGGTCCAAGCCCCAAGGCACACTTGAAGCTGAGGCTTCCCAGTTACCTGGGAAAGAACTTGAAACATAATTCAAAATAAAAACACAAAATCAGTACTCAGCTGCCTCTGCTGGGAGCCCCTGCTGTAACTTAGCACTGTCTGCTCCCTCAGTTCACAGGCAGGCAGCTTAAATGGAACTTTTCTTGCATTTCTGGACTGCAGAAGCTCTGCCCTCTGTATTTTGTCTGATCAGAACATCTGTTTTCCAAACTGAGATGGAGAGGATTCACTGGAGACAGAGTGGAGAACAAAACAGGCAGATTGACCAAACTACACTGCTGAGAGGTGCAGAGGGCGAGACAGAAGAGGTCTGCTACACCATGTGGTAGCTCCCTGGCCAGCTGGGGATCGAACTCGTGCTGCAGAAGCTGTGGACAGCCTCATAGGTTGCATCTCAACCCTTTCTGCCACCAGGGAGGTCCCTGGGCCAGAGATTTATATGTGGATAGTTTTTAATAACTGATTAATCTTGTAAGTTATTATAGGTATGTTCAGATTGCCTGTTTCATCTTGAACTACTTTAGTAGTTCATATTTTTCTACGAATCTGCCATTTAACCTAAGTTCTCTAATTCTTGGCATATCATTTTTCACAGATTTCCTTTATAATTCTCTATTTTGTATGATCCAATAAGGTCCCTCTTCACTACAGATTTGAGAAATTTGAGTCTTTTTCTTTCTTTTTGTAGTGTGCATTTGAAAATATGTCAGTTTCATTGAACTTTCAAAGGATTTTCTTTATTAATGTAGTCACAGCTATAAACTGCCCCCTAAGCCCTATTTTAGGGACATCCAATAAATCTGGACATGCTGTTTCCTCGTTTTCATTATTCTCAAAGTATTTTCTAATTTCCTGCTGATATCGTTTTGACCTTTTGGTTATATAGAAGTGCATTTTTCACATATTGGTGAGTTTCCCATAGTTCTTTTGTTATTGAATTTCCTGCTCTGTGATTGAACATATTTTATATTATTTATATCCTTTCAAATTTATTAGTTTGGGAGAATGATGTCAACAATATGGTAGAACAGAGAGGCTGGGATCAACCTTTCTCTTAAAAATAACTAAAAAAAGAACTGATAATGAGCCTTCAGCAAAACCCAGATGCATTGAACCAGCAGCAGCAGTAGCAGTCTGGTCAACAATACCACAGCAAGTACCCAGGATACTCAAGAACCAAAAAGCGGGCAAAAAATGGATCAGCCCATTCTCCACAGGCACCTGGCCGTATGGGCAGCCCCGCCCTCCTAGCAAGCCCACATCTTAAAGCCTGGACTGGGTACCAACCTGGAACCTCCAGTATCCCACCCTACTACAGGTGGAACCCTCAGACACCCACAGGTGAGCAACCCAGGTCTCAGGAACCATCGCCAGCTCCATGGAGTTGTCAGAACTTACTTTTTCCTTCTTGTCCCTGTGATTCTACTAAGAAGTAAACATCTGCTAAGAGGTGCATCCCATCAACCCTCTGGCACCACCTACCAAACAGGCCAAAACACCAGCCACCAGTGCCTGTTGAGCACTGAGCCCCAATCTTGAAAGACCAAGCACCAGTGACACCACTCAACCAGTCCAATCTTCCAAGTGGAACAGGCCCATACCTTGTAGTTGCCTTTCCCTGCATCAGGGTCTCTCAGCTTCCCCAGTTACACCAGGAAGTGCACCCACAGGCAGACAGGCCCACAGCTAAGACTCATAGCACTGGGCCCTACATCAGGGGCCTTTGGATACCCCAAGCAGTCTGGTCAAAGGAAGCCCCCGGATCTCCCACCCCTGCCCAGCGGTCACAGAGGCCCACACTGTGTGTAGATATGCCCACACCAAGGTGAGAGAGCTGGGACATCCCACTCTCCAGCAGCAGCAGTAGCAGTCTGGTCTACAATATCACAGGAACCCCACCCTGAACACGCCCAGCTGCAGCAGCAGCCCAGGCAGCGTATAGACCCATCCACTGGCCATCAGAAAAGGCCCAGTAGGTGGGAGCTGAAGGCAGAGCAGCAAGAGCACCTGCACCCACCTGCCACCCAAAGCAGCCCGAGCTCCAGGCAGATCCATTGCACCCTGGGAAAAGGCCAGGGAGGTCATGTCAGAGGGCGCCAGTGGCTACATGGCCCTACCCCAAGAACAAACATGGAAGCAAACAACGAGGAAAAAGAAACACAAGTGGTTAAGCAAGCCCTCCTGGGAACAATACACCACGGAAAGAAAATCAACTTCGAGAACCCAACACTGACATGGAAGAATTCCTCTACCTGACGAAGAATTCAGAATCATCTTAATAAAAAAAAAAAACTAAAGCAGAAAAGGAACAGAATGTTATTTATAACATAATAAATGAACAGAAGAATGAGGTTGAATCTTTATATAAGACAGGGAAGGAATTGAGGTTAAAAGATCAATGGAGGAGCTAAAAAATTCTGGGAAAAGCCACAGACAATAGAACAGATGAAATGGAAGAATGAATCAGTACTATTGAACAGATATAAAAAGAACTAAAAAGGACAAAAAATGAAGAAACACTCCAAGAATTACTTGATACCATGAGAAAAGGAAATATAAGAATTATAGTAATCCCAGAAGGAGAAGAGAGAGATGAGGGGACTGAGAAACTGCTCAAGGAAATAATGGAAGAGAACTTCCCAAACCTGAAGAAGGAAAGGAAAATAGACATACAGGAAGCTAGAAGAACCCAAACTACCATAATGAAAAGAAAACTACGGCAAGACACACAATAGGAAAGCTTCCAAGAGTACAAGACAAAGAAAAAAAATGAAACTGATGAGGGAAAGGAACATAGAATCGAATTCGAATAGAATAGAATAGAATAGAATATAGCATAATATAAAGGAAGACCAATAAGGCTGACATCAGACTTCTTTGAAGAAACACTACAGGCAAGAGAGAATGGAGCAACATATTCAAAAAAAAAAAAAAAATCCAAGGCAACAGATTCTAGCCAAGAATACTTTATCCTGCAAAGCTCTCCTTCCTCTATGAGGGAAAAAAAGAACCTTCTTATACAAACACAATCAGTAGAAATGTACTACAATTAAACCCCCCACTCCAAGAAATGTCACAAGAAGCCATAAATCTAAACCAACAGCAGAATGAACAGGAAGAACTGAACAAGGTAGTGAATAGAACCACAAAATGATCACCAAAATGGCAATAACAGACTCCATGTATCAATAATCACCCTAAGTGTGAATGGACTAAACTCACCAATAGAAAGACACGGTAGCATGCTGGACTAAAGAACAAAACCCAAACCTCTGCTGTTTCCAGAAAACACACCTAAGCTCTAAAGATAAACATAGATTGAAAGTAAAGGGTTGGAAAACAATTCTACAAATGATCCCAAAAGAAGGCAGGGGTAGCCATACTTATAGAAGATAAAACAGGCTTCAAACTAAAAATGGTGGCAAGAGACACCAAAGGACACTATATAATGAAGGAGACAATACACCAGAAAGACATAACACTCATCTGTATAGACTCACCAAATGAGGGAGCACCAAAATACATCAGACATTTACTATCAGCTCTGAAAATAGACATTGGAGAAAATACATTATGTGGTAGGAGACTTCAATACTACCCTGTCACCAAGGGACTAAGCAACAAGACAGAAAATAAACAATGAAGATCTAGACCACATGGAACTAATAAACATTTACAAGACACTGTCCCCCCCCAAAAAAAATACACATTTCTCTCAAGTATAAATGCATCATTCTCCAAGATCAACCACTGTAGTGCCAGGAAGGCACAGAGCTGGTTCTCTATGATCTGAGCAGATGGGTAAAGGAGAGTCTTGGAGCCCTCAATGGCTTTTTAGGGCTTTTATTGAGGTTTTACATGTACTGTGGCAACCAGGTACACAGCAGGCAGGGGTGGCAGGGGGTGGGTAGCAGGAAGCTGGCAGCCCCCACCCCCCCACTCTTCACTTGGCTCTCTCCCACATTTACAAGTTTTCCTTGGTAACTACAAAAACTGCAGCCATGGTCCACAAGAGTAAACAACACAGCTGAATATAACGATGTAACAAAATCAGGTGCCTGCCATCATGCATTCAGGATGGAAGGGATCCATCATCAGTCCTAATACAGGGAGGGCAAAAAAGCCTGGCAAGCATTGACCCGACAATGGGTCAGAACTCGAACCCAGGAAGGCACCCTCCTGAGTTCATGTTAACCGAATCATACATTTCTGCAGAACATGTTTCACACACAGGCTTGAACCACAGTTTGAAGGGCATTCTCATACTTCATACTTGAATGAGCATTAATTAAACATCTACCATGTGCCAGGCACCGTGTTAGGCACTACAGAGTTCAAGGAAAAGCTTCTTCTTTTCTGGCAACAGGCTGCTTTTGGCCACTGGTCACACCTTGATTTTCATCTCCTGGGGTGTACAAACAATACCATCCACCCCCAGGGTCCCCAAAACATAACAGCAACCTGCCAAGTTTCCTCCGCCTTCTGGCAGGATTGTCAGTCCAAGTCCATCCATTGGTTTTTCTCCCTGCATCAGCACTGGGTGAGCTCTGGATGATGAATCGTGGTCCTCTTTCTTTCCTACCATTCTGCTGCCTCAGGGGCCATCGGTTGGTCCTCGCAGGCCGTCTTCTCCTCCACTCGAGGTCTCATCCCACAGCTCCTGGACCTTGTCCACCTCCTGTGCTCTGCAGTGTCTTCAGCTCTTTCTGCAGCTCCTGGACTCTGGTCGTCTGCTGTGCTGCCATGGTGCCTTCAGCGCTGTCACAGACTCATGGTCTGCCACTCATCAGTCCCTCCTGAGGTCTTCAGAGGGCTCCACACCCATCTACATCAGATCATCCTTCCGACTATGCCAATTGTGGTGACTTCCTGGCACTACAACCACATACTGGGTCACAACACAAACATCAACAAATACATGAAGACTGAAATCATACCAAATCTCTTCTCAGATGATAAAAGCATCAAATTAGAAATAAACTATGAAAGAAATCAAGGCGATTGCCCACTACATGGAGACTGAACAATGTGCTACTGAGAGACCATCGAGTTAATGAGGAAATCAAAGAAGAAATTAAAAAGTACCTTGAGACAAATGACAAAGACAACGCAACATTCCAGAATGAATGGATTCAGCAAAATTGGTATTAAAGTAAAGTACATAGCAATACAGGCCCATATCAAGAAGTAAGAAATAACCCAAAGAAACAACCTAATCTTCCATCTTGAGGAACTAAAGAAAGGAAAAAATATATATACAAAAGCCAGGGAAAAAAAGAAATAATAAAAATTCAAGCAGAAATAAATGCAATAAAAATTAAAAAGACAATCCAAAAGGTCAATAAAACCAAAAGCTGGTTCTTCAATAATAATTACTAAAACAGACAAACCCCTAGCAAGGCACAAAAGAAAAAAAAGAAAACCCAAATAAGTAGGATTATAAAGGAAAGGAGAAATTACAACAAACACAGTAGAAATCCAGAAGATAGAGGTTACTATGAAAACATTTATATGCAAGCAAGTTCAGCAATGTAGATGAGATAGACAAATTTTTAGAACTATATAATCATCCAAAGCTGATCAAAGACTATGAAAACCTAAAAAAAAAAAAAAATGACAAGCAGTGAAATTGAAACAGTAATGAAAACCCTCCCAAAACACAAAAGCCCAGGATCAGATGGTTTCACAAACAAATTCTACCAAACATTCAAAGATGAATTAATGTTTATCCTACAAAAAATCAGGAAAGAAGAAAACTACCAAATTCATTTTACAAGGCCGACATTACACTAATGCCAAAATCAAACAAAGACAACACAAAAATAGAAAACTACAGACCAATCTCCCTAATGAACACAAATACAAAATCCTCAATAAAATCTTAGCAAATTGAATCCAAAAGTGCAACAAAAGGGAAAAAAAAATGCATCAAAAGGATTGTACATCACAATTAAGTGGGATGTATCCCAGGGACACAAGGATGACCCAACATACAAAAATCAATTAATGTACTTCACCACATCAACCAAAAAAAAAAAACAAACAAAAAACAAACATATGATCATATCAATGAATGTGGAGAAAGCGTTTGATAAAGTCCAACATCCATTTATAATGAAGGCCCACAAAAAACTCAGCTTAACTATGTGGAGATTTCTGGACCTACTAAACATAGAGCTTCCATATGATCCAGCAATTCCACTCCTAGGTATTTACCCAAAGGACACAGAAACATCAATTCCAAAGAGCACCTGCACCCCTATGTTTATAGCAGCACTATTTACAATAGCTAAGCTTTGGAAACAGCCCAGATGCCCAAAAATAGATGACTGGATCAAGAAGATGTGGTACATATACACCATGGAATATTACTCAGCAATCAAAAAAGATAAACACGTGCAGTTTGCAGCAACATGGATGGCGCTGGAAGGGATCATGCTCAGCGAAATAAGCCAGAAAGAAAAAGAAAAACACCAGATGGTCTCACTCATAGCAGGAGTTTAGAAAACCTAAATAAGAGACCAGGAAAAAGACTAATCAATACAAAGTAAAAATCAAAATCAACAAGCAACTATAAACCAGAGACACTACGTGGGGGAGTGGGGGGGAAAGGAAGGACTAGAGTCAAAATAAGGGGGGAGGTGCAATTGTATGGGGAATATAACAAAAATGAAAATGCATACATTGTGCAAAGATGAAAAAAGATGTAAGAATTATATAAAATAAAATATTTAAATTAAAAAAAACTCAGCTTAAAAGGGACAGGTCTTAACATAATAAAAGCCATATATGACAAACCCACAGCTAACATCATTCTCAATGGTGAAAAATTGAAAGTCTTCCTATTAAGATCTGGAACAATACAAGGATGTCCAATCTCACCACTGCTTTTCAATGTAAAACCAGAAGTCCTAGCTAGAGCAATTAAGCAAGAGAAAGACATAAAAGGAGACCAAATAGTGAAAGAGGAAATGAAACTATCACAATATGCAGATGATATGACAATATATGGAGAGAATTCTAAAAATTCCACAGAAAAACTAATGAAAACAATAAACCAGTTTAGTAAGGTAGCAGGTTACAAAATCAGCACCAAAAAATCAGTAGCTTTCCTATATGCAATCAATCAATCTAAGAGGACAAAATTAAGAAAATCATCTCATCTACAACTGTACCCCCCAAAATTAAATACCTGGGAATAAACCTAACAAAGGAGGTGAAGACCTTTACAAGGAAAACTACAAAATGCTTTTAAAGAAATAGGAGAAGACATCAAAGTGGCCACTCTACCAAAAGCAATTTACAGGTTCAATGCAATTCCAATAAAAATCTCAACTGTTGCGAGCCAGCCGCAGCAGTCTGGGTGTCTTTTTTTAGATTAGGAGACTTCCTCCCCTAATTGAGAGTTGGGGGCTAGGCAAGAGTCAGTGCGGCTTGCCTGGCATTAACGCCCTCCAGGCCCTTGGTTCCTTCATATCAAATCAATATCAAAACAATATACTATAGATGATTATTTCTATATAAAAGCTTTCTGTTTTTCACTTTAATCAATTAGTTATATGTTAGTCTAAACTTTATAGGTTAGTTAGAAATCATCTCTTTGTCTCCCTTCCCCCAGGTAATCTCCTGCCCTTTGTTTTCCTCTAGCCCATAGTTAATCGTTCACCATGGCAAACTTAAAAATGTTAGTTGTAGACACATAGGCTTTTTGCTAGTAATAAAATAACTGTTAAATTGTTTAAAGTAAATAACTATTTTGAAAACATTTGTTTAGCAACCATGCCTTCTCTAAGACAAAAAATAATAAATGTTACACCTCTGCCGGAAGGCAAACAGACCCTTGGCGGCTCCTGAAAAAGAACATGTGATGATTATTACCTTCCTACCTTATGCTTGTGTACTCACGATTTGCTTAGTATAAATAAAGGACTGCTGAGACCCTCAGCAGGATGATGCCTGCACCCTGATCAAGTGTCTGTGTCTCCTCATTCCCCTTCCCCATCCCTTACCATTTCTCTACGATTGCGCCGACGCCTTCCCATCCTTCAGGAACCCCTGACACCCAGACTGCTGCGGCTGGCTCGCAACACTCAACGACATTCTTCAAAGAAATGGAACAAATATTGATGAAATTCATATAGAACCACAAAAACTCCAAACAGCGAAAGCTCTTCTGACTCGCAGTGGGGAGAATAGAGGCATTACACTCCCAGATTCCAAAATATATACCACAAAGCGTTATAATAAAATGTAGTATCGAAACAAAAACAGATACACAGACCAATGGAATCGAAATGAAAGCGCAGAAATAAAACCACATATATATGGTCAACTAATTTATGACAAAGGGACAAAGAATACACACTGGAATAAGGAAAGTCTCTTCAATAAATGGTGCTGGGAAAACTGGACTGCCATGTGCAGGGAATGAAACTAGTCTACTACCTCACACCACACACAAAAAAATCAACTCAAAATGGATGAGACCTGAATGTAAGACCTGAAACGATAAACTGTATAGAAGAAAACATAGGCAAAACACTCTGTAACATAAACTTCAGAAACATCTTTGAGGACTCATGTCCAGAATCAAGGAAAACAAAGAAGAGAAACAGCTTGGACAACATCAAACTATAAGTTTCTGTACAACAACAACAAAAAAAAACACTAACTAAAATGAATTGTTATTAATCACACCGTGCCTAATTCATAAAGTAAACCTATCATCGGCATGTATGTGCAGGGAAATCTGCATACAGGGCTCCATACTATAGGTGGTTCAGGCATCCACTGGAGGTATTGAAATATATCCCACATGGGTAAAGGGGGGCTACAGTACTAGTATTTGGATTTAGGCCAAATTAAATGTGTGTATTGCATGTCCTTGTTGCTTTAATTTGCATTTGCATTTATATATGCATATATATGCATGTATATATTGCAAATCATTTATATATGATGGTGAGTATCTGTTCATTTGTCTGCTTGCCATCAATATAGCTTCCTTGGAAACAGCTCAGAATTTGGTTCAATTTAAATGTTTTTTGTTCCTTGTTGAATTTTAAGGGTTCCATGCACATTCTAAAACATGTATTACATCAGAGCCTTGTTTTGCAAATACTTTCTCCCAGTCTGTGGTACAAGCTCTTTTTACAGACCTAACGCTCACATCAATGCACAGACTTTTCTGGGAAGAGAAATGAGGAGTTGCTGACTGCAGGGGTTCAGAATAGAGGGGACTTGGTTGATGACAGGATGATGTGACTTATGTATTTGTGTATGTTCTTGAATATTTATAAACCTTCTATGTGTCACAAATAACAAATATTAGTTATTATCAAAATCATTTATTATCAAAAATAAATTAGATGACAATCCCTGACACTATGACTCCACAGATCCCCTCAGTCGCGTGTTCTCAGACTCTGACCCTCTACTCTAGGACCCACCATCTTGTCACTGAACTGTTTTGCCTTAGAATTTCCACCTGACAAATTTGGGCTGAATGGACAGACATCCCTTCCCACTGAAAACAGCTAAAAATGCCACTTTCTTAAAAGTATCAGAACTCACAATATAGTGATAATTGCCACACCCAGAAGACAAGGGGGAGACCCTGTATGGGCCCCACAGAGTACAGTGCCCTGAGGAGGGAGGGAGGGCTGGGATGGCCCCGCCTAGAGCAGACTCAGAGCCCAGCCCTTCAGCTCTGCGCTGAGTGGGACAACCGACACCCACCTTCCTTTTTAAAATTAGGAAGAGATGTTTTATTCTGATTAGATTTATATGTATAATGTAGAATTTATGTGCTATAATATACATTCATTGCAAAAAAATTAAAATGTGGGGCCTCCCTGATGGTATAGAGGTTATCACAGGGTTATCACCACTGCGGCCTGAGTTAGATCCCCAACCAGGGAGCTACCCACATGCCGCAGCAGACCTCTCCTGTCTCACCTGCTGCTCCCCTCAGCAGTGTATTTCAGTAGATCTGCCTTCTGTTCTCCACTGTGTCTCTGGTGAATCCTCTCACCCTTACCACCTCTGACCTGCACCCCAGTTCTTATATACATAAATAAAAATAAATCCTTATATATATATATAAAATGTTACAAATGGTACAGTAAAAATAACTGTTGTCCTTACACTTGGAGAGACTATGTTTCATTCTTTCCTTGTCTGTTGTAGATCCTGCTGCTGCTACCTGAGTCAATCTCTCTCTCTCTCTCTCTCTCTCTCTCTCTCTCTCTCTTTCTCTATGAGCACAGAGCCCAGTGGCCTCAGCCCTGTCACCTGCAGATGCCATTACCCAGGTCAGCTCACTCTCACCCCTCCCAAGAGGGCTACTTCTCACTTCCTCCCCCTACTCAGCCCCTCAGCGCCTCCCCTCCCTCTACTCTTGTGTGATCAATTTCTTTTTCATTCTTAAAATATGAAGCACCATGGATCCTCTGCACCTGGATACTCTGCCCTCACCCCAGTGATAGTAGACGGTCCCCTCCTGTCTAGATCATCCCTCAGCTTGGGTGCAGGATCAGGCCCCTCTGTCCCCTGGGTCATCATATCCCTCTCTCCTGTGGGTCATGCTTTCTGCCACACACATATAGCTCCCATTCAAAAAATACAATTAAACCAGTTCAAACTCCCCCCCATAAAATCCACCACCTGACCCCATGTCTTTCTCCACCACTGCCCCGTGTTCATGGCACTCAGTCAGATCCTCAGTGAGTCCATTATCTCACCTACTAGACTGTCTTTTAATTTTTTACAAATAGACATATGTACATAATTTTAAAGCCTACACTTCCACAAGACGTTTTAGGGAGACAGATGTCCCCATCTTCTATGGGCCTCACTTTCTGAATCTCCAGGACAAGCTGTTTTTCTTTTTAACTGATTGACTATTGACGCGTCCTCCCATCATAATAACATTATAGTTATGATTAGCTCAATGTGTGATGTGTGCATCTTTTTTTGTCAGGTCATTTTATGATTTTAGTTCTTCCTCAAAATGTACCACCCTTTAAAGAAAACTGATACCTCTCAGGAGCCAGAGAAGGAAAGCATTTTCAGAACAGGAGAGTGAAAGCACTGTCAGCTGTTGTTAACAATAAGAAATAGCAAAGTGTTGAATGAAATAAGGTCACAACTTTGGTGATGACCATTATTGTCAACCTCCCACAGGTAGGTCCAGCACCTGAGCCAAGAGGAGAAGGGCTGCCCAGGAGATAGCAGGAGGGAGGGAGCAGGGATGTGGACAGAGACCACCCTGTCCAGTGTGAAGAGCTGTCAGGTCCTGGATGGGGAGGCTCAGGAAAGCAGGGAGCATCTCCTCAGGCCTGAGAGAAAGAGTCTTGCTGCAGTGGTCCTTATTGCTCCAGCCAGATAAGACACTGGCAAGCAGCTAAGCTAAAGGGCCTCACACCGTGGGGCCAAAGGTAAAGGGCCTCACACCGTGGGGCTGAAGATTTAACATCCCTTCGTTTTTTGTTCTTGGTCATAAAGAGAGAAAAATTTATCAGAAAGTACATTAGGCAATAAATTATATGCATCAGCATACTGCAAGTAAACGGCACGGAAAATTACTGTTTAGAAATTAGTTACTACACAATTTGGCCCACTTGACAATGGGAGACAATTTATTGTACATATCTGACAAGCAATCCAGCACAACTATTATAGTAAGTCCTTCTTTTGCTTTTTTAGAAGTTTCTTTTCATTTAGAAGTTTCTTAGGAAAGTTTTTAAATGAAGTTAACTGTGTTAAGAAGTTTCTAGGTAGAATAAGTTCTGAGAGCTGAGAAGCAGCTGGTCTCCAGCTGAAGGCCATATGCATAGAAGAGTCTTTTGATGCTTAGACTTTAGCTGATAGGGATGTACTGGCGGCTATCCACTGTCTTAGGTAATTGTCTAGCTGAAATAATAAGTTTTAGTGTTAGGTTTGTTTTTTTATCTATTAACCTTGATGGCTACCATCTAGCTGAGATCCATAGGAGCCAGTACTCCATGGGAATAGAATACACTAATTGTTTCTGCTTTACACGTGATGATGTATTTTTTTCCTGCTTGCTAAAAATGAATAAAGACCTGCTGCGTCTCTCAGCAGAAGATACTTGCACCTCATCTAGTGTCAGTGTCTCCTCACTACCTCATCTCCTTCCCCTCAGCCCTTAACTTTTCGCAGATGCTGTCTCATCCTTTCAGGAACCTCTGACACGACATTTTTGCCGGAGGCTGGTCCCCAGCAGAATCTGGAGACAAAGTAAATCTGATTTCTGATAATGCAAAGTACATATAAGTCACTTCTGCCACAATCCAAAGTACTATGTCCCAAGGAAACCAATTTGTATGAGGTGAATTAGACTTTTTTTTTTTTTTTTTTGAGGAGGGGGACAGGGGCACTACCATCTTTACTTGAAGGGATGAATGACAAACACTATCAGTATTTAGATTTGGTCAACCTGTGCACACTTTCTAGACAATGAATGTCTGTCCCTTTTAGAAAATCAACTGACAGCTGGCAACTGATAGTAATTAATTGTATTCATATAGTACAAGCTCCAAGTGAAAACTAGGTATTGGAAAGTTGTGTTCCATCACTATAGACTTGACAATTTCCAGTAGCCACTCATTTTTTTGGGGAAATTTGGAACATAAAAAAAAGCATGACTTTCAACTTTTGATTCCAGAATAATTAACGAAGATTATATAACCTAGTAAAACAATGCATCATTTTTTAAAATCATGTAGTAGTTCAAGATAATAGTTCAAGAATAATAAAGAGAGGCCTATGGTGGGCTTCCCTGGTGGCTCTGGTAGTTGAGCACAGTGCTGTGAAGCTGTCTGCAGCCTCTGCAGTGCAGGTTCTATCCCAGCCAGCAGGGGAGGTACCCACTTGGCACACAAACCTCTCCTGTCTTGCCCACTGCTCTCCTCAGCCTTGTGTTTCATCAGTCTGCCTGTTCTGTTCCTGGCTCTGTCTCTGGTGAATCCTCTCACCCTCCCACACATCTGGCCTGCACCCCAGTTCTTTTATAAATAAATTAATCTTTAAAAAAAGAGAGAGGGAGGTCTGTGGAATTAAAGTAACAGAAAATATTCAATATTGTTTCACTTTTGAAATAACATTTGAAAAACCACCACTTTTACAAGTGAATCTACAGTTTCAATTTATTGTCGATGTGTAACAAAGTTGAATATTCACAATTATCTGAAAGGTAATTAAAATGCTTTTGTCACATATTTCAGTGAGGCTGTATTTTTCATTGACCAACCAAAATAGCAGGGTAAACTTTGCAGGAGAAAATATGACAATCCAACATTTTTCTAATGAGACAGAGAAGAAAGACAATTGCAAAAATATAATCTGTAAAAGATCCACTCATTGCTGTGATTATTTTCATAAATATCTATATTTCATTAAGAAACTTTGCGAACAGCCAATGGGTATTAATATTACTTTAAATTAAATAAAGACAACTTTAAATTGGTTTTATTCCTCGTTTAGTAAATACTGAGAGCTACAACCTCCTAAAATTATACTGGGGTCCACACTAATTTGTAAAACTGTGCCGAGATACTGACAGAAGAAATGCCCAGTCCCTGGGCCTGGACTCAGGAGACACGGTGGGACAAAGGCCGTGGTGCAGGAGAAGAGGGGACAGCAAAGTCCCAGGTCTCAGGGGGTGGCTCTCAAATTCTCTGTCCCCAGGCGCAGTCTGGGGCTGGAATGTGACTGTTGGGGATTCCCCATCTCCCCAGTTTCTCTTCTTCTCACAACCTGTGTCGGGCCCTCCTTCCTGGATACTGGTGACTCACTCCAGTTCTCACTCCCCATTGCCTGGAGGTGTCCAGAGCAGCCAATCAGCAGCTCCGGGCCCAGTTATAAAGTATCCACCGACCAACACCGACTCAGATTCTTGCCCAAAGAGCTCAGGTCATGAGGCCCCCAACCCTCCTGCTGCTGCTCTCGGGGGCCCTGGCCCTGACAGAGACCTGGGCGGGTGAGTGCGGACTGGGAGGGAAAAGGCCCCGGAAGAGGGAGGAACCCGGCGGGGTGCTTAAGACCCGGAAAAAGCAAGTCTCCCCCGCTTCTGGCCCTGTCGTCCCCCTCGACCCCAAACTGTCCTGACCCCGCTCTGCCCTCCCAGCGCCCCCGCCCCCCTCTCCGCCTGCTCTTGCCCCTCTGAGTATCGACCCTTCACGTCGGCCGCCATAGTTCAATCTCGGCAGCCCCCTCGCCCCCACCCCTCCCCTCCCGCCCCGTCTCCCCGGGACCCGCGGGGCGGAGGCTCAGCCCGGGTCTCCCTCCCGCCCCCAGGCTCCCACTCCCTGAGGTATTTCCATACCGCGATGTCCCGGCCCGGCCCCGGGAGCCCACGTAATGGTCGTGGGTACGTGGACGACACGCAGTTCGTGCGGTTCGACAGCGACTCCCCGGGCCAGAGGATGGAGCCGCGGGCGCCCTGGGCGGGCGGGAGGGGCCGGAGTACTGGGAGGGGAGACGCGGAGAGCGAAGGACACCGCACAGCTGCACCGACGCAGCCTAAACAACCTGCGCGGCTACTACAACCAGAGCGCGGCCGGTGAGCGGGGCGGGCCCGGGGCGCTCACGACCCCACCCCGGCGGGCGGGCGGGACCCCAGACCCCGGCCCGAGCGTCCCCCGAGCAGGGGGACCCGCCGGACCCTCGACCCGGGACGCGCCCCGGGACGTTCCCCGCGAGGTTCCCGCGTCGGTTTCGGTTTATTCCCGGCGGGCGCGGGGGGTGACCGCGGGGTGACGCGGGGTGACGGGGCGGGGACAGGCTCTCACACCCTCCAGTGGATGTCTGGCTGCGACGTGGGGCCCGACGGGCGCCTCCTCCGCGGGTACAGTCAGTTCGCCTACGACGGCGCGATTACCTGGCCCTGAACCGGGACCTGCCTCCTGGACCGCGGCGGACACGGCCGCTCAGATCACCCGGCGCAAGTTGGAGGAGGCCGGAGAGGCGGAGCGCTTCAGGAACTACCTGGAGGGCAGGTGCGTGGAGTGGCTGCGCAGGTACCTGCAGCACGGGAAGGAGACGCTGCAGCGCTCAGGTAAGAGGGGCCGCGGGTCTCCCAACCCCCCTCAGGCCGGCACCGCGGGGAGGGTGGAGTCACGGTCACAGCAGCGCCCCCTCTCTGGTCAGGGGGGAGGAGCCCCCGGGTTTCCTGACTCCCCAGAGGACCCCACTTTTCCTCAGAACAGTTAAGGAATCCAGTCACTCCTGAGCCTGAGGGGAGACCAGCCCTGGAATCATCCTTCACCGGATCCTTTTGCCCAGGCAGCCCTCTTGGGAACCATCATTTTCTCTCTCAGGGTCTTGTTATTGGTCGGAGGACATTTTTCTCCTCTGACTGCTATTTTCTGAGTCCCCAGGATTATCCCAGACTCCCCAGACCAGGCTGATTTCTAGATTTTGTGCTTCCTCTTTCCAAACCCACTGCCCTGTCCATTCTGAGGATGGTCCCAGGGGACTTTTTCAGGGTCCATGAAAGAAAAACCCAGAGTATGAAAGTTCTCACTTTTCTCCTCAGATCCCCCACAGACACATGTAACCCACCAACCCACCTCCGACCGTGATGTCACCCTGAGGTGCTGGGCCCTGGGCTTCTACCCTGAGGAGATCACCCTGACCTGGCAGCGAGATGGGGAGGACCTGACCCAGGACATGGAGCTGGTGGAGACCAGGCCTGGGGGGGATGGAACCTTCCAGAAGTGGGCGGCTGTTGGGTGCCTTCTGGAGAGGAGCAGAGATACACGTGCCATGTGCAGCATGAGGGGCTGCATCAGCCCCGAGTCCTGACTTGGGGTAAGGAGGGAACGTAAGCACAGAGCTTCTCAGGGGCATCAGGAGCCCTTCTGGAGACCTTCAGAGCATCAGGCAGGGGCCTGGGGATCAGGGTCTGACCTTCCCTTCCCTTCCCTTCCAGTGCCCCCTCCTCAGTCCTCCATCCCCACCACGGGCATCAGTGTTGGCCTGGTCCTTGGAGCTGTGCTCACTGTGCTCACTGTGCTGTGACTGCAGCTGTGATGTGGAAGAGAAAGCGCTCAGGTAGGGAAGGGAGTGGGGGATCTTGTCCACTGGGAGCTTTCAGGCCCCAGATAGAATTTGCCCTACCTGATAATGGGAAGTACCATCCACACACGTGTTGCCCAGTCTGGATCAGATTGCTAATCCTATTTTTTTAAACATTTTTGAAAATGAATCAAATTGTTCACCTTGATAATTCTGGTGATGGGGCCCTGATTCCAGCAAATGGCAGAAGGGGAGGTCCCTGTTGAGGGCAGACCCAGGAGGCAGTTGGTCCAGTCCCCCCTCATCTCCTTTCTTCATATTTCCTGATCTTGCCGTAAGTGTCCAGTCACAGTTCTGGAAACAACCCTTGTCCAGACTTGGGGATTCACTTAGGACTTCATGGCCTGACTCTTCCCTGGTCTCACATGATGTTTCTTCCCACAGGAAAAAAAGGAGGAAGCTATTCCCAGGCTACAGGTAAGTGTGAATCAGGGGTTGGTCCATGAGCCCCTGGGGATAGTGTAGATGGAGCCCCTGGGAGAGTCACCGTCATCAGTCCCTCCTGTGGTCTCATCTCTCATGGCTCTGACCAGATTCTGTTTTGTTCTCCCCCAGAGAGCGATAGTTCCCATGGCTCTGATGTGCCTCACAGCTGCTAAAGGTGAGACCCTGGAGGCCTGTGGTGGAAGGGTTTGGGGCAGAGAGGATGGGACCTGGATGTGGGGAAGCTGTGAGGGGGACATTCTGAGGATGTGGTGGGCTATTGAGAATGTGGACACTTAAGTATTTCTTTGCATTTTTTATGATCCTTTTCCTTCACAGTGTGAGCCACTGTGAGCCAGCTGCCTTGTATGGACTGAGTGATGCAGAATTTCTTCTCATTCCCACTTTGTAACATCAAGATCTGCTGGTTTCCTTTGCTGCAAAAGGCATTGGAATGTGTCTCTGTTCTTATGATATAATGTGAGGAGGTGGGGAGACTGGCCCAGCCCTGCCCACCAGGCCCCTCCCCACAGTGACCTGTGTCTCTCCTTGATGACTTTCCTGTTCCAGCAGAGGCAGCTTAGCCTGTGTCTACCCAGTCTTTGTGTTTTTCTCAAGAACAGTAACTACTTCCCTCTTGAAATGATAATTGAGTTCTAAAATTACTGTTCGTAAGATTGGCCAATGGGTTTGATGGGCTACTAAAAATGATTCCTAAAATTTGAGATGAAATAAATGGGAAACCTTGCAGAATGACGTGTTTGCTGTGCTGAGTCTGTGCAGGTGGGGGCAGGAGAAGCTGTGAGGGACTGAGGGGTCGAGGCCTGTGTCCAGTTGGTGCTCAGTGCATCGTGGGCTTTGACGTGGTCACTCCTCAGGGGTCTTCTCTGTGCTCCTTTGTCCTTGTCCTTCAGGAGCACCTGTCCCAGCAGGGCTTGTGACACAGGGACTCAGACCCCACATGGCCCGGTGCTGTCATGTCTGGGCAGGGAGTGCTTACGTGGCTGGGTCAGCCCAGGCTCAGCTCGGGGTCTAGCCTTTCTATAGATTCCTATTTGCTGCTTTGGGTTTTTTTTTTTTTTTTTCTTTTTGCCTATTCTTGATGTTTAGAGATCAGGCCTCACGTTCCCTTGGTCCTTGTCTCTGACAGCAGCAGGAGCACCTGTTATTGTCCCCCAAGGCCCAGGGTGTCCCCTGTACAGGAATCTGATGAGAAATGAATTTCCAGACTCAGCTAACTTTTGGGCTCATTTTAGGACTGTTTTATGGATTATTATCTCCACCCTTTCCAACAAAATCCTGCTATTACTAGAGAGGAGGATTTGACATTTTCCTGAAAGATTTAAATAAGTTCCTGATAGGTTTCTATTTTTCTCCACAACTTCTCTCTGTAACCCTGCCCTTAATTAAGACCCATGGTGGTGGAATATTACTCAGCATTCAAAAAAGATAAACACATGCAATTTGCAGCAACATGGATGGCGCTGGAAGGGATCATGCTCAGCGAAATAAGCCAGAAAGAAAAAGAAAAATACCGGATGGTCTCACTCATAGCAGGAATCTAGAAAATGGGACCAGGAAAATGAATAACTATAAGAAAGTGAAAATCAAAATCAACGAAAAACTATGAACCAGAGACACTCTATGGGGGGTAGGGGGCGGGAGGGGAGGGATTGGGGTCAAAATAAGGGGTTTGCAATTGTATGGGGAATATAAAAATAAAATTTATTATTAAAAAAAAATGAACAAAAGACCTTAACAGACACTTCACAAAAAAAGAAACACAGATGGCAACTAACATATAAGGAAATGCTCCACCTCATCTGTCATCAGCAAGATGCAAATTCAAACAATTCTACACACCTATTAAAATGTCCAAAATCCAGAACACTAACACCAAATGCTGGCAAGAACATGAAGCAGGAGTAATACTCATAGACTACTGGGGGGAATTCAAAAGGGTACAGTTTGGTAGTTTCTTACAAAATTAAACATGTCCTTACCATATGATCCAGCAATCAATAAAAGTTTATCCAAAGAAGTTGAAATTTTATGTCCACCATAAAAACTTGTACACAGATGTTTGCAGCAGCTTTATGCATAACTCCCAAACTTAGAAGCAACCAAGATGCCCCTCAGTGGGTGAGCTGATAAATAAAAGGTGGCATGCATAGACAATAGATTATCCAGCACTAAAGAGAAATGAGCTCTCCAGGCATGAAAAGACATGGAGGAATTTCCAATGCATATTACTATGTGAAAGAAGCCAATCTAGAAAAGATATGTACTATAGGACTCCAACTCTACACCATCTTGGAAAAACACTATGCAAATGATAAAAAGATCTGTCTTTGTGAGGCACTGGGAAGTCACTATGTTGAACACAGAAAAGTTTTAGCACAGTGAAAATATTCTATGTGATTCCATAATGATGGATACATGTCTTTACACATGTGCCTAAATCCATAAGATATACAACACCAAAAGTGAACTGTAATGTAGATTATGGACTTGGGTGGCTATATCATTCTATACTGACTCAACATAAAAAATGATGGGAGTGTTGATAATGTGGTGGGAAATGGAGATTATGGGAAAACTCTGGACTGTTGTCTTAATTTTTCTATGAACTTAAAACCTCTTAAATAAGTAGTTTTTTTTTTTTTTTTTTTTTTTAAAAAGACCCATGGTGGGTTGATGGAGTCAGTTACCTTCATAGTTGGCTGAAAAATAGGGCCCATAAGCCTAAGAACCCGGGCCTCCATGGTGGCCCAGGAGTTAAGTCTCTATCACCTCCATACCCTGAGTTTAATCCCTAGCTGGGTAGCTAACCCACATATGGCACAGCAGACCTCTCCTGTTTCTCCTGCTGCTCCCCTTTGCAGTGTATTTCAGTAAATCCTCCTATTCTGCTCCCCACTCTGTCTCTCACCAACCCCACCCACCCACTTCTGACCTACACAATAGTTGTTCTACCCACAAATAAATCAATTTAAAAAAAAAAAGCACCTAGAATCTTCTTTTCAAAAGAAATACCTGTTTATGCAACTAGGAAACCTTAATGAACTCAAAATATGTACAACTTGCAGCCTGTGGAGAGTGTGTACTAGTGGGGAGGGGAGACTGGGGACTGTGTGACAGTAGACCCGACAGTAAACCCTGCGTGTCTGGTTAGAAGAGGCTAAGGGGTGTGGGAAGGCGACAGGATGGTTCTTCTTCCCAGCAAGGTCAGTGTGGGTCTCACTGAAGTGACCTTTGAGAAAAAGTCTGATGGACACATTGCCCACAAGGATGTGATGTGCAGGGAAGTTCAGTCCAGGCAGGACAACCTCCAGGGCAGATGCCCGAGCAGGAATGTGTCTGTATGACGGACATGAGCAAGGAGGCCAAGAGCTACAGCAGAAGTCAACTGAGATGGGCCTGTGTGCACCCAGATCATTCCAGCCTGAGGATGTTGGGAGGGTTTGACTCCCTGAGTAAGAGGTGGGGTGACAAGACTTTCTGAACAGATACACACTTGTGGGACTTTTCTCTGGTAGCCTCAGTCTGGCTGCTGTGCAGCATGGAAGGGTGAGAGGTTCAAAGAGAAATGGAGGAAACCAGTGCAGGTCCCAGGACAGAGAGGTTGGTGCCTTCGCTGGGGGTGAGCAGGGAAATAATAGGCAGTGACAGAACTGTGCATATGTAGATATGGACTTTATTTACAGTGTTTTCTACTGCTGGGTTGTGAGAAAGGGGTCAAGTATGACACTCAGTGTTTCAGACTGTGCAGGCAGAGAGGTGGAGCCTCAGTGACATGGGGAGACCCCAGAAGAACCGTATGTGGGCATCCTAGGCATTCAACTTAGGAAAGTTGAATCAGATCTATAAGAAATGAAGGTGATGTTGACAAATGGACAGAAAAGTCTGGGGCACAGGTGAAATGTCTGAGGTAAGAAAAAGATCTGGGAGGTGATGTGATGTAGATGATATTTATAGTCTTTAGCATGTAAGGGTCACCCTGAAAGTGATGACTAAGCAAGAGAAAGGAGCAGGGAGAAGACATGGAGACCAGGGAGCCCCACTTCAGTTAGCACAGGAGTCACCTGGACACTCATGAAGACTCAGAAGGTCTAGAACAGAGCCACGAGAGTCTATTACTTGGTCCCTCGCCTCGCCCTAGAGATGGAGAATTTGGGGTTGATACTCAGAAGAGGCACTTTCTTTTTTTTTTTTTTAAGTTAAGATCTTTTCATTTATTTTTTTAAAGAGGCATGTATTTTATTTATTTATTTATGTGTTTGTTTGTTTTGTTTATTTATACTAGCACTGGGTACAGTCAGAAGCGCAGGAGGGTGAGAGAATTCACCAGAGCCAGAGTGGGGAGCAGAGCAGGCAGAAGGACCGAAGTACACTGCTGAGGGGAGCAGCGGGCGGCAGGAGAGGTCTGTGCGCCATGTGGGACCCTCCTCTGGTGGCCGGGGAGCAGCCGAGGATCGAACCGGCGCCACAGAGGCTGCGGGCAGCTTCGCAACCCAGCGCTCAACCGCTGCGCCACTGGGGAGGCCCAGAAGAGGCACTTTCATCCCTGGAAGCAGGAACAAGTAACAGGGACTCTAGAGTCCAAGTTCCCATCCAAAGAGATTGAGGGAACCTGTATAATTGGGGACCCAGAACTGGAGGAGCAACTGTTATGACTTACACACCTGGTTCTTTCCAGAGACCTATACCCATAGTTACTCATTAGTGGTAAATTTGAGGACCCCTAACCTGACAGTGGACCTTGTCCTGCCGCTGGGAGCCCAGGGAGCCTGGGGAGGGCCTGGCTGAGCAGGAGAAAGGGCAGCTCTGGGCTCCTGTGCTCAGCCCTGTGGCCACACGGGGGCGCTGCCGCGCTGTTCCGGATTCTGGTGGAGCCGCCAGGACGGGGCGGGGTCTGAGGTGGGCAGAGTTGGGGGTCCTGGAGTGCGGCGTCCTGGGGTAAGATGCTCTGTGAGGAGTCAGAGAAGCAGGGTTCAGAGGAGAGAAGACCTTGGAGCCTGCCCTAGGTGTGAGGTTTCCAGCTTTTCTCCCTGAACTCCTCTCTCCAGTCCCTTGAAAGCAGTATCTGGGAAAACTGGGAAGTTCCATCATTTTTCCTTCTACAACTTATAAACTTTGTTGAGGACTATTTTTAAAATGTTATTTTAGGGCCTCCCTGGTGGTGCAAGGGGTTAAGCACAGCACTATGAAGCAATCCACAGCCTCTGCAGCACAAGTTCGATCCCCCACAGCCAGGGAGCAACCCACATGGCGCAGCAGACCTCTCCTGACTCGCCTGCTGCTCCCTTCGGCAGTGTATTTCAGTCAATCTTCCTGTTCGGGTCCGCTCTGTCTCTGGTGAAACTTCTCACCCCCCACCCCAACCCCCTGCATCTCTGGCCTGTACCCAAGCTCTTGTGTGCATGAATGGATAAATCTTAAATTAATTTTTTTTAAATTTAAACATTTTATTTTATTTTTTTAAAGATTTATTCATTTATTTATACAAGAGCCAGGGTACAGACCAGATGCGTGGGGGGAGGGGAGAGGATTCACCAGAGACAGAGCAGGGAACAGAACAGCCAGATTGACGAAATACACTGCTGAGGGGAGCAGTGGGCGAGGCAGGAGAGGTCTGCCACGCCATGTGGGACCCTCTCTGGGATGGAACCTGCACTGCAGAGGTTGCGGACAGCTTCACAGCCCTGTGCTCAACCGCCTGCGCCACCAGGGGAGGCCCTAAACAACATTTTAAAAAATACTGTTAGATTTACAGAAAAGTTTCAAAAGTAGCAGTGCATTTGCGCAGCCAAGGAAGCAATATGGATGCACTTTTCACTAAACTCGGCACTGTATTTGGATCATTAATTTTCCTAATGCTTTTTTCATGCTCCCACATCCCACCCAGGACACCACATTAAGTTCCAACCACAATTCCTTAGTGCCTCTGGCTGACAGTTTCTCAAACTTGCCTCTGCTGTTGACACTTGTGAGAAGAGCTGCTCAGGCACAATGGCCTCCGTTTGAGGCCGTTCTCCATCAGCACATCAGGTGTATGAATGTCCACTTTTCTTTTTCTTTGCTTTAGTTATTGTTGGTTCTGGAAGGCAGTCACTATGGGCAGATCCCATAGTGACTTCCATGCAGAATTTTTTGGCTTTGTTTTGTTTGTTTTGCAAATATAAGTTTTCAGATTAGTTGGGTAAACAGCAGGAACAGTGCATGCTGGACTGTATGGTTGTTCTCTGTTTGGTTTTAAAAGAAAGTTCAGATGCTCACCAGTGACTGGGTCATCCTATCCTGCCAGCAGTGACAAGGGGTCCTGTTGCTGCAGTCAGCACTTGCTGTTGCCCATTTTAGGGGGACTTTTGCCTTCTAATAAGCATGTAGTGGTATCACTGTTGTTTTTAGTTTGTCTTTCCCTAATAACCTGTGATATTGAGCATCGTAGTTATTTGGCATTTGTAACCTTCATTGCTGAAGTCTTTTGTCCGTTTTTTACATTGGATCATTTCTTTTCTTATTGTTGAGTTGTTGGGCTTCATTTATATTATAAATTCTAGATACAAGTCCTTTATCAGATATATGATTTGATTTGCAAATCTTTTCTCCCACTCTGTGTCTTACACTCTTGTACTCATACAGTAGTATACACTAGTGACTAGATACAGGCATAGATATATTTTTCTGGAAAGAGAAATTACAAACTGCTAACTGATTTTGAGCAGGTGACCTGGCTTACCGGAGGGCTATGGTGGGAAGGGGGTGTTACTCATTTAGCTATGTAAATTCTTCATATAAAATTTTCTTCTGGGGATATGAAATAATACTTTCAAAATTAAATCCTACTAAAATCCCTTCAACTTCATCACGTCCTAATCACATGCTAAGCCCGGAGTGGCACGTCTGTCACATGATGAACCTGCTCATCATCATCTCTCACGGCCCTTGCCTGCACGTTGGGGTCACTCTTGGCGGTGTCCGTGCTGTGGGTTTTAGACAAATGTACAATGATGTGGACGCCGTATTGTGTCCTACACAGTAGACTCACTGCCCTCCATATCATCTGTGCTCCAAGGAAATAGAAGCAAAGGTAGACCAGTGGAGATACATCAAACTGCAAGCTCCTGCCCAGAGAAGGAAACTGTCATTAGATGTAAAGACACTCTATGGGGTGGGAGAAATAATTTGCATATTGAAAAAAGATGAAATCTTGAATTTACAACAACATGAATGGAAATGGGTAATATTATGCTAAGTGAAATAAATCAAGAGATCCACAAACACCGGATGACATGATTCATGTGTGTAATACACAGAAACCAGGCAAAGGAACAGATAAAACCTAACCAAGCCCTGGGAGTCTGGCTGCAGAACTGAGGCTCCCAGATGGGTTGAGGTTGGGGAGCAAAAGGAGTAGGAAGGCCCAGAGGAACACAGGGGAGGACTCTGGGTGCATTGGAGGTGGGGGGTGAGGGAACCTGTATCTGAGGAGGTGAGTCCCTGACTTTGAGTCATGTGCAGTGTGTAAGTGCATGTTTACTTCAAAAATATAGTAATAAAGAAATATAGTAATATTTAGTAATAATAAAGAAAAATAAAGTAAAATTTAGTAATAATAAAGAAATACAGTAATATTCAAAAATATAGTAATAAATTATTTTAAACCAAGGGGAAAAAATACCTTGTCCTCTCCATCAATCACTGACCTGAGGACTTTGCCTTCACCTCCTCACTGTCATGCAGGGTGAGGGGCTGGTTTCCCACAAGGGCAGAGGCAGGAGGTGCAGGGACTCCTGGGGCTGCTCAGACCCCGCTGAGTAGAGACACTGCAGAGAGGGCGGCTCTGAGGGGACCAGAGACAGAGGGTCAGAGTAACCCCAGTGCTGGGTGAGGGTCTGGTTCCCAAGGAGAGGGGAGTGTATGTGTGTGTGTATGTGTGTGTATGTGTGTGTGTGAGACAGGAGAGACAGGGCACACAACATAAGGCAATGGGAGGACAATTGCGCATCAAGCTCCACATAAATGAATTCAAATCCCACAGAGTGAAGAGTGTCAGGCAACACCCCAATAAGTACAGTTCCATGGAGAAGCAGGTTTGGAGCAGGACTTGAGGCAGCAGAGGATCTGGAGACAGCAGGGGGTTGGGACTATTCCCATGATTAGATGTAAGGAGCCTGGGTGGGACCCTGCTGGGCTGTGGGGGCAGCTCCCCCTGACAGCTCCCTCTCTCCTCCTCTAATGCTCACTCCAGGCTCATCTCCTTTGGAGTCAGGGAGCTCCAGCTCCAGGGGGTCACTTCCTCTGTGGGCTGCAGCTACTCTCTCTAGACCAGAGCTGGAGGGAGTCCCACAGGGGGAGGGAGGAGTGTGTGTCCTGCTGGCCTGGCCCAGGGGCAGGATTAGCCCAGGTCACTCCAGTTCCTGAGCTGAACCTTTGTCCACAGTCCAGGAAGGGAGGGGGAGATGGAGCAGGGTCTCCCTCAGCTCCTGGAGGAAGGGAAAATGTTAGAGTGGGTGAAATTTTTTCATTTCTGGGGCTCTCCCATCTCCCCAGGGTCACCCTCCATGTGCAGCAGGGAGAGGATCTCAGATAAACCCAGGCTGGTTCCCCCACCTCCCTCCCTCCCTTCCTCACCGCTGTGCTCAGGATGACTGTCCTGGTCCCCACTGGAAGAGGAGGCAGAAAGAGAGTGTTGTTACCACAGTAGCCACCAGGATTTGGAGGTAAGTGTTTTCTTTTTCACTGTAAAAGTTCTATTATTTTTGTTGTGGTTATAATGATGTGAAATAGAAAATTGTGGGAGGGACCTCCCTGGTAGCACAGGAGTTAAAGACAGCGCTATCAAGCTATTGCCGGTCATTGCAGCATGAGTTCCATTAGGCCGGCCAGGGAGCTACCCACATGGCACAGCAGACCTCTCCTGATTCGCCCGCTGCTCCCCTCATCAGTGTAATTCAGTCAGTCTGCCTGTTCTGTTCCTCGCTCTGTCTCTGGTGAATCCTCAAACACCCCTGCACCTCTGGCCTATGCCCCAGCTCTTGTGTGCATAAATAAATAAATCTTAAAAAAAAAGAAAAGAAAAGAAAACTGTGGGAGAGGGAGAAAATGTTGACCCAAGCAAACAATAAAAACAGAACAAAAGGACAAAAGTCAAACAAAATAAACATTTCAACCCAGGCTCCCTCGCCCCTGCTGTGGCAGCTACAATGGGGAATGGTCTCAGAGCTGAGGAAGCTGATGCCTCAGTGTGGTCACATCCACTGGAAACATCCAGAGTGAGGTTGGATCCTCTTAGTGACATGTGCCTCACTACCTGTCCAAGCAGTCCTGCTATCGATAAGTCAAATTTAAAAACTCCTCTCAATGTTGCTCTGGTGATGGAGACAGATGAGGTGGGGGAGAAAGTGGAGGTGATGACAGGCCCTGTGAGCCCTCCCTGCCTGGTGTGGGGAGCAGAGAAGGCAGGTGAGGGTCCATGTTGAGAAAGGCCTGGGGCGCCGTGGGGAGCAGAGGCTTGAGAGGGTGAGAGTGTGCGGGCCAGGGAGGAGGCTCCTGCGGCCTGACCAGGGCAGGTGTGGTCACCTCCTCCCTGAGCGTCTCCTCTGCCCTCTGTTTGTTGCCCTTCCTCACCCACCTTTTAGGATGATCATGACCTCGGGGCCACAACTGATCTTCCTGGCAGAGGTGACCTGCAGTGTCTGCCTGGAGACAGGGCCCCAGGGAGCACCTCCTGTGGCCACAGCTTCTGCCAGGCCTGTCACAGCCGAGTCACTCTCAGACCCACCGAGGGCCACTTGCTGTCCGCACTGCCAGCAGCCACCCATGAGAGGACAGCAGCCCCACTGGGTTCTGGTCAGTTTTGTGGTTCTGTGAGCAGCACAAGAAAACGTATTTTTCTATTTCCAGGAAGACCAGTAATTCCCAAGAGTGTTTTACAAAAATCTCAAACATAAATGCCGCCCAGCGCTGTAAAAGCTGAACATTCTAAGTCTTAGGAGATATGTAAAGTCATTTACTGTCGTCTCTAAATTTGGGACAAATCTTCAATGACTTGCTCTATGATTAACTTGAGCACTATCCTAGAGAGATGAGCACCTGCATTTTCAACCCAGTACTGCATGCAACACTAGCATCGCTGTCAGCCCTGGATTCTGCTGGTAAAAATGACTCGTGGATGCAGAACGACTTCCCTCCTAAAACTCTCAGGCAGCAGAAGCATCACAATGGCTCCACCTGCAGGACAGAGGAGCTTCAGTGTTGCTCTGAGATTCGCACACACCCCAAGATCCTCTTGAGATTTCTGGGGGTGAAGGAAGCATCACTGAACAGATAAGGAAAAAAACACAATAGCCCTGAGGAGACAGGGCTTTGCATGAGGGCTGTGTGGGCAAATAACACAGTGCTGTCAGTGTGGGCAAATAACAGCACTGTGTTATTTTTAGAAAAAGTGTGACCTTGATGTGTTCATCAGGTATTTTTTGGCTGCAGATGGCAAATCTAACTCAGTCTTGTCAAATGGGGATTCACCTACTTATTGAATAAACGAAAGGCAAAGCAGGGGTGCAGGCGCCCCTGCACAGAGCCTGTGCCCCCTGCTCCTCCTGTTGGAAGCCGGGACCAGCCTGTCCAGGGAGGACTGTCCTGGGCCAGCGCAGCCATGATGGGGGCTGGTTCTGGGTCAGCAGCAAGAAGCCACTTGGCTCTGCTGTCAGCCCTGCCCTCAGTGTTCTGCTGTCGGTTCTAGAATGATCCCAGGTCTCCTGTCTCTCTCCTCCTCTTTCCTCAGCTGTCAGGGAGGAGGGTCTGTTCATCAAGGGCCCCTTGCAACAGGAGGGTCTCTCAGTTTGGGGACCCTTTGACCCTGGGAGGGGGTGTGTAGGAGTCACCAGATTACTGGCCTTTCTTTTCCTCAGATGGAAGGGGGTACAGTCTCCAGTCCCATAGCTGTGGCTTCAATATGCTCACATGATTTATTACCCATCATTTAATTTATGATAATCCTGAGCTTGGAGAAATTATGTGACGTGTTCAAGATTGCACAATTAGGAGCAGAGTCAGGATATGACTGCATATCCTTTTTCCTTATAAAGGAAGTTTTGTTTTTTTTTAAAAGATTTACTGATTTATACAAGAGCTGGGGTACAGGCCAGTGGTGCAGGAGGTTGAGAGAATTCACCAAAGACAGAGACAGAACGGGGAGCAGAACAGGCAGACAGGCCAAAAACACTGCTGAGGGGAGCAGCTGGAGAGACAGGAGAGGTCTGCCGCGCCATGTGGGGATCTCTCTGACCGGCCAGAAATCAAAACCATGCTGCAGAGGCTGCGGACAGCTTCACAACACTGTGTTCAACCTGCTGTGCCACCGGGGAGGCCCACAAAGGAAGTTTTTATGAATATTGCTCTTTGCTGCATCACACTCTATAGCTTTTCAAAATGATCCCACACGGACAACAAATTTCTAGCAATTTCATGAGCTGGTAGCAGGAAGCTACCATAATGGGGTCACCTAACTGCAGGTCACTGAAGGCAGGTTTGTGCCCCATCTCCTTCTTTTAAGTGAATGTCCCTCCACGGTGACCAACCCTCCGTTTCTTCCAGAGGCCACATCCATGAACAGGAGCAACACCAAGAAAATCAGGGAGCAGTTTCAGCAGCAGGAACAAGCAACAGGACCCCAAGGTGAATCGCCTTGTGAGCTAAAGAGCGTGAGTCACACCTGGGTCACAGCCTGAGGAGGCTTCTTGTCCCACTGAGTGATGGGCCCTGAGGAGCTGGTCAGCACCTCCCTCCCCACTCCGGGGAAGTTTCCTGGTGCTGGGATCCCCACAAATCCAGGAAAGAGGAGCCTCCTGAGGTCCTGAGTGTCCCTGAGAGTCGTCCTCAGAGTCTACAGGATATAACTTGCGGATCTTACAGAAAAAGGCTTTGTCACTGCTTCTGGGGGTTTTGATTATCTAGTTTTTTAAAAACTTCTGCAAGATTAGACAATTGCAAGTTTGTCACATCCCTCAGTCACATCCCTGCATGAAATCTTATCCAGCATTTTCCAACCATAAGATGTGGAATTTCCAACTGGCAAGAGAACAAAGAAATACCTGACGACAACCAGGTCTAGGCCATTTCCAAGTATAATAAATGAGACAAGGTCAAACTAGATGGAGAATTAATAAGGTAAATATTCCAGTTTTGTGAAGATTATAAATTTACTAAATTAGTGACTCTTAAATGTGTCCAAGGAAATAAATTATACTTTATCAGTCACATTCTGTGGGGCAGGTCCTTTCAGACATAATTTCACATCCTCCCAACAATAATCCCCCCAGGCACCTTCTATCCTTGATAAAGCAGATGATGCTCAGGGAAACACCCCATGTCCCCATCCCACGGCCTGGAGTCTGCTGAGCCAGAAGCCCCCAGCCCCGGCACCCCCACCCCTGCAGAGCTGTCTCTCCAACCCCACCGCCCAGCACCCAGGAGACATGTGGCCAGACACAGAGCAGCCCTGGCTCCCCTAGGCCTAGGGCAGAGAGATGTGCAGGAAGGGAGGGCCCATGTTTAGCCTGCTGTTGTCTCCCTCCAAGGGGAACCATCATGAGGTTACAGAGCAGAGGAAAAGGCAGGGCTACTGGCACCTCCGTGTGAGTATTCTGTGGGGGCCAGGCAGAGGCTGATACCCACACCCCAGGGACCCAGAATCTAATTCCTGGTGATGGGGCCTGCGTCTTGCTCTCAGGGCTGGTGAAAAATACCACGCAGAGCTGCTCTGTGCACACAGGCTAAAGGGAGTAGCCAGCAGAGGGGTTTATAGAATGACCGTGGTGAGACTCTGGCTCCACATCCAGCTGCTGGATGGACAGTGAGTCATGGTGGCTTCTCCCTAAGCCTGAAGCAAGATCCTCTCACCACCACCACGCCAACCCCCATCCCCTCTGGGGCAGACTCAGCCAGTAGGCATTTTCCTGCAGCCCCAGGACCTGAGACTGGAAGTGGTGACTGTCCCCACAGGGCATTTGCTGACACCTGACCCCTCCCTTCTCTGCTCAGCCCTGAGAAGTGACAGTAAATAAGGGAGGGGACGCTCCAGACGGTCAGGGCTGCGGGACATGTGAGGACTTGAGCGGAAAGACCTTCACAGTCATTCTCACTATACCCATGAGGGTGATCAATGAAAAGACCATCAGGCCAGTGATGGCAGAACCTGGACACAGCCGGGACCCTGACTCCCCGTCCCTGCTTGTTCTCTGATGCCTGAGGGAGGACAGAGGCTGAGGGTCCCAGAAAGTTGCTGGACACCCACCTCCTCCTGCTCGTCTCTCATGGAAAATACAGTACCCAAATGGAGAGAAGTATTTAGGCCATGGGAAGCTGGCTGTCTGAGAGGAGCCTATTCCCTGCCCTGGGTTCAGTGTAAGTTGAGATATTTGAACACAGGCTGTAAACTTACAATGAAAATATCATCCTAAGAGCCAAGTAGCAGAAGATTTTTATTTTTTCTGCAAACATTTCAAATCTCCTCACAAAAAGGTTATTGATACAGAGGAACAATGAGAAATCAGTGTTCAAGATCAAAAGGACACGGACTTGTAGGAGTCCTGGGTGGTGAAGTGACGCAACACACTGTTGTTATGGGGTGGGGAGGATTTCAGGACAGACGCCCTGTGGACACGGCACAGGAGCAGGAGGAAGCTCTCCAGGGTGAGGCTTCCTATTTAGGGTCCACAGTCAATGCAGATGCTCATTTCTTTCCTGGTGGATGTGCAGGCGGTTAGTAAATGTGAATGAAATCATGGAAGATGCTCATACTGTTAGGGGGAAAGGATGTCCTGAGCTAATCCCATGCAGGCTTTGTGGACTCCACCCCCACTCCAGATCAAAGCCATCAAGACATTGGGAAAGACAAATCCCATCACCACCAAAGGAAAGGTTGCTGGGACCTGGGGGTGGAGTTAAGCAGCCAGGTTGGGTATAAAAAAACCAAACACATGGGCCTTGGGGTGCTCTTGCTCGCCTCCTGGCTTCATGGCTCCTGGCTCGCGGCCAGCTCTCAGAGTGCCATTTGGGATTCCACATCGGCGGATCGGGTAGGACACATTTAAAACTTTGTCTCCCACTTTTCTCCCTGAGCTGTACCTTTCCTCATTTGCCCTTCCCTTGTAAATAAACCTTTTATTAACCTTTTGTGTGTGCCTGCAGTAGAGCATTGATAAGTCCTTTTAAGCACGCGGGTGAGGACCCACAGTCAGGCAACCCGTTTTGTATCTGGGCTGCCCTATAACAGTTCCTCTGTGTTGGGGGAGCAACTGGACTTATAAAGCATCTTGGGAAAGTTTGAGATTCTCAAGTGAAGGACTAGCTTAGACTTTTAAGAGAAATGATGATTTCCTTTAGGAAAAAATGTGCTCATTGCATAACCCAGAGAGCAAAGTACATGTAGGATTCTGTGAGCTGCAGGGTGAGCATCCACAACAGGCAGACATGGCCTCTGCAGCCACAAACAGTGAGGATGGACATCAAGAGCAGAGATAACTAGAGACCCCTCTCCCCACGTGGACACTGCAGACACAGGGGTAAGGTCACCTCCAGGGCCTCATTAGAGCTGCTCCTCTACCTGAGGGAGCAAGTGACCCACAGACCCCCCTCCCTCCTGAGACCCACTTCTCTCCTGGGAAGGAGAAGCCACACTCTGCCACTTTGCCTCCAGAGTCATCATGAACATTAAAAGTGCTCTGTTGGGCCTCCCCTGGTGGTGCAGGCGGTTGAGCATTGAGTGCCATGCTGTGAAGCTGTCTGCAGCCTCTGCAGCGTCGGTTCAATTCTGGCCGGCTGGTGAGGGTCCCACATGGCGCGGCAGACCTTTACTGTGGCGCCCGCTGCTCCCCTCAGCAGTGTATTTCATCAGTCTGCCTGTTCTGTTCCCTGCTCTATCTCTGGTGAATCCTCTCACCCTCCCACGCATCTAACCTGTACCCTGGTTCTTGTATAAATAAATCTTTAAAAAATAAATAAATAAAAGTGCTCTGTGTGTATTGTAAGAGGATAATGAGTTAAGTTGTTTCAAGAATATTCATTAATAATAATGGCATATCCGGCTGCCAGAGGAGAAACTGAGGCACAAATCGCTGATGTGATCTGCTCTAAGTCTAGCCAGGGGCAGGTCCTGGGGCTCCTGTTCCTGTACTGACAGGACTCTGACTCAGTCTCATCTCTAGCAGGGGGAGAAGCCCAGGAGGAGCTCACCCCACTTGAAGTTCCTGGTTTCCAAGGATAGGAAATGAGTGACTCTGAGTATCTCTCTGGCAGGGCCGTGTGTTCATCTCAAGACACTGGACATCAGCCCCTATGTGTTGAGGGAAAGGGTACCCCCTCTGAGACTCACCGCTGATTGTTACACTGTCATATGGGGACACTGCATCTGGGGTGGCTGGAGAGTCACTGGATGAAAAGAAGGACTCTCCCTCTGCAGAAGGCAGGCACCTGGACTGTGAGGGGTCACCAGGGGACAATTCTGGGCTTTCACATCCCAGAAAATCCCCAATTATAGCGGCAAACTTGGATTTCAAAAAAGAGGATGACATTTGCTAATGCAGAAAAATAGGCCACCATTTTTTATTTTCAGGATCCTTTTATAGAGAAAAGAGGCCCATTCATTGTCCTCTAAGGACCAGGACACAGCTGACCCTGACAGGGACATGGCTTTCCCGTGGCCTCTCATGAGAGCGTGCTCAGAAGTCCAGTGTCCTATCAGGCTGGCGTCAGTGAAGGGACAGGTGTGTCAGCCTCCCTGCATCACATCATGTGGTTCATGAGGATGGAAGGTCTGTGTTCCCCACATGTCCCCGGATCTGCTCACTGATGCCAGTAGGAGCCGTGGCAGGTGCTCAGGTCCTAATTACCATTCAATTCCAGCCACAGCCCCTGCCCAGATTCCCCACCATCTAGAGCAGCAGTTCTAAAGATGAACAACTGGGACTATATCAAACTAAAAAGCTTCTGTACAGCAAAAAAGATAATAACCAAAACAAAAAGACAACCCACAGACTGAGAGAAGTATTTGCACGCCACACAACTGATAAGAGACTAATAGCGAAGATCTACAAAGAGCTGACACAACTCAATAAAAACAAAGCAGACAACCCAGTCAAAAAATAGGAAAAGAAGTAAAAAGACACTACTCCAAAGAAAAAATGCAAATGGCCAATAGGCACATGAAAAAATGCTCAACACCACTTATAATCAGAGAAATGCTTGAATCAAAACCACAACGAGATACCACCTCACACCAGTAAGAATGGTGCACATTAAACAAACTGACAACAACAAATGCTGATGAGGATGTGGAGAAAAAGGAACACTCCTGCACTGCTGGTGGGAATGTAAAGTGGTTCAGCCACTATGGAAAACTATGTGGAAGATCCTCAAATTATAAAAAAATGAATCTATCATATTACCCAGCAATTCCACTCCTAGGAATCTACCCAAAGGACACAAAAACATCAATTCAAAAGGAGACCTGCACTCCTGTGTTTACTGCAGCACTATTTACAATAGTAAGCTATGGAGACAACCTAAATGTCCAAAAACGGATGACTGGATCAAGAAGATGTGATATACACATGCAAAAGAATGAAACTAGACCACTACCTCTCACTGCACAAAAATCAGCTCAAAATGGATAAAGGAACTGGTCATAAGACCTAAAACCATAAAATATATAGAAGAAAATATAGGTCAAACACTATAAGACATACATCTTTAAAAACTCATCACCCAAAGCAAAGAAAGTCAAGGAAAAGATAAACACCTGGGATTACATCAAACTGAAAAGCTTCTGCACAGCAAAAGAGACATTAACCAAAACAAAGATACACTCTACTGATTGGTAAAAAATTTTTGCACTCCATACAGCTGATAAGGGACTGATCACAAAGATACACAAAAAACTCAGAGGACTCAACAAAAACAAAGTAAACAATCCAGTCAAGAAATGGGCAGGAGAACTTAACAGACATTTCTCTAAAGAGGAAATGCAAATGGCCAACAGGCATATAAAAAACTGTTCAACATCCCTTATCATCAGGGAAATGCAAATCAAAACCACATTGAGACACCTCCTTACACCAGTAAGAATGGCACATATTAAAAAAACTAGCAACAACAAATGTTGGCGAGGATGCTGTGTAAAAAGGAACTCTCCTACACACGCTGGTGAGAGTGCAAACTGGTTCAACCACTATGGAAAGCTGTCTGGAGGCTCCTCAGTCTACTAAAAATGGAGCTACCATATGACCCAGCAATTCCACTCCTAGAGATCTAGCCAAAGGACACAAAAACATTGATTCAAAAAAACACCTGTAACCCTATGTTTATTGCAGCACTATTTACAATAGGTAAAACCAGGAAACAACCCAAATGCCCAAAAATAGATGACTGGATCAAGAAGATGTGGTATATATACACTATGGAATATTATTCAGCAATCAAAAAAGATAAAGTCATGCCATTCGCAGCAGTGTGAATGGAGCTAGAAGGAATTATGCTCAGTGAAATAAGCCAGAAGGAAAAAGAAAAACATTGGATGGTTTCACTTATAGCAGGAATATAGGGGAATAAGACATCAGTGTAAAAAAAATAACAACAGTACAAAATACAACAAAGCAAAAATAGGCAATTATAAACCAGAGACATACTGCAGGGGAGGAGGAGGGAGAGGGAAGAGAGGGAGGCAGTGAGGAGCACAGAGGACTGAGGTGATGGTGCACGGGTGCATTGGGGAAGGAAATTCTATGGGGACTACACCTGGGGAGTGGGGGAAACAAATATTGTTTAAAAATGAACAACGATGTAAAAAATAAAAAAAAATTTTAAATGATGTGGTGTATATGCACAATGGAATACTATTCATCAATCAAAAAAGATAAACTAATGCCATTTGCAGCAACATGGATGGAGCTGGAAGGGATTATGCTCAGTGAAATAAGTCGGAAGGAAAAACAATATTGATGGTATCAGTTACATGAAGAATATAGGGAAACCTAACCAAGGCTCAGAAAAAAAAGACAAACTAGCAGGCAAACTAGAGAACTGAGACTTACCTCAGGGTAGGGGGAGAAAAGGGGTCAAAACAGGGGAGAGGAGAGCACAATAGACTGTGGTGATAGTTCACAGGTGGTGTGGTGGTGGGAAATTTCATGGGGAGTACACCTGAGGGGAGAAATCAAACATTATATAGAAATGAACAATGATGTAAAAATAAATAAATAAAATTTAAAATATAAATAACTTTAAAAAAAAATAAATAAAGCAGCAGTCTGAAACCTTAGTACAGAAAACCTAGAATGATTGCCAAAAGAGCCTGGGCAAAGGAGCGCCTAAGAAGCCGAGCGGCATGATGTCATCATCTGCATTTTTTTGTGCAAAGTTGCCAGGAGGAGCACAGGAAGCTCCAGATGCTTTAGTCGGCTCCTCAGAGTTCTCTAAGAAGTGCTGAGAGGTGGAGACCATGTCTGCTAATGAGAAAGGAGAGTTTGAAGTCACTGCAAAGGCAGACAAGGCCCATTATGAAAGATATCTTATGTCCTCCCTCAGGGGAATGAAAAGGTAGTTCAGTGATCCCAATGCACTCAAGGGTCCTCCTTTAGACTTTTCTTGTTTGGTTCTGAGGATCCCCCCAAAGTCACAGGAGAACACCTGGCCCATCCACTGGTGATGTTGCAAGGAAACCGGGAGAGTCGTGGACTGACTGCTCAGATGACTAACTGCTCAGATGCTGCTTCCTGAGCTGGAGGAAAGCCTGATGAGTTATTCTTATAAATCTCTTACTTTGCCTAATTTATAAAGTAAACTTTATCATATATATATCATATATATATTTATCTCATATATATGTGTGTGTATAGGGAAAATCTTTTTTTTATTAATACATTTTATTTTTATATTCCCCATACATTTGCAACCCCCTTATTTTGACCCCAATCCCTCCCCTCCCCGCGCCCCACCCCCATAGAGTGTTTCTGGTTCATAGTTGTTTGTTGATTTTGATTTTCACTTTCTTATAGTTATTCATTTTCCTGGTCCCTTATTTAAGTTTTCTAGATTCCTGCTGAGTGAGACCATCCAGTATTTTTCTTTTTCTTTCTGGCTTATTTCGCTGACCATGATCCCTTCCAGCGCCATCCATGTTGCTGCAAATTGCATGTGTTTATCTTTTTTTGAATGCTGAGTAATATTCCATGGTGTATATGTACCACATCTTCTTGATCCAGTCATCTATTTCGGGCATTTGGGTTGTTTCCAAAGCTTAGCTATTGTAAACAGTGCTGCTATAAACATAGGGGTGCAGGTGCTCTTTGGAATTGATGTTTCTGTGTCCTTTGGGTAAATACCTAGGAGTGGAATTGCTGGATCATATGGAAGCTCTATGTTTAGTAGGTCCAGAAATCTCCACACAGCTCTCCATAGTGGTTGGACCAGTTTGCACTCCCACCAACAGTGCAGGAAAGTTCCTTTTTCTTCACATCCTCGCCAACATTTGTTGTTGCTAGTTTTTTTAATATGTGCCATTCTCACTGGTGTAAGATAGTATCGCATGATAGTTTTGATTTGCATTTCCTGATTACAAGTGATGTTGAACATTTTTTCATATGCCTGTTGGCCGTTTGCATTTCCTCTTCAGAGAAGTTTCTTTTTAGCTCTTCTGCCCATTTTTTGACTGGATTATTTTCTTTGTTGTTGTTGAATCTCATCAGCTCTTTGCAGATTTTTGTGATCAGTCCTTTTGTAACAGGGTGGTCCCCTCTCCCTGTCCTATAACACTTTATCATTAGTGTTGTGTGCAAAAATGTTCTCCCAGTCGATGGGGTTTCTCTTTGTTTTGGTTATTGTCTCTTTTGCTGTGCAGAAGCTCTTTAATTTGATGTAGTCCCAGCTGTTGATCTTTGCCTTCACTATCACTGCTTTGGGTGATGTGTCTGTAAAGATGTCTTTGATATGCATATCACGTAGTGTTTCGCCTATATTTCCTTCTATGTATTTTATGGTTTCAGGTCTTATGTCTAGTTCTTTAATCCATTTTGAGTTGATTTTTGTGTATGGTGTGAGGTAATGGTCAAGCTTCATTCTTTTGCATGTAGCCACCCAGTTTTCCCAGCACCATTTATTGAACAAACTTTCTTTGCTCCAATGCATAGTCGTTGCTCCTTTGTCAAAGATTAGTTGACCATAAATCTGTGGGCTTATTTCTGGATTTTCTATTCGATTCCATTGGTCTGTGTGTCTGTTCTTGTTCCAATACCATGCAGTTTTGATGATTATGGCTTTGTAGTATAGTTGAAGTCTGGGAATGTGATGCCTCCATTCCCTTCTTTTTTTTCAGGAGAGCTTTGGCTATTCGGGGTTTTGTGATTCCATATGAATTTCATCAATAATTGTTCTATTTCTTTGAAGAATGACATTGAAATTTTGATTGGAATAGCATTGAATCTGTATATTGCTTTTGGTAGGATGGCCATTTTAATAATGTTTATTCTTCCAATCCATGAGCAGGGGATGTCTTTCCATTTCTTTGTGTCTTCTTCTATTTCTTTTAACAGTGTTTTATAGTTTTCTTTGTATAGGTCCTTTACCTCTTTTGTTAGATTTATTCCCAAGTATTTGATTTTTTTTTGTTTTGATAATAAAAGGGATGGTTTTTTTGATTTCTTCTTCAGATTTATTGTTTGTGTATAGGGAGGCTACTGACTTTTGCATGTTGATTTTGTATCCTGCCACTTTACTGAACTGATTGATGAGTTGAATTAGTTTTCTGTGGAGTTTTGGGGTTCTCTATGTATATATTATATCATCTGCAAAAGTGATAGTTTGGCTTCTTCTTTTCCTATTTGGATTCGTGTATAGGGAAAATCTTAATGAATACAGGGCTTCATACTGTTTGTGGTTCAGGCATCCACTGGGGGTCTTGGAATACATCATATCTGGATAAACAGGGACTACTGTATTATTTTGGAGAATTAGACCATCTAATGGGTGGGTCTAGTGTGTCCTTGTTGCTGTCATTGCATCTGCATTTACAAACATCTTTCGACATATGATGCTGAGTATCTGTTCATATCAATATAGCTTCCTTGGTAACTATTCAACTATGTTCAATGTTTTAAAAGTTATTTGTTTCCTTGCTGAATTTTAAGGAATCCCTGCATGTTTTAAAACATGTGTTTTATCAGAGATTTATCTTGCAAATATTTTCTTCCAATCTTTGGACTGAGCCCTTATCGACCTAACACTAACATTAATGCATAGGTATATTTTCCTGGGAAGAGAAATAAGAAAGTTAATACTGAAATGGCTTGTGAGTGGAGAGGACTTGGTTGACTGGAGGATGATGTGACTTATTTATTTGTGTATGTTCTTGAGTACCTTTTGAATCCTGTGTGCATATGTGTGTGTGTGAATAAGGAATATCATTTATTATAAAAATCATCTATTATCACAAATAAGTTAGATGACAATCCCTGACATGATGAAACACTCCACAGATCCCCTCAGCCGCGTGTTCTCAGGCTCTGAGCCTCTGCTCTAGGACCCACCATCTTGTCACTGAACTGTTTTGCCTTAGAATTTCCACCTGACAAATTTGGGCTGGATGGATGGACACCGTTTCCACTGAAAAGAGCTCAAAATGCCACTTTCTTAGAAGCATCAGAACTGACGTTATAGTGATGAATGCTCACACCCAGACAAGAAGGGTGAGACCCTGCATGGGTCCCACAGAGAGCAGTGTCCTGAGGAGGGAGGAAGGGCTGTGAGGGCCCCGCCCAGAGCAGGCACAGAGCCCAGCCCTTCAGCTCTGGGCTGAGGCAGATGAGGACACCTGCTGTCCCTGCTTTATTCTGATTATAATGTTTATGTTGTATTCTGATTATGATATATACATATAATGTACAATTTATATGATGTAATGTATATTCACTATCAAAGTATAAAGTGTTACAAATGATAAAGTAAAAAAAAATCCAATCACTGGTTGCATTTCTCCTAGTCTATTGCATATCCTCTGCAATGTGGAGGAGGTGCTCCTGAGTGTGGAGCAAGGT